>NW_026261529.1:0-600000 GCF_024610245.1 Lodderomyces pseudojiufengensis
CATCCGTACCGCACACATCCGTACCGCACACATCCGTACCGCACACATCCGTACCAATCCCATCCGTACCAATCCCATCCGTACCAATCCCATCCGTACCAATCCCATCCGTACAGCACGCTAAAGGAACAAAAGTCCGGTACAAACGAATAGTTAAACATACAAATCTTATCTTTAAATTACCTTACACATCATAGTACCGTACCTCAATAATCAAACAGACAAGTTCCATACCTCAATACATTCCAAAACCAGGACTAAACACTAAAAATTAGCGCTACCAACTAACTATTTTACCGCTAAGACTTTTTAAATTAAAAAATTCCGCTAAGATACGGAACCGAGAAAAGTTCGGAACCAAAAAAAATCGGAACCAAAAAAGTCGGAACTAAAAAAATCACGAATAAAACCGAACCGATTTTTCCTCGGTAAAAGATCTAAAATTACACAATCAAAATCAACTAACACAATCAAAGTCAACTAACACACAGAACTACTAAAGTCAACTATCAAACAAAGAAAATCATCATAATAAACTAGAGACAACTAACAAAATTAACGTAAGTATAGGAATCAGGTAAAAAAGTACACTATTAAAGTAGACTACCGTCCACTAACAAGGTTAACTGAACTCAACTATCAAAATCAACTATCAAATAAACTCAACTATTAAGGTCAAGTATTAGAGTAATCAGAGTAAAGTATCAAACTCAACTACCAAGAACAACTATCAACTTCAACTAAAAAAGTAAACTCAATAACAGAGTCAACAAAGTAAAACTAACGAACAAAGACAACTAGTAAAGACAACTAAGAAAACCAACTATCTAAGTCAATTAACAAACTCAACTATCGAACAACTTTAACTATCAATTAACAAACTCTACTATCAAAATTAACAGTAAACTACCAAAATCAAGTAAGTAAGTACACTATTAAACTAAGACAGTAAACTATAGAAGTCAACTCTCAAGTCCGACTAATAAAGTCAACTAATAAAGTAAACTATCAAAGTAAACCATCAAAGTCAACAACTAACTAAAGTCATCAATCAAAGTCAATAGTCTTACAAATCTCAACAAAAAACCTTTCTTCTTAGTAGCAAGATTACAATAACAAATCTTAAAGATACATAACCTCTAAGAGAAGGTACACTAGTTATACTATTTTCAACTCCACATCAAATTCGATAAAAAAATAATTTACGAAAATCTCGTATATATCGTATAAATAACTAAAACATAGTAATATACTAGTATATACTAATATATCAACATTACTATATTTTTTTATCAAAACAACCAAATCTATATATCAACCTCTCATTATCAGACTATAAATACACTCTATCTTATATACTCTTCTCCCTTTAATCAGTAAAACTATAATTTTTAACACTCTATTATTAATCTTCCTAATTTTATTAGAATTACTTAGTATACTTTTTATTTTCATATAGTTATATTACCAAATAGTATTAATTTAAAGAGAGTATAGAAAAGTACTAATAACTGTTATTTCATAGCTCAAAGTCATTCAGATAGCTATTATCAACTATATTAATCAATATAAGTAGTTACTTCAGTAATTATAGTACCTACTCTACTCTTTCCCTTACTTATACTTAAACTTCCTTAACTACTTATTTAATAAATTCAAATTTAATATACAATACCCTCGCTTTCAACAGAAAAAATAAAATTTAAACTTAATATACAGGTCAACTATCAAAGACAACTCAAGTCATCAATTAACTATTAAAGTAAGGTACCAAATTCAGCTGACGAAATAAATTAGAGTCAACTAAGGGCTACTACCAAAGTCAACCAACAAAGTTAACGTAACTATCAAAACCAACAAAAAAATTAAATCAACTAAAGTCTACCATTAGATAAACTACCAAGGTAAACCATCAAAATAAATTATCAGACTCAACTAATCAAGACAACTATCAAGGTCAACTTAGAAAGTAAACTATCGAAGTAAGCTCGACTAATAAAGTCAACTGGTAAATTAAACTATCAAAACTATTAAGAGCAACTAACAAAGATAATCTAAGTCAACTATCAAAATCGACTATCAAGATCCACTGTAAAAGTAAATTACCAAAGTATCAAAGTCAATTACCAGACTAAACTATCAAAGTCAACTAAAAAAGTTAACTTAGTCAAACTTTTAAAGTCAACAAGATCTACTATCAAAGTCAACTATCAAGTTACTAATAAAATAAACTATCAAAGTCGACTAAAAAAGTAATCTGACAGAGTCAACTATCAAATATAATAAGATCATCTATCAAAGTTAACAAAAAGTCAGCCGACAAAGTAAATTCAACAAAAGCCACTTATCAAAGTCACGTATCAAAGTCTACTATCAAAACCAACTATAGTCAACTATCAAGGTCAAAGACTAAAGTCAACTACCAAAGTCAACTACTAAGGTAACTTAACTCAACTTTCAGACGAGGTCAATTACTAAAGTCAACCATCAAGGTCACTTATCAAAACAAACTATCAAGGTAAAATATCAAGGCCAACTATCGACGTAAACTGTCAACTATCAAACATAGTCAACCATCAAAGTCAACTAAGAAACTCAACTAAAGTAAGTTCACAAAGTCAACTATTAAAGTTACCTATCAAAGTAAATTATCAAAAACGACTAAGAAAAAGCCAACTAAAGACAAATATCAGACTCAACTAATAAAGTCTACCAAGGTCAACTAAGTTACCCACCAAAGAACTATCAAAGTAAACCACCAAAGTAAAATATCAAGTTCAACCATCAAATTCGAGTCTACTAAGAAAGTAAACTATCAAAGTCATCTAACAAATCATACCGACAAAGTATACTAACAAATTAAACTCAGAAATTATACTATCAAAGTCAACTATCAAAGTCGATCAACAAAGTCAACTACCGATGTCATCTTTCAAACAAAGTCGACTAGGAAGTCAACTATCAAAACCGACAAAATTCAACTATCAAAACCAATTAATTAGGTCATCTATCAAAATAAGCCTTTAAACTCAGCACTTAAAGTTAAAGATTAAAGTCAATCAACCAACTCAACCATCAAACGAAAGCTTTACCTATTTAAATCTACTACCAAGTCCAACAAAAGTAAGCTAAAGTAAACTATCAACTAAATCTAATAAAGTCAATTAGCAGGTCAACTATCAACAGAAGTCAACTATTAAGGTCACCTATCAAAGAAAACTATCAAAATCAACTAGCCAACTAAGTACTTTATCAACTAAAATTAAACTATTAAGATTAACTAACAAAGTTAATTAAAGGCAACCATCAAAGTTAATTAATACGGTAAAGTATCAAACAAAGTAAGTTCTTGAAGTCAACTAACACAATCAACTACTAAAGTCAACCATCATAGTCAATAGTCTTACTCATCGCAACAGAATGTCGGTCCTTTACTAAAAGGTTTACGTTACAACAACAGAATAAGTAGTCTCGGAGAAGATACATCTACACTTATCTCCAACTCAATCCCATCAAGTACGTTCGAATTTACTACCTTCTTAATCCAGTATTCCATTATTCTCAAAAGTTTTCACATCCAGTTCTACTTTTTATATTACGTAGTAATCATTAAGAGAGTAAGTTCGGTAAACTTTGATCTTTTTAACAGTCTTCTACTTACTCAACTACACAATAAGATAAAATACTTTTCAGGTAAATTAATCTTTAACCTAGTCCTCATTCTCTTTCAAAATATCTAACTGTAACCAATACTACATCAAGAGATACTTTTTCAATTATTTTAACAACTATCAGAGGAATAACTTTCATCAATTTCATGTTCTCAGAAGTTTTTCAAGAAATAGCTACTCAATCGAAAATTTCCAAGCCCTTAGCCTTCCATATCAGGTATCCCATTCTTACTCGGCATTCGACATTTAATCCTACTTTTCTTACTAGAAAGTATCTTTTTATATCAACCAATTACTAAGATAACTACTATCATCAACTTTTATTTCCTGTTTCTCACCTTAAACGTCAATTCAAATAAAAAAATACAAACTTTACCTAAGTACCTTAAAAGCTACGAATGAAGAGCCAAAAGACAACACTTTCAAAAAGTTCAAACGATATCAACGTCCAACTTATACTAAGGTATTTAACTTCAACATTTCAATTCCGTAAAGACCATTTAATTCTGAGATACGCGAAGACAATTACGTACCTCAGTAATTAAACTCACTTAAGTCAAAATTTTTCAAAATATATTTAAGTTCATAACTTTGGTAGATCGAGTATATTCTCTTTAGGACACTCACAACCAACACTCACATTCAATTTTATTTCACTCGTTAGCTAATAACTATCGAGAAAATTGATTTCAACAACTTTCTTTTTTCAACAGTTACTTACATATTAATTTCAGATCAGAAAGTGCCATACAGTTCATAAATCAAATATCCTATTCTTCCTCAAAATTATCAAATCCTACATTTTTTACTACAAAGTATTCTTCCATTTATTCGAATTAATAACTAAGAGAATTACTATCATCAACTACTTTTTAAAGAATTTTCCTTATAACACCTAACATTATTATAATTCTCAAGTAACTAACTCATTATCAACCTAGTTTTCACTCTCTCTCAAAAACTATATCTTTAGTATACTTTTCATTATTAAAGACTACCTCATTTATTAGAACTATTTTCGAGAGATAAGACTTACTCCTTAATTTTTTTTCGTCAAACTCTAAGACAAAATATTAACAAATAATGTAAAGTTTCAAAAAAATAAAAATAGTAGCTTCACAAACTAAAGTTATTATAACAACCTCTTACACACCTAGTAGATAAAACACATAGATAAAGCTGTATTTCCTTCCACCTAAATACCTCAACCTGTATCATCTTCAGTTTCGGTCTCAGTCACTCTCATTAATATACAGGACTTTTGTTGCAACTTTCAAATAAAATCACGTGTCAATAAGAAAAATCTCATTTTTTCTCACTAAAGTTAACTACCTAACTACAATACATAAAACGAGAGTTATTTATAAATCAACGAATAGTAACTTAAAAAATTTATAATTAATATTCAAACTACAAAACAAACAAGTTAGTCTTCCATTTTGTGATTAGAATTTAAAGTACCCCTAGTTTCCAATCATCAACGTTCCACCTTCACAAGTCAATCACTATGATATTTTAGACTCATTAATATGAAAACAAATCTCCTAAATTTGAAACTGTTAAGATTTCCTAAACTTTCTCAAGGAGTGCTACTGTTTGCTCAATAAATTTGACGATAAAACTCAAAATTAAATAATCCGATTTATTATTTTAACACATGTCGATAAATTAAAATAATTTCACAAGAAAGTACACTATTATCTCATCCTACAATTTTGATAAAAGTATTCGTCAAAGAAAAATAAACAAATTTAAACAAATTGAACATCTTAGTATTGAGGTTAATTCATTTTTATCATATGTAAAAGGGCCAGAGCTAAGTTATGAGGAAGCTGTATCTACATTTATGGAAAATCTATTGAAGTATTTTAATAATATTGATTTTTAAGTATTAATTGACCACATAATCAACTTGCTACAAGGAACAAAGTTGAGATACACCATACAATGAGAGATGTAACTTTTTTGGTTTCTAATGAACTTGATGTTATTTTTAAAAGCATACCGCTTCTAAAGAATCAATACTTATTGTCACTTGATTATTTATATACCAATCTTGAAACTTTGAAATATAATATTACACTACCAGTATTCAGAATAAAAATTCAAAATTGTGAATCTGACTTATTCGAAATTATACAGATGTATAATAAAATTAACTTTTTGAAAATCTTGAGGAGTTGCACCTCGAATTTGATATCCTCATCAATTTAATGGATCCTTCACTACTTGAAAAGTTGGATAGGATTAATTGTAAATTAAAAAGTCTCAATATTTCATTTCATGGTAAGTTTAAATACATCGAGCATCAGGGTGACGATGTAGTTGTACTCAGGGAACCGGAACTAAAAAAATGGTCATTCACCTTGGATAGATATTTCAATACTAAAGATATCATTTGTTTATCGATAAATTGTTTTAGTACTCCATGATATACATTTTTGTATCATTGGGAGAATTTCACGTTTCAGAAAATGTTAATGAATGCAAATTTACTAAATTTGAAAACTTTAATTCTCAGCTCACATCGCTTAGATTTAGACTCAATTGATGTTTCGAATTTACAAAAATTAATTATATGTACTGATATAGCTAACGATCAAGATGCTATTGAAATTGCTAAATTATATTTGAAAAATCCAACCATAAACTTATCATGGTGGCCTCGTTGGATGAAAAGAGAATCAACGTTTTTGACTACTCTTTTTGATCTACAATTATTTACACCTGATTATTTTCAAATAATTTCGTGTCAATGGCCATCATTTTTTTTCAAAGATACTAAAATATCCATTAAAAAGAAAATCGAATACGTATCTAAACGCGGTAGATTAATCCAATTTAGATATCCAAAGTTACTCACGATATTGTTGAAAGAAGATTATTCATTACAGGACCTTCGAGTCCTAGGATTCTTGTATGATGAATCAATTTATAGACCAGTCAAAGAAATTTTAGAGAATTATGAAAATCGAAGAAAATTACGGTAAGTTTGATTTTATACAGTAGCGTTTTGACATTTTGTCAGTGAAAAGATACAATTAAGTGCTTCTATTGTATATTTTTGAACAAATTAAAGAATGTTTGTGCAATTTGATTCTTCCTTTCGAACAAAAAAACAATCTTATAACACCAAAACTTGGAACATTAGATTTAAATTTTCTATGTGAATATTTTTATGTAATTTATATAATAATTAAAAGCTAGCCTGTGATTTTGCAAAATTTTACTTTTGTATGGAACTCTCAGTGTATCTTTCTTCCTAAGACAACTACCTCTTTTTGGAATATAACCTTTCGAATGAAACATAACGGGAGCAAGTAAACTCTTCGATGCTTGTTTATTACCTCTCCCATTCAATTCCATATCATTATAAAGGTTCTCTAAATCTTTACAGAAATCGTGAGTATTGTTAAACGAGATACCACCCTCGATTATAAAATTTTCCATATTAACAATATTGAAATCCACTTCAACGTTACTCTTCTTACCAATAATAATAGGCTTTATGTCACCTGGTTCGCCACCTTGCAACCATATTCCTTTAATTTTATTACCATCCTCATCATAAAAAGTCACACCATATAACCTTGTGAAACAAATTAAATTTTCATTGCCTATTTCTTTAGTTAAGTTGAAATCAAATAATGTATGTAAAAATGGTTTTGAATTTGATGACGAGATTGATTGATTTATCAAAACGATCAATAGGAGTAAACAAGTTATCATTAGCTAACTTTCTTTTGTTCAAAAAATTGGGTGAAAATTTTCACGCCATAATCAATTCATGATAAATTTAATCAATTTGATTCCCGGTTTTTTTTTTGAGAAATGAAATGAATGCAGTTTTGTGTAAAGTTGAGCCATTCCGAAAAATTGCGCTCAATATATAAAAGGAGCCCAAATATACTTTTATCAGCACCTCATGATTTGTTTTTGATCTTTTATACTCAAGAAACTAATGATAATCTTGACTTGATAAGACAGAGCAAGTCAGATTGTAAGAAAATCAAATTATTTCCAAGGTGATTAAGTAATAAAAATTAAATTTACTCAAAAGAAAAAGTAAGATTAATTAACTCCTGTATGTGTAGCCGCCTAAGCCTATTCCTTATCTATTTTTATTGTAATAACCTTAGTAGGGAAAATACATTCTCCTGATAATGTTTCTTGCCCGAGTATAGAACTTTATCCTCTCCATGTCCTTAACTTACTCAATTAAATTGATAGTTTGACTTCAATTTATTTTTACATACTAAGATCATCTTTGTTCATTTTGCAAAACATCATCTTTCTGTATCAGGCTTACCAATGCATTTGTACTATCTTCTGAAACTGAGCATACATTCAGTATGAAGCAAATTAATCCATTACTAATCTAAATACTATTTCGAAAGAAGCCGTACAGCTTAAAACAGTATAACATTTATTATTAAACAAGACTACTCATTTAATAAATAATTGGTTCTGAAAGAAAAAAAAAAAAGAACTGTAAAATTCAAAATAGTGTAACATTTATTAATCACAACACTTTAAAAATAAATTGAACAACGACCAATGCTTCAAAACAACATCTAATTTAAACCTTTTCCAATAAGGAAGCCGCCCGAAAAAAGCAAAAAACATCCAGCACTAACTAACCATGCATCAACTTTTCTTTCATTAGATTCATTTCTTTCATCTAAGATTTCAGAGGAATTTGGTTGAACCGTTTGATGAGCAATTAATTGAGCATTCTCTTCGTCCGTACTGCCTTCTCTTAATTCAACATTCCCATATGGGTTTTCAGAATTTAAATCAATCAAATTAATTTCTTCCAGATTGTCAAATTGATCTTCTTGACTCATTTAAATTTTTGAATAGGTTTGATTTCAAGTTGTGGTTGATTGATTGAACAAAAAAAAAAAAAATATGTCAGAAGCGCAAAAAAAAGAATTTACGATCGAAAATTTTAAAAAAATTGTGGAAAATGGAATTTTTTATTTCAAGAAGTTTTTCACGTGTTTTAATATGTTTTTCTGCTGAAAAACTGTTGATATGAAATACAATGCAAGATTTGGCACGGGTGATAGGTGTTTGCCGAGTTAACGAGTTTTTACGTTTATGTCACATCCAAATTTTAACCCTCACTCGATGATAATTCATGTGGTTTTCTTGTTCTCTCTGTTTTAGCAAACCGAAATTCAGCATGTTAGAGCTTCCTAAATATGTTTAGTTGTATAATCACAGGGCTAAACTAAAATTTACAAAAACTTTGGAAATGTACAAAATTGAATGCATTGCTGGTTCAATAATCAATTAATCAATAGTTTTGAAAACATGGAAAAGCTAGTAAACTTTCCAATTGAAGTATTGGAATTAATATTCCAACAAATAAATCATCACATGGTAATAGCCTTAATGCCATTACATTCAAGATTTTATGAAATTGGTCAAAAAAAGTTATACAAAAATATTCATATTTATTTGAAACGTCATTTAAAGAAAGCTTCCCCTTCTGAAGCAAATAAGCCAGATTACGAATTAGGCTGGAGAGCTCATAAAGAAATTTTGAACGACTTTACCAAAAAATATACTGTGATTTCATCATGCAATTTTTATGTTAACATCAATAAGAATAAAATGAATAGATATCAACATATTGAACATCTTAGTATTGAAAATCTTGAACCTGTATTTTATGCATCAAAGTTGTCATTTGAAAGTAGAAAAGGTGTTACACCATTATTCTTGAGAAAAATATTTAAATATTTTAAAAATTTAGATTATGTTAGTTTTGCTTTATCAAATAATCAACTTAATAGAAAAAATAAAGACAAATCTGATGACGGAATAAAAGGTAAAACTTTTCTAATTCCTGATGAACTTCCTGACTTTTATCGACATGTATTGTTTTTGGAGGAAAAAAACCCAAGGTCATATGATTTTTTGTACAATAATTTAAAAAGTTTGAAATTTTCATTTGAACCACCCGACAACTCCATAAAAGAATATGAACACCATGAATTATCTAAAAGCATTGACTTATTCAACAAAATCAATTTATTTAAAAAACTTGAAGAGTTACATCTCACATTTGACCAACTTATTGATTTAATGGATCCATTATTGCTTGAAAGATTGAATAAAATAAACTGCAAATTAAAAAAACTTGATTTATTGTTTTGGGCTAAATTTATATTTATAGCAGATGATAGTTGGGAATACTATGACCTACACCCGAATCCACCTAGAAAATGGCTATTTACTTTGGATAAATTTTTTTATACAAAAGAGATTGATACGTTATCATTAAATTGTTATAACTGAATGTATGACAAAAAATCTTATCTTTTTGAAGAATTCAAGTTTGAGGAAATATTAATTAACGCCAATTTACCAAAATTGAGAAATTTAATTCTATCTTCAGGAACTTTAGATTTAAAGTCAATTGACGTCTCAAAATTACATAAATTGATCATATGTACAGATGAGGCTAATAATAGGTATGCCACAAGAATTGCTAAACTTTATCTTATAAATCCAAGTTTGAGAATATCTTGGTGGCCAAGATTTACGGATTTATATTTTGATGAGATATTATTTAATTCAGATAATTTACAAATATATTCGCCTGATTATTTTCAAATTATATCTTGTCAATGGCCATCATATTTTTTCAAAAGTGATATAATCTCAATTACAAAAAAAGACAAACTGAGTTCTCGTAAACATAATTCCAAAAACTCAAAAGAATTAAATATAATTTTAAAACATGATTATTCAGTTGAAGAGCTTCATGGTATGGACATGTTGGATATTGAATGTAGGGACAAACCTTATAAAATCTTTAAAAAACACGATCCATTTTATAAAAGGTAGTGAGGAATTTTTTTTGGTCTTTTCTTAGGGAAATAAATTTTCTTAGTTCTTATTCAACATACATTGAAAATTTTACACTGCTGATAATTTATACTCTGTGTTGTACTAACTATGACCACTTGGTTTCAATTTAGGGGGGAAAAACCCCTTAAACTAGATTTTTAATTAAAATTTGAAGTGAACTTTTTCAACATACTTTTTCAACATATTTCACCTAGTATTCGAGTATCCGCATAACTCGTTCATATCATTTAAGTGTTTGGATCTTTGATATAGTAGTTGGAATGTAACGAATTGGAGAAATTGTAAGATTTTACGTATGAACGTGTTGTGATAAATCACGTATTCTAATAGAATACTCAGCTATTTAATCACAGGTGCTTTGCAAGTTCCAACACCTTATATCTCTCGAGTCAGCCTTAAACAATTTAGTGAAAACAACAATAAGTTCAAGATCATTGGTAGTTTTACCAATAAATTTATTTAGTAGTATTAAAAATTTAAGTTGACATTTTCAGTTTTACAACGCACTATTCGCCATATCTATATCTGTTAATCAATCAAAAGATAAAATAGTTTCCAGATAGATTTTTTCAATTTTAATCAACCATTAACGAAATCTTGTTAAGAAGTTATATCGAGCTCAATAATCATTCTAAGTTTGTCCATCAATTGTTTCTATCGATTTATTTTAAAAAATTTAATTCTCTAAATAGCCTATTTTTATTTACTATATCATCTATACATTTAATTACATAACTCGAGTTAATTTAAATTATTCATTTTTTTTAACAAATTTTCTTTGATTTGCTAATTTTGCAATATACCTCAAAACTTTATATTGTTTAAAATGAATTTGAACACCCATTTCTACAATCCATAAAGGTAAATATCTACTAATCCAATGTAAAAAATAACTTCTTTTACCATGATATAAATTAAATCCTGGATCAATCCATTTATTAAGATCTTTTACAACTTGTTTTGCATATTCTTGTGGTGAAATTTTAGTTTCTCTACTCATCATTGATGAAGATCTAATTGATTCATATACACCTGGTACATTATAAAAAGATTCATTTAAAGTTGTTAAATTATTTGAATCACAAATTGCAGTATCAACACCTCCAGTAATAATACTATGAACTCTTACTCCAAAAGGTTTTAATTCTCCATGTAATGTTAAAGCATAAGCATCTATTGCTGCTTTTGTTGAATTATAAGCTGCAACCCAGGATAATGGAACTCTTGCTGCAACTGATGATGTAAAAACTATTGTACCTCTTGCATTTATAACTAATGGAGCAAAATATTTTGTCATATTAATATGTCCTAAAACATTTACTTGAAATAATTTATTTAATTGATCTTCATCAATTTCTATAGCAGGACCTGCTATTGATATACCTGCATTATTATAAAGTATTGATAATTTTCCATTAGTTATTTCTTCAACTTTTTGTAAAGTTGATTTAATTTGTTCAATATTTGTTATATCTAATGGTAATGAAATTACTCCATATTCTTCTTCTAATGGTTTTTGACCAAATAAATATTGTTGAGGTGAACAACCTATAACTTTATAACCTTTTTTTGATAATTCTATGGCTAAATTATATCCAATACCTGATGATGCACCAGTGATTAATGCATATTTGGGAGGTTTAGTAGTCATCTTTTGAATCAATATAGACTATCGAGTTGTAGTTAAAAAGTGGATGATAAGTTTCATTTAAATTCATATGAATAATAACCCCATTTTCTGTAAAAGGTAAATTAAATTTTACGAGATAAAAATAAGAACACAAAATAAAATTTTGAGTGAGGAAAGCTACCAAGTTATCGGATTTAATTATTTTGTTGAGTAAAATTTTAAGGGGACGAGAATTTACAACGATAAACTGAGTAAATAGGGCGAAAAACTAAAAGAATACCCCGACCGAGACAAATTTCACACGAGATAATTCTTGATCGTCCTGAATACACTAGTACTAAATACATTGATTCTATATTGGAGGAGGCATTGAAGTTTTTGGTAATTTTTCATCAATGTCTTGTAAATCATCAATTTTATCTAAAATTATAGCAGGTACCCCATTATCAACATCTTGAAATAATAATTCAGGTTCAATTTTATAATTTATAAATTTAACATCTTGATTAATTTTAGGTTCTTCATCATTTTGAAATTTTCGAACTAATTCACTTTCAAATCCTCCCAATCTTTCCCATAATAAATTAGATAATTCTTCTGGTGAATATATTGCAATTTCATTAGGTCCTTCTTCTGTTTTATTATAATCATTCCATTCTGATTGTGGACTCATTGGAGGACTTATTAAAAATCTTTTCAGATCTAAATCATGAGGTAATTCTAAATAATTTATTTCATTATTGAAATTAGCAGTTGCTTTATCAAGCTCTTGTTTTTTTAAATCAAATTTATTATCTCTTATTGTAAATGATACTTTTATTGAATTATTCCATGAAGTTATTTTTTCTTTTAATATCTTTGCTACTGTTGATGTTTCACATATTATTACTATTCTTGATAATTTTGATAAAACTATAAGTTCCACCAAATATTGTAAATCTGATATAAAATCAATTAATGGATGAGGATCTATTAGGAATTCATCACTAAGGTTTGTTAATAATAATGTATTAGTCGGACTTCTAGGCATAATATTGTAAACAGAGAAAAAAGAGTGCACAGAAAATTTGAATTTTTATCATTACTTCATTCATTACAATAATTTCTTATCTAAGATTTATTAATCTTTTAACTCTTTTTGGTTCATTTGAATCTTTATTATTCAAATCATCAATATCATCTTCATCATTATATCTTTTCTTTGAATTTTTTAAATCAAATAATGACCAAAATTTTAAATTTTCATCACCTGCAACAGTTGCTAAAGTTAAATTATCAGGACTTAAACAACCATTTAAAATTCTTGTATCATGAGCATTTGTAATTTCACCAGTTTTTTGTAAAGTTGGATAACTAAATAATGATATATTATTTGTTGGATATCCATGAGTTGCAACAATTTCCATTCCTGTACCATTAGCATAACCCCAATTTAATGAAGAAATTTGTGAACCAGTTTCTATAGTATTTACTCTTGAACCTGTTGTTGTATTCCAAAAATTTATAGTTTTATCAGTTGATCCTCCTCCTGTAGCTAATAAATTAGATTGATAAGGACACCAAGATAATGCTTTTACAGCAGCTTTATGATTATTTTTTGAAAATAAAGGTTGAGAATTATTTCTAATATCAAATATATTTATAACATTATCATTACCTCCTGTAACAAATTGTTTTTGATTATATTCAATTCCACAAATTTCAGAAGAATGACAATTCTCAAATTTATTTATAAAATGAGAAGAAATTCTAACATCTGAATGATATAAATTCCCCATTCTACTACCACTTGTTAAAATATGTTGATTCCAAGCTTGTGAAGCAATTCTTGTTAAATGATTATCACAATTTAAAGTTCTTAATTTAATATTTTTTTCAATATCCCAAATTTCAATTAATCCATCATCTTTTCCAATTGAAACATATGAACCATCTTGTGACCATTTTAATGATGTAACAATTTTTTTTTCTGGTAATTCACATAATAAACCAACTGATCCAGTTGATGCATTCCAAACATATACAGTATCTTCTAATCCAATAGCTAATAAATTATACAGTGACCAAGCTAATAAATTTAAATAAAAATCATCAACTATACCAGGAGCATCTAATACTCTTTCTGGAGCTGAAGGAATTTTTTTAGCTCTTGCTGATGCAATAGATGGAGGTAGTGAATTTTTACCATTATTTAATTTTAATTTTGATTGTTGATTTTGATTTTTAAATTGTGATGATATTAAATTTATTGATTTTTTACTTTCTGGTGGTGCAGGTTGATATAATAAAATTCTTGAATTCATTTCTAATCCACAAGCTTCAGCAACATGATGTTGATATATAATTGATGTTTGAGCTTTTATATGAGTTTCAGGTGAAGCATTTGGAGCAGGTTGAGGAACGGAAGAATCTAATTTACCAGTAGTTGAATTATGTCGAGAAGGAATAAATCTATCAGGAATTGATGATTCAGTATTTGTTGATCTATTTATTAATGAATTAGATCGACGTAGATTAAATGGTAATGAATTGTTGTTGTTGTTTGAGCTGTTAGTGGTACTACTACTAGTAGTAGTTGGTGATTCTAAAGTAGTTTTTGATCTTTTATCTAATGAAGGTTTTAAAGAAGCTGGTAATTGAGGTCTTTGAAATTTTGATTCTTTTAAATTTGGAGGTTTTGATATTAATTCATTTGAAAAAGTTTTATATTTCTTGGTGATGTTAGGACTCATTTGTTTTAAAAATTGCCTTTTATTTGGTGATAATAAAGGTTCAGATATTTGTTGAGGATTACTTATAAATCTTTTTTCAATACTTTTTGAAGATTCATGATTTTCGTTATGCATCTGTCTATTTGGTGAAATCGACGAGATTGACATTATTAGGATGATTTATTGGACATAAAAATTGATGAAGATAAAGTGAAAATGGAAAAATGGGTGATGATTAATTGAAGAAATAAAGGTATATGATGGTGGACCAAATAAATTTCAATTTCAAATTTGATTTTAATTACTTGCTGTATGTTTCAACAGTTTATAATATTTTTCTTCTTTCTTTATTTGATAATTTGCTTCTTTTACTTCTTCTTCTTTTGTTACTAAATTTCAATTTAAAATTTCTTTTTTTTGTGTGGTAATGTTAAAATTATATTTCCGTTTGATTGAATATGTAACTAATTTAATCTAATGTTAAAATTGTGTTGATAAATATTTGTTTACTTTTTAAACTAATTTGGTTATTAAATTAATTTTTACTAACATAGTTTAATTTTGTGTAACGTCCAAATTTTCTTCTCTTTCGTAAATTTATAAATAACGTCATTAAAATCTTGTACAATTTTAAACATGAAATGGCTTGAATTGTATTAGCCTAACTACATAAACTCAATGTTGTTGCTCCCCACTTTCATGTTGCAGTTGTTTATTCAATTGTTCCGTTTATGTTTGTCATAAAAATATTTTGCAGCAAGACCAAAAATAAAATATTTATTAATATTACAATGCAAGAAAATATAACAAGATTACTTTCAATCAACATTAAACATGAATTGATTAATAAATATTAATAGTTTTGAACTAATTAAATAATCAGGTACGCTTAGTACCAATTCAATGAGGACATTTTGAAGTCTTTTGACTTAGACCAATTTGAACAGAAGTAGTATATATCGATGCTACCACTTGTTTAGTAGTGTAATCAAGCTCAGTTTTATTTTCAAGTTTAGCCTAAAACCGAACTATCAGAATTCAATATTCTATAGCTATCAAAACTACAATCAATTGACTGAACCAATACACATAATAATCAACAATGCCTGCATATCATTCTACCTTCATAGGAGAAGAAACACAAGACTCAAGAACAATAGGGAATTTATCATTATTACCATTAAATACAAAATATAGAGGACCAGCATATGAAACAACAGATTATGATATAATTGAAGAAACTCTTGATTTATTTAGAGCAAATTCATTTTTTAAAAATTTTGAAATAAAGGGAAATGCAGATAGATTATTAATTTATGGAATATTATTTATAAGTGATTGTTTAAGTAAAATAAATTCTAGGATGTCACATAAAGAATCCACCAAAGTTTTAAATAATTTAAGTCTTGATAATTTTGCATTACCTGGTGATATAAATTTTCCATTAAATTCATTATATTTACCTCCAAAAACCAAGAATGAAGCAGATTTATTAAGACAATATTTAACACAATTTAGACAAGAATTAGCTGAAAGATTATTAAATAGAATTTATAAAGATGATCCATCCGTACCAAGTAAATATTGGTTATCATTTACAAAAAGAAAATTTATGAATAAAAGTTTATAAAATATATATTTTAACTTGATTTTGATATAATTTATATCTATTACCATAAAATTTATTAATTAAATACCATTCTTCATATTGAATTCTTTTTTTAAAGAAATAATGGAGTATAATTAAGTTTAACACTAGGTTAATATAATTATTTAATAGTAATTGTATTCCCAAAGCAAATAACCAAAATCCAAAATAACTTGGATGTCTAAACCAACTATAAATACCAGTAGTTATTAACTGATGTTGTGATTTAGGTATAGTAGCAATATAATGACTAAAAGAATCACCACATTCTTTCATAGCCAAATGTCTAATAAATAACCCAAAAATTGTAAAAATAAATCCAATTGTTGAAATAACTTTACTTTTAACTCTAAACCCCCAAAAATACTCTAAAATAGTTAAAACTTGTATAAACCAAAATTCATTATTTCCTTTTACTCCATAAATTAAAAAAGATTTAGAAGTAATTGAACTTGGTTGATATAACACACAACATATGAATTCATTTATAAAATAACTTTTTAAACAAATAAAATAAATGATTAATAACCCATGTTTCTTAGTATTGAATAAAGACCATATATCTAAAGTGAATAATGAACCTAATATAAAACAAACTACATAAATTTCAATTAAATTTACTTTATTTGTTGAATATTTCATTCACTTGGGGAAAGAAGCAGTTGCAAAAATATTAATAACTAGAAAAAAAAACATCCAGATATCGGCTCTTTATCATTATCATCAAATGGATCCATTATCCAGATATGATCCAACAAGAAATAATTTACTAGTAATAAGTATTAAATCATTCCTAATAGGAATAGTTTTCACACTTGCAACAATTTTAGAGTTTTATAATACATCATACACATCAATATTTTTATATTTACAATTTATATGCTTATTCCATTCATTAGAGTTTATATTAACTTATATTTATAATAATTCAGAAATTGATGATGATTCATTTATTTTAGAAGATAAAGAATTACATTTTATAAATATTGCATCAATTATTGAATTTTTAATAAATCCAATTAAAATTCATACAATATTTGGAGGTGTTCTACTATTAATTATAGGACAATTTATAAGATCATATTCTATGATTATTGCAAAAGAAAATTTTAATCATTATATACAAAAACAAACAAATAAAAATCATAAATTAGTTGATTATGGAATATATCGATATATTCGACATCCAAGTTATTTAGGATTCTTTGTTTGGTTTATTGGATTACAATTAATTTTAGGAAATATTATAATTTTAGTTGTAGGATCTATAATATTATGGAAATTTTTTAAAGATAGAATCAAATTTGAAGAAGAATATCTTATTAAATTTTTTGGTAATGATTATGTTGAGTATAAGAATTCAACATCAACTTGGATGTTTATTAGTTAAGGAGTTTCACGTCATTTTGGATACTTATCTGCGTAGAATTACACATTAACTTGGATGCTCATCAATTAAATGAAGAATGGTTAAATGAAGTATAAATAGAAATTTGGATGTTTATTAATCAAAATGAAGTATAAGTGATTGAATTAGAAATAAAAGTTTGTAAATATATATATATTATGTACATAAATTAAAAGTATAAAAAGTTCATACTGTTGTTAATATAGTCTATCAAAGTGTTTTTAACAATTATAATTGGTAAATAAGACTCCTTATTTCTTCTTTTTTGGATCTACTCCATTACCATTAATATTTCTAAACATTAAAACACCATTATCACCATCAACAAATTGACACCATCTAGCAGATTTCCATAAACTTATCCACATATTTTCATTTGAATATTGATAATGAATACCCATAACTTTTTTTATTGATTCACTTGCTTCTCTTGCATTATAAAATGGGATTCTTGAAACATAATGATGTAAAACATGAGTTTCAATAATATCATGAAATAAATATTTTCCAACAAATCCAAATTCACGATCAATTGTTGCTGCTGCACCTCTTGCAAAAGTCCATTGATGAGATTCATAATGTGGCATTTGAGGATCTGAATGTTGTAAATATGTAATAAATACTAACCAATGATTTACTAATAAATAAGGTAAAAACCAATTAACCAAAATATTAAATCCACCAAAATTTTTATACCAAACATACAAAATTGTAAATTGTATAACTAAACCTAAATCACTTAACAAGATATAATAATAATCCTTTTTATCAAATATAATAGATTTTGGATTAAAATGAGATTTTTGAAACCAATTTAAATTTGAAAATTTTTGACCACTTACATTTGCAAATAAATAAGCAATCCAACCAAAAGATTGTTGAAAAATTAAAGTTAATAAAGAATAAATTGGTGAATCACCTAATAAATCATCTAAATCTTCAACTCCTCTATTTTTTAAAAATTCTTCCTTAGTTTTAGGAACGAAAACCATATCTCTTGTTAAATGACCAGTTGCCTTGTGATGTTTGCTATGACTAAATTTCCATGAAAAATATGGTACTAATAAATAAGAATGTAATATCCAACCAACTAAATCATTTACCCAACCATAATCTGAAAAAGCTTGATGACCACATTCATGAGCTAATACCCAAATACCAGTTGCAATTAAACCTTGAATCCAAATATATGATGACCATGCAATAAATCTTAAAACTTGATTTGGTATAAATTGAATATAATTATTTGCAATAAATCCTAAACTAACCATTAATGTAATATCTCTAAATACATAATATAAACTTTCAAATAATCTTCTTTCATAACAATGTGATGGTATAGCTGATAAAATATCTTTTATTGAATAATCAGGAACTTTAAAAGTATTACCATAAGTATCAATTGCTATTAAATTAGTTTGATAACCATTTGGAGTTGATGAAAAACTTGCAACATTTCCTGATTTTTTAATTTTTGTTGTTGTTGAATCTGAGTTGTTAGTGTTGAATGATGAAATTGATGAAGTTACAGCAGACATTTTGAAATTTTGTTGTAAATTCTATATTCTATGGTTTATGGTTTATGGTTTATGATCTATGCTAATCGAATCTATCTAAGTGAAATCTAATGTAATATTGTTGTTTTGGTTGTATAAACGTGGTTGTAAAAAATTTTAATAAACTTTTAATACAATGTCTTAAATTTGATTGCAAAATTTTAAGTTTTTGAAACAATTGGAAAAAAAAAAACTACTGGTGGATGAAATATGCTAGGTTAACCCAAATGAAACGAATGAACGATTGAAATGGAAGGTGAAAATGAATGAATGAAATGAAAAAAGGGTTCTTTTAACCAAGATTTTGAAGATAATAAATGAAGATTATTGTTTATTATAAATGAAAAATTTATCAGATGTAAAAATATTATTTTTATTGTCTTTGTTCTTAATTGTTTGATTCCACATGTTGAAACCTGTATATAAGTAAATATACTTACATAAGATACATACTGAATTATCCGATAAGAATTATTTATTATTGAGTTCGTTTCTTTTTCTTATTGTAATTTTTCTTTCTTTCGTTTTAATTGGTGGGGATGAGTAAACAGATGTTCTGTAGTAGAACTACCAACTGTTCCGACCTAATAATATTCTACATTAGCCATGAATATCGATTCTACTATGTAAAGTATGTAAATTTCAATACGTGTCAGATTTCACACACGTTATTGGTCTATTAAAGAGAGGCAAATAAAAAAAACGTTTTTTTAATAGGCTTAAATTCTTTCATCCTCGTATATTAATTCGTTGATACATTTAAAAGAAATTTAACACCATTCTTCACTCAACGTGACTTCATTTTTCATGATAAACAGTTGATGAGATCAATTTGATTGCCTATATGAAAAAAAAAACTTATCAACAAAAATCTAACTTATTAGAGTAATTAATAATAAAGTTAATATGAATGGATACCCCTAAAACTAAAATAGTAGTACGGCAGGAGTTAAGAAAAAAAAATATTATTAACTAAAAAGAAGTTAGTTTAAATGAAGAATAATAGAGAGATTAAGGCTAAGGAGATGATGGTTGAAAGGAAAATGCATCTTATCTTAATTTTTACTCTATAGAGTAATCTTGTAGACTGATATGAAATTTCTATGATGTAAAATTTATGACATTATAATAATGAGACAATTATGAAAAAAAGAAATACCAGTAGTGAGCTCATTTCTTAATATACTATTCCGGTTATGAAATAATTTACTTTAGCATTGTTCTAAGGCTCCTTAAGGCTGAGTATAGTAAAACGATTGTCTCAGTTTGTATTCATCACTCCTTACATGTGGTGTCACTTCTTTGTAAAGTTTCTTTTTAAAATTTGCCTTAATTTTAAAACTAGGCTAATAACTAAAAATGATTTGCAATGGAAAAAATTTAATTTAAGTTTTTTGACACATGTTGAAAACTGCAATTGACATTGACACTAATTATTTAGTAGACATATTATTGAAAAAAATACTCTATTCGAGATTTTATCAGACTACTATTTGAAACAACTCATTTATGGAAATCATAAGTCCTTCATTTTGCAATTCTTCTTAGCCATTTAATTCAGAATAGTTTAAAAGAAAATGGTCTGAAATATGTTGCACTTTCTAAAACATCTATAGTTGAAAAGTACTTGTTTTCTACAAACTTATCCGTTACTTCAAAGTCTTTTTAAATTATGAAATTACACTCTATATCAATATATATATGTAAACCCTTTACCCACTAATTATCTAATATTACTTAATCTTGTACTATTCATATGAACATTAATATCTAATTTATCAGCATCTTCTTCAATTTTTCTTAATCTTATATTTTGACTATCAACTTCTTTACCCATTGTATTTGCAATACCATGTAATTTTTTTGTATAATTTGAAATTTCATTTAAATTTGATGCAATTTCTTTTTCAGTTTCATCATCTTCTGAATCATTTTCAAATTGATATCTTGATGCTTGATTTAAATTTTTTTCATCTGAATATTTCTTGTGGATATCATTATTTGTTGCATTATTCATTAAACCTTGTTTTAATCTTTGTTCACTTTCATACATTCCTTGTCTATTAGTTTCTCTCAAATATTTTTCTTGAATTTTTCTATTTTTTATATTTTCTTCTTGTTGTCTTAATCTTGATTTTTTATTAAATGGATTTCCATAAGCTGGTATAAAAATTGATCTATTTAATCTTCTTAATTCTTTAACTTTTTCATCAGCTATTTGAGTTTGAGTATCTGCTAATAATAAATTCTGTTCTGCATTAAATAAACGCTCAGATTGTGATCCTAACATTCCTAAAGTATTTGTTCCTGAAGCATCTGCTTCTTGTGCCATTCTTAATGTATTACGGGTAGATTGTACTGATTCTTGTTTTATAAATCTAATATCTTGTTTTATTGCTTCAACTTCTTCATCTTCTGAATTAACTTGTTCTTCTTCTCCTGGTATTTCTAAATTTAAATCTAAATTTTCATCTGTTTCTTCTGATATGAATTGATCATTTAAATCTAAATTAGAATCATCTTCTTCATCTTCATTAAATTCTTGTTTCCTTATTGGTTTATTACTTTTAAACATTTGATGTGATGATATAGCATTAAGATCTAATGATGATTCAGTATCACCCATAGTTTGTCTAGTTGATATTCTTGAAACAGGTTGATTACTCCGTATATTATTTTGTGATTGTGAATTTGGTGGTTGTTGTCTTGGTGGTCTTTGTGATGATCTTTGTTGTGGTTGATCTCTTCTTGTTGGCATTGAATATGGATCTGATGCTAAAGTTCTTGATGACAGACTATTACTTTTATTATATGGATTTGAGGAATTATTAGATGATGAATAAGGACTAGAACTTTTTTGATAAGAATCATTTTTAAATTGATCATTTTGACTATCTCCTCCATTATTATTTATATTATTATTTGCATATGGATTTTGAGCAGGATCATTATTTTGAACATTTGCATAAGGATTTACTGGAGCCATACCTGGTTTCATTTGAGCTCTTTCTTGAGCATAAGTTTTAAAAGCACCAAATTTCTCTTGTCTTTGATTATTTGATTTTGTTGTTATACCAACTCTATTTAATTCTTCTCTTAATTCTTGTTCAGTTGGATCTTTTTTCATAAACATTTTCTTTAGACCCATTTTGAATTAAATATTTGTCTTTGTATATATTCGATGGGCCAGTTGGATTTTATAAAATGAAATATTTCAACTTATAAGTTTTCTACTTTTGGTATTTTAATTGATAAATTACTCCGTCTCGATTAGGACAGCCTTAACTTTAAATTTTAAATGATCAATTTATTGTCGGAAAACTGTTTTGTCAGAGAAAACAATTTGAGACAGACTATTAATTTAGGACACAAAATTTGAAAAAGTGGGGAAGGTTGTTATCAACATGAGTTAAAAAGGCTCAACAATTGATACTATTCTCGAATAAATAAGGCAATGGTACTGAGTATACTAACTCTTTAATAATTCAATAGTCTAGTATTTTGAAGTGAAGGTAAGATATTGATTTAATACCAAAATTAGACACTTCGATAATTTGCTCAAACTAGAAGAAAATATCTAATTCAAAAGAAGGGTTGGGCTATTGAAATACGACTCAGATTACATTGAAGAATCAGAATTAGTTCAGTGGGAAGATATTCAACAAAATGACTGCTTTCAATCAACTCAATTTGCAACAATTTGAATTGCGAAATATACCGAGACCGGGTCCTTACTTTTTTTCAACAAGCGCGCTTAAATTTCATTTCGTATATTTTTTTCATTCTATTATTTTTTTCACTCTATTACTTGATTTATTGAGTTCCTTGATCAAGATCTATAGAGATTTGAAAATCTAGTAACACAATTCGTTCATATAAACAGGATAATAGACTTAGATGCTCTAAAGAATCGTCCCATAACTATAACTTCAAACAATGCGTAGACTAAATCTTAAAGAACAATGTGATGAACAATTCTCATTTCTTCCCCAAATTTAACAAAATTATTTTTTTTTTTTCAAATCGTTAGTTGATCTTTTTTTTTTCAACTTTATATTTATTTTTCAAAAGTATAACTTCAACTAACTAATTAAACAAGGACCACTCTTTAGGTCAACTTATCTATTCAGTTCTATCTAATCCCTTCAACAAAATGGCTACAACAACAAGCAAAATTGAGAAAAAACCAATAAGTTTCTCCAATATTTTATTAGGAGCTGGTTTAAATATGTCAGAAGTAACAACATTAGGTCAACCATTAGAAGTTATAAAAACAACAATGGCAGCAAATAGAAATTTATCAATGTTACAAGCTGCAAAATTAGTATGGAGTCGTGGTGGAATATTAGGATTTTATCAAGGTTTAATACCATGGGCATGGATTGAAGCAAGTACAAAAGGTGCAGTATTATTATTTGTTAGTGCAGAAGGTGAATATAGATTAAAAAGTTTAGGAGCTAGTGGATTTGTAAGTGGAATGGGTGGTGGAGTATTAGGAGGTTTAGCTCAAGCTTATTTAACTATGGGATTTTGTACATGTATGAAAACTGTTGAAATAACAAGAGCAAAACAAGTTGCAACTACAGGAGTACCACAACAAACGAGTTTTCAAGTATTTAAAGAAATTTGGAAAAAAGAAGGTTTAAGAGGTATAAATAAGGGAGTTAATGCTGTTGCAATACGTCAAATGACAAATTGGGGTTCAAGATTTGGATTTTCAAGATTAGCAGAAGATGCTATAAGAAAATTTACTGGAAAACTGGAAAATCAAAAATTATCAAATACAGATAAAATTTTTGCTTCTGTTATTGGTGGAGGATTAAGTGCATGGAATCAACCTATAGAAGTTATAAGAGTTGAAATGCAAAGTAAAACAAAAGATCCAAATAGACCAAAAAATTTAAGTGTTTTTGGAGCTTTTAAATATATTTATGAAAATAATGGTATAAAAGGTTTATATAGAGGTGTAACACCAAGAATTGGTTTAGGTGTATGGCAAACAGTATTTATGGTTGCATTTGGTGATATTTTTAAAAAAATGTTAAATACTGAAGGTACAGGACATTAAAATTAAAATTATTTGAAATACTTTATAGAGTTCAATAATAGAAAAAGACTAAAGACGCATTTCTTCGAGTAAAGACCATCCAATTATAATAATTATGGTACAGGGCATTAAATACTTTAAAGTACATTATAGAGTATAATATTAGAAAAAGACTTTAAAACACTTTTTTCATTACCGTAAAACTTTTATGCATTTATTAATGAACTATATTCTTCATATCTTTTCGTTGAGTACCCCAACGATCATAACAATATAATCCAAATAAAGTAAAAAATAACCCTAAAGATTGCATATTTGTAAAATTTTTTAATTCCCAAATAAAACTTATAAATATTATAAATATCCTTTTTAAAATATTTGCAATTGTATAATCTATTGGAGATAATAATCCTAATATTTGAAAAGCTAATATAGATTGAAAAAAATGACTTAATCCATTGATTGAAATTAAGCATAAAATTTTGAAATTTAGCTGAATTAATGAAAAATTTAGATTAAAAATTTCAGAAGTTAAATATATTGGGAAAGTGAAAATAAATCCAACTATTGAACAATAATATAATATTGTTAAATTATCTAATTTTTTTGTACCTGCTTTTGACATAGGAATTTCTAATGAATTTGCTGTGGAGGTGGTTGTATTAGCTGATGTTAATCTATTTTTGGCAAAAATATTTTGACTTACAAATATTAACATTGAACAAAATGCAAAAGTTAAACCAATTATATAATTATTATTTTTATTTTGTTCAGGATTTATAATTTGACCAGGTATGACTTTTGATTTTTTTGGTTTATAACATGTCATCATTATACCTATAATTAAAGGTATTAAAGTTAAATAAGTTCTTAATTTATATTGTTTTTTAAATAAAATTCGATATATAAATACTGTTACAATTGGACTTAATGCTTTTATTGTATGAACTAAAGAAACAGGAATCATTGAAGTTGCTTTATGACTAGTTAAATGACCAATAAATTGAAAACATCCCATAGGTATAGTGGTTATAAGTATTAATTTTGTAGGTTTTATAAAGCTCTTGATTGATTTATTTGTAGGTAATGTACTCTGTGGAATAATTTTATTAATAAATTTAAAATTATTTGATAAAACTAACAAAATTAAACTTAATAAAATATTAAATGAAAATTGAAATTGAGTAACAGTTATTGGATATTTATAATTATTTAAAATTAATTTTATTGAATTTGATGATATTATTGAAAAAAAATACCAAATAAAACATAATGAACATATTTTAAAATTTATAGGTGGTATAATATCTCTTATTTTATTTAAATAATTGGTCTTACTACTACTCTCATTAATAAAAGTTTCTTGTAATAATTTTTCATTTAATTCTTTTAAATTATTATAATCTAATTTTGAAGGTTCAGGAGAATTTGATTCAGAATATGGTGGAGATAATGGTAAATTATAAATATTTTTCATTGATACAAATGAATTAACAGATGATAATGGAGGTGATGGTAATGCAATTGGAATTGAATTTATTGAAACATTTGAATCATTATAATGTGTATAAGGACCATTGTTACTATTATTATTATTATGTGTAATTTTTGATAAATTTGTTGATGAATAATTTGGATTAATTTGTGATGATGAATAAATATTATACATTCTATTATAATTTGAATGTTTCTTTTTATAAATAGGTTGTTTAGGTGATGAGGAAGGTGTAGATTGTATTGATATAGGTTGTGATTTAGGTTGTATTGTGTATGATTGTTGTTGTATATCAGTCGAACCAGCACTAATCTGATTACTTTGTTCTATCTCTTGTCCTTTCTGTTGTTCGAGATGATCAAGTGAGATTTGATGATTCTTATTCTCATTCAACATACTGTTTGATTGTTGTAGTTGATCATCCATCTTTCAAAGATTTATACAATGCAATTTGTTCAATGTTTTAAAATTTTGATACTACGTGATATTTGTAACTTATAAATCGAAATTGGAATTGAAATTTATGTGAATGTAAGAACGAGCGTAAGTATGATTGATTGTATGCACTGTCTCTTTATATGAGCTACTTAAAATGTAGCAGTTGTTGTGAAATATAAATACTTCTCTTTCCAAGTGTTCCTTAGGAATGAATATTATTATAATTTTATAAATTAGTTCTATTATTATTATTTTGAAATTTGATTGATATTATTTTTACTCGTAAACTTCTTTTTTTTTTGAATTTCTTTTTATCTAATTTTGGTTAGTGTATTACGTAATAACTTACACGCTTTATTATTTGTTTATTATGTAATTACTGTGTAATACTTAATAATGTCTTTTTTACACTACTACTTAATTAATTTGGCTGGTTATGTTTTGTATCAGATTTCTATTTAAAGTATTGTGGTACAGATCTATGTATCTACTTACTTTACTTTCAATAAACATCAATTGGTTTGAGTTTAATAGATACTAAATGGTAGTTGGATACGTCAGTTGACATGAAATTGAAGAATAATACAGTGTTTGTAATACTATCGGTTGTTTAAGTGTTATGTTTATCAAAAGCAATGGATGCACTTTTATCAGCAATAAGTTATAAATATAAAAATATTCGATCTATCACTTTCTCAAAAAATTTAATATCTGTATTTAAATGAGGTATTTGGGCCATATTATGTTATATTGTTGCTAATGATAATAAGAAAGCTGATGTATTAATGAATTATATTAATTGGCAAAATATTATATTTGGTATTATAATTTTACCTATGATTTTGTCTACTTTCATATCAGCAATTATTTTGAAGAATCTGAAACTATAATAAATTCCAAGGAAATGAAAAGAATTTCGTGAGTAAATTGGAGATTGATCATTCAATGGTTTACATCTGGTACTGATGTAGCGAGGAACTCTCAAATAAAATGAATGTAATTGACTGTTGCTAGGTCATTTTCAATATGGACTACATTTCTTATCATGGTGAGAAGAACTTACTTGTTATCAAACTAACCCACTATTCATAACTCTGTACGAATGATAAAGGTTATTTTACTTCACCAGTCACTAAAAATATCAAAAAGTTAGCTTTTATTCCAGCTATACCTTCTTTATTGAATGTTGTGTTACAGTGAGGTAATACTAGTGCACTAAATATTGCGGTACGGATGTTTTGTTATGTTCGAGTAATATTTCGATTTTACATTTACTTCTAATCAATGTTTTCCAATAAATACAGCGACAAGTCTTTCTGAATTCATTTTTTCTTATTGTAATCACTGAATTCTATAGATCCTATACTTATAGCATTTTTGATGTATTATTGACACCGAGTACATTTTAACAAGAATCTGTAATTTTGTTACCAAATCTAAATAATATTTTGAGACTGTTTGAACTTTTGAAGTCTTAGCTTTTATGAACAGGCCGTAAGATAGGCTTTAAACTGTTAATAGAAAGCAGGACAGTTACTTATAGTTTATTTTCGATTAATTGTGATACTGATCCTTGTATCAGTCCCTCTAAGGCTAACTCGTAAATTTATTACCGTTCTTACACTAAAATTTAATTTTTCCGCATTATCAATTTTGAAGATCAATACGGTGATAATCGAGAATTTCAGAATAATATTATAATTACATTAATAAAGATCAATCACTTTAATCAATTCAACATACTTTACTCATACTCATAGTCCTCAATTCAATCACCGCACTATCAAATAATACTCACACTCAAAAGTATTATACTCAATCGTTCAATAAATCTTTAATCTTTTTTGCATTTGACACGAACTCAAATCTTAGTTCCTATACATTACATCACTCATAGATTTCCATTTTACATTTTTCATTTAAACTCAATAACTTAAATCAATGCAAATATAACAAAATACGAATCTAATAAAATATCATGTCTAATATTGCTTATTTCACATTAAAACAATTTATAAAAAGAGCAATATCAGATGATTTAGAAGATTCACCAGATTTATCACAACCAGATGATGATAATTTAGAAGAATCAAATCCTGTAGAAAATGAAATTTTTAGTTCTTGGGCTTTATTTATATTATTATTTTTATTAATGTCAGCATTATGGTCATCATATTTTTTACAACAAAGAAGAATAAAAGCTATTCATGAAACTGTTTTATCAATATTTTGTGGTATGATTGTTGGATTAATTATAAGATTAAGTCCTGGACATTATATACAAGATGCTGTTAAATTTAATAGTGAATATTTTTTTAATATTTTATTACCACCAATTATATTAAATTCTGGTTATGAATTACATCAAGCTAATTTTTTTAGAAATATTGGTAGTATTTTAACATTTGCAATTCCAGGAACTTTTATATCTGCTTTAGTTGTTGGTATAATAATATATATATGGACAGCTATAGGATTAGATAATGTTAAATTAGAATTTGTTGATGCTTTAGCCGTGGGGGCAACATTATCAGCTACAGATCCAGTTACAATTTTATCAATTTTTAATGCTTATAAAGTTGATCCAAAATTATATACTATTATATTTGGAGAATCTTTGCTTAATGATGCTATATCTATTGTTATGTTTGAAACTTGTCAAAAATTTCATGGTCAACCAGTTAAATTTTCTTCATTTTTTGAAGGTATTGGATTATTTTTAATGACTTTTACAATTTCAACTATAATTGGAATGTTAATTGGAGTAATGGTTGCATTAATTTTAAAACATTCTCATATTAGAAGATATCCACAAATTGAAACTTGTCTTGTTTTATTATTTGCTTATCAATCTTATTTTTTTTCAAATGGTGCTCATATGTCAGGTATAGTTTCATTATTATTTTGTGGTATAACATTAAAACATTATGCTTATTATAATATGTCAAGAAGAACTCAAATTGCAACAAAATATATTTTACAATTATTGGCTCAATTATCTGAAAATTTTATTTTTATTTATTTAGGTTTATCATTATTTACAGAAGTTGAATTAGTTTTTAAACCTTTATTAATTATTGTTGCATTTATATCAATATGTATTGCAAGATGGTCATCAGTTTTCCCATTATCAAGATTTTTAAATTGGCTTTATAAAGCAAGAATTGAAAAATATTCTGGTTTAAATTCTAATAGTGGTAGTGGTGGTGGAATTTCTTCATCAAGTTTACCTGATGAAATAAGTCATTCTTATCAAATGATGATTTTTTGGGCTGGATTAAGAGGTGCAGTTGGTGTTGCATTAGCTATGGGTTTTAAAGGTGAAGCTAAATGGACTTTATTAGCAACTGTTTTAGTTGTTGTTGTTTTAACAGTTATATTATTTGGTGGTACAACTGCATCAATGTTAGAAATTTTAGGTATTAAAATAGGATGTATTGATGATTCTGCAGATTCTGATGATGAATTTGATATTGAAGCTCCAAGATTACCAATTCATTCTGCTACAATGTCACCACAAAATATTTTAGGTAATAGAAGATTTATGAAAAATTCTTCAATAAATCCATTTGAAGATAATATAGCAAGTAGTAGAAATTCTTCAGCAAATAATTTATTAGATTCTGAATCAAATCCAAATATTATTTTAGGAGATGATGAAGCAGATTATATTGGATCAGATGTTGATGATTTAATATCAGAAACTCAACAAAATATAAAAAATAATAATAATAACCAAAATAATAATAATATACTAAATGGAGATAAAGGAATGTTGGGAGCAATATTAAGTGCAGAAGAACATGCAAAATGGTTTACAAGATTTGATGAAGAAGTTTTGAAACCTGTTTTATTAGATACTTTACCAAGTAGTCAATCAAGTACAAATAATAATAGTAATATTAATCTAAGTAATAATAATAATAGAAGGGACTAAATTAATATAAATATACAGGGCACATTTTATACACTGAAATACATAACAAAAGTATTTTTAAAATCTATAATTTGATTTCTCTTTAGTTTGTCTATCAGCAATAGCTTTATTAATACACCATTTAGCTAATTTATAAGTTTTTTGATTTAAAATTAAATCATTTAATTGAGAATCAAAACTTAGAACAATTTCATTAAATTCAAACATCGCCAAGTTTCTTAATTTTGAAATTAAACAATATTGAGGATTTGATGTATTAATAAAAACTGATGCTGGAATATAATCAATATAATTTGTTGAAATTCTAATAGATTTTTCAAATAAATTTAATGATGTACTTAAATCTTCTGATGTTATTATATTTAATGAATCTTCTAATTGAGATTGTCTTAGGAGATTTGAAATTGATATTATTGCATTTCCATAATTTGTTGGATTTCTTATTCTTGATTCACAATCTCTTTTTAAAGTTATTCTAAATAATATTCCAAATTTTGTATCTAGAAATTGTCTCTTTGTTTGAAAGATTAGATTTTGAATTTTTTTAATATTGATTTTGAGATTTGGTGAAAATTTAGGATTATAATGAGCAATTAATTTTTTAATAGGTGCAACAATTTCATAATTCCAATAATTGACCAATTTATTATTTGATGGAGTAGGTTCGTTTGCTACAGTCGGTTTTGGTTTAGACTCGGTTTTGTCTGATGTTGAAGTGAATGAATTTCCAAAAAGATTAGTTGATTGTTTAGGTTTAAATCCAGTATCAATATCTCTAACCAATGAATCTTGTACATCTTTTAAAATTCTCATATCAGATGAACTTCTATAATTAATTCTATCACCAATTTCTCTTATAACTAATGAACATTCATTAAATAAAGCTGGCCAAATTTTTTCCTTTTTTGAACGTACAGTAAATATAGCTAATCTTAATTTTAAACCTTCTTTTTGCGATGTATTTGAAATATAAGCTAATTCTTGAAATGCTGTTAATCTACTCAATTGATGTTTTGGAGAAACATCTTTTAATCCATTAAGTAAACAGTTTAATGGATCTTTACTATATGATGAAATTGGTTTTTGACCATCTAAACAACCAATTGTTGAATAAACTTCAAATACATGATTTTCAAATTCCCAATTTAAAATTATAATATAAGCTAAAAATGATAATTTTAAATAAGTTAATAAACTTACATTATGTGGTGGTACTGATGTATCCAATCCAAAAATTGAAAGTATAAACAATGCTTTATATAAATAACGTTTAAAAATTAAATAAATGACAGGATTAACTAACACGAAGATCAAAGATAATCCAATAGCATTTCCAATACAATTAGGTATATGTTTAAATAAATTAGATTGAGGATTATTTCTATTATGACCAATTTTAAAATTTAATCTATTTCTTTGAAAAATTAATTGATTTGCTGAATAATATAAACCAATTGTAAAAGGACATGTCCAATAATAAATCCATTCATCATTTAATAAAGGATTTTTTCTATATTCTTTTGAAATAATATAAAAATCAAAAGTAAAAGGTAAATTAAATATAAATATTGAATAAACTAGTGTAGCAGATATGATATAAAATAAAGAAATATGAATGAAATTTTGTGAAAATATTGAATGATAAATTTGTGAACCTAAAGTCTTGTGAGTTGAAAATTCAACAGTTGAAAATTTTTTACGAACTTGTCTTATTAATGTTAATGAAATGAAATATATTGGTAATTTTAAAAAAATTGTAAATAATTTATATTTATGATTAAATGGTAAGTTTAGTATTAATGCCATAAAGATGGATAATAATATATTAATATTTAGGATAAATTTTAGTCGTTTGTTGTAGACTTTATTGAATATTCGATAATATTCATATTTATCATTCTCAATTGATGAGTTGGACGATGACATGTGAAGGTTTGTTCGTGATATTTTGAAAAGATGATTGTTTTAGAAAATCTGAAAATCTGTTTTGATTTTGCAATACATGTCTCTCACTAAGAAAAAAAATATCTACAGTACAAATCACCAAGGCCTTAGTCTTCAACTTTATTTACAGAAAAATATCTACATATACTACATCTATACTTCACCTCTCATATTCAATTGAGCTTCCCTTCTTAACCTCTCCCTATTCCCACTTAAAGTATCTTTTACTTGTTCTAAACCAGGTTTCCCATTAATTTCACCTAATATAGCATCCTTAATTTTCATTTCATTAATTTCCCCCACAATAAAACTTGAACTATTTGAAAACAATTTATTATCAATACTTGTTTGATTATTTTCAAATTTTGAAACATTAATTTCAAAAGCTCTATATATAGCTTCTTCTAATTGTTCTTCATTTGTTATAAATTTTGATGATGAATGATATAATTCTAAAATTTTTGAAGCTTTTTCTTCTTTTTCAGCCAATTCTTTTGAATGTCTATTTAATTTTCTTTGTTCTTTTAATAATTTGTTTTCATCTGGTGTTCTTTTTTTAATTAATCCTTCTTTTAATAATTTTTGCATTGTTGGTAATGATGATATTATTGATTCTATTTTTCTTTGTTCTTCAAATTTTCTTTGATTTTCTAATTCTTTTTCATGTATCTTGGTTTTTAATTGATCTATTTTGGCTAATCTTTTTTCTTCTTCTAGATATGCTTCTTTTAAAAATTCTGCTCTATAATATGCTCTTTTATATGCATCTCTTTCTTCTTCTGGTAAATCATTCATTTCTTTTAATGACATTGGTGGATATTTAATATGTTTTATTCTATCTTCAACAGTTATATATTTTCTTGGTGGTTGTTTACGTGGTAATGGTTTTCCATTTATTATTGGAGTTGGTACACCTTCTGCATACCCACTTTCTTTATTTTTTTCTTTTTGTAATTCAACTTCATTCATTGGACGTATTGGTCTATGGAATATTTGTTTGGTCTTGGGAAGTATCCCTGATTTACCACCATACTTTAGTATTCCTTTCCCCATATTCTTAGTGGTTGTTTGGTTGTGAATTGATTTTGAAAAATTATCAAATTTTTTTTTTCATAACTGTACATAGTTTTGTGTTACAACTATACACTCACTACAAATTTCAAAAAATTTCAAACAAGAGGTTAATAATTTTTATTTCGAATGTACTCTATACACCCCAAACTTCATAAATCTTTTCCAGCAAGACTTTACCAATTTTTTTATTACCAACTTGATTTTTAAATTCATCAAACATTAAATTTTTTTTTGTATCAGCTGGACAACTAGCATTTTGCAGATGATAATATTCTAATAATTTTTTAGGTGTTTGAAATTTATTTTGTATAACTATTGCTTTTTCTAATGAACATCCCTTTATTGTCATTAACATCATTACAAACATTTCTTTTACTGTCATTTGTGAAGTTTTTCCCATCATTTCTTGAAAATTTGTAAATAAATGACTACATTCATAATTTGATTTTTGTTCAAATTTTTCTCTAAATTTATTTAAAATTTCAATATATTGTTCTTGATTTGAAATATCTGATGGTTTAATTATGATTAAATTTTTTTGTTTATGAATTTCTGTAATAACTCTAGTTAATGAAGTTAAAAAATCAGTTGTTTCATCAATATCTTTAAATCTTTTTAAATAAATTTTAGCATTTGTCATTGTTTGAGCTATACCTGTTTGAATTGAATCTTTTATTGCATATACTCTTTCTTTAACTATTGAAATTTCTTCAACTAAATAATAACAATGTTTCATACCTGATTTTTTCATTCTATTTTTTTGTTCTTGATATCTTCCATCTTTTATAGAATCACATAAATCATCAATTCTTTTTCTTTCACATAAATAATTTAAAACTGCTTCTTTACCAGTTTTTAAATGTCTTGCAACCCAAACTGTATCACCACATGATAAAGCTTTTACATCACATTTTACATTATGACCTTTTAATTTTCTTTCAAAAAAATCTCTTTCTTGTTGAGCTCTAACTTCTCTATTATCAATGAATAAAATAACTTCATATTCATCTTTAGACCAAATTTCATAAGATATTCCTTCATAACTTCTATTTTTAGCATCATGAGTTTTGGATTTATTTGTTAATGTTTCTGTAACTAATTTACTACTATGAGCTGGATTATATAATCTAACTGGAGCTTGTGGTCTTGTTGATTCTAAAATATCAAAATTTTTATAAGTAATAGGTGATGATTTTTCAAAAGTAGAATCCAATCTAAGTCCATTATCAAAAGATGAATTAACAACTGGGTTTGATTGAGCAGGAGAAGATGGAATATTGACAGCAGTTTTTAATTGACTAGCTAATTCTTTACCTTCATCAGTTAAATAATATCTTTTTGGTGATCTTCCAGTACTATAAACTAAATCTTTTTTCATAATAGTTTTAATTGAATCCCATGCTGAATGATATGAAGTACTTGTAGTATTAAATGATTTATCACAATAAGCTGTTGCAATTGAACAAATTTCATCTCTTGTCATTCCCTTTTGAGCTTGATCTTTTAAATATAATGTTATTAATATTGCAAATCCACCTGATCTATGTTTTGGAACATAACTTGCAGTCGTTCGAGCGCGTTTTTTTGGTCGCGTCAGTTCTTCCTCAGTTGTTTTAGTTTGATCAATTTTATTTAAAGTTCTTTCATATGCTGCTGCTTCTTCTAAAAATCCAATTGGTACTTCCCATCCATTCCCTTTACATAATTGTACTACTCTATTACTTAAAGTTAATGCTGTTTTGGCTCCAATAAATTTAATTTGTTTTAAACTTCTTGTATCAATAATTGGTTCATCAGTTCTTTTAACTTGCATTAATATTTTATTATATAATATTGCCATTTTTGAACCATTCTTTGTAGCTTCAATAGCATCAGCTTCTACCCATTTTATTATATACTCTTTAAAATCATCTGGAGGACCCTCAGAGTCAGACATTGTTTCATTGATAAGTTGAAGAAAATATGTTGTTTATTAAGAAAGTGAAAAGTAAATAAAGAGAGAAAAGAGAGAAAAAAAATTATTCTCGTGATAGTCGTTAAGCTATTTACATTACTATAGATTATACCATACAATATATACAATATATACATGAGATAACCAATGTCATCAAAATCAATCAAAAAATCCACATTACCACCAATAAATCTAATATTTAAATTCTTACAACAACAATCATTAGTGAATATATGGTTATATGAACAAACTGATTCAAGAATACAAGGTAAAATACAAGGATTTGATGAATTTATGAATTTAGTAATTGATGAAGCTGAAGAAATAACTAGGGGGAAAAAAGTATCATTAGGTAGATTATTATTAAAGGGAGATACAATAACATTGATATCAAGTCTAGATGTGTAGTCAATTAATCAACAAATTTAACTTTTTTAATCTTTGTGAAATCCAATTTCTTAGGTTCTGGTGATAAACCTTTTCTTGAATTCATTCTATTATTTCTATTTTCTGTTGTTATTATTGATTTATAATTCATTACTTGATCTAATCTATGACTTGAAGCTTGTTGCTTTTTTATTGGTGATTTAATTTGAATTTGTGATAATTCAATAGCTTCAAGAGCTTCAATTGATAATTTAATTGTTACAAAGTATGATTTAACTTCACCATCATCCTCATTCATATTTTATCCATCATGTAGAATGAGGTTGTGGTGGATGTGGATATTGACGTGTTTTATATGATGATCTCTAACTTCAATTAAAGACGCGATTGATTTAGTATTGATAAGCAGTACGAAAAAAAATGATGATTGATCATATTTTTACTATGAATATCTTGTAATTTCTTACAACTACTTTCTGAATGCGAATGGTACTGTAGATTGTATGCGAGTATCTTCTATAATAAGTTACAATCTAGTAGTTGATAGATTTATTCACTCTAGATTCTTGTGTGTTGGTGTAGTTTCTCTTTTAAAAACACATTCTTCTTCTTAACATTATATTACAGGACACAAAAAGTTAATCATAAAATCAAATTATAAATAACATCAAAACATAGATATAAATAACACACGTCTATAACACATTACTACTACCAACAACCAACAGATCTCTTCCAATAAATAATGAGTAATCAACACCATCCACCAAACAATCATCATCCACAACCACAACAGCAACAACTACCTCCACGTCGAAATACTAAACCACCATTACAACATGTAAAACCAAATCATCAAAAATCAAAACAACATGAATCTTACAGTTATTCAGAAGAAGAGAAAACAGAAATACAATCAAAATTAAGTAAAGTTTTAGGACCAGAATATATTGCATTTAGACCTGGAGGAGGTGGTACACAAGTTCAATATATTGAAGGTTGGAAAGCATTAAATTTAGCAAATGAAATATTTGGATTTAATGGTTGGAATTCAGAATTAATTTCTTGTGAAATTGATTTTTTTGATACTCATGGTAATTCTGGAAAATATTCTTTAGGATTATCTGTAGTTGTTAGAGTTACAATAAAAGATGGTACATATCATGAAGATATAGGATATGGATATATTGAAAATGCAAAAAGTAAAGCAGCAGCATTTGAAAAATGTAAAAAAGAAGCATTTACAGATGGTATAAAAAGATGTTTGAGATGTTTTGGAAATGTTTTGGGGAATTGTTTATATGAAAAAACTATAATGAAACAAATTAAAGATATTGAAAAAAAAAAAATTGAATATCAACCAGAAGATTTTTATAGAGATCCTATATTTGCAGAAAGGGAACGTAAAAAGGAAATTCAAGAAAGAAGAATGGAACAGGAAAAATTAGAAGAAGAAGCAAGAATTAAAGAAGAAGAAGAAAGGTTAAAAAGAATTGAAGAAGAAAAGATAAAGCTTTTACAACAACAACAACAACAACAACAGCAGCAACAACGATATCAAAATAATTTACCACCATCATCGAACGCATTTGTCACACCAATTCTGCCTTCAAAAATAATAAAAAATGTTAATACAAACAAAAAGGAAGTTGATGATATGGATGAATCGTTTCTATTCAGTGATGACGTAGCAGATGAACAAGAAGAATTAGAACAAGTACGGAACAATAGTGACAAACAAGAACAAAATAATAGTGATAAGCAAGAACCACCAAACCAATCTGAAACATCATCAAATAATAATTTACCACCAGTAACATCATTTGTTTCAGCAAGATCAGCAGCATTAAATGCGTTAGTTAAAGATAAAGATGCAGAATTTGAAAAATTTGATAATTCATTTGTTTCTCCAAATATAAGAAGAACAGTTGATCCAAAAAGATCAATGCCAATAAAAAGATCAAGTTTAAAATCACCTTCACCATCAATTAACAACAATAATAATAACATGAATAATAATAATAATAATCATTTAATAAATACTACCAATAAATTAAATATAACTGCTCCAAATATTTTAAATACTAATAATTTAAATAATCCTCATAAAAGATATGGAGTTCCACCATCAATAAAACCAAATAAAAAAAAACAAGTAGATTCAGTGGTTGATAATTGAAATTTCTTACAATTCGTTTCTATCTTACTTTGTTTTATAGAGTGAAAATATTTATAGTTTAATGACTAAAATGTGATGAATTTTAATCTCTTTATTGTAAGTGTTAATAATGCGTAGTGATAGATCAAAATTTAAAGTTTGCGACAACACAAATATGAAACAAGTAACAATTTAAAATACGCTGCAAATAAATTACACGCGATTTATCACCAACTTTTAAAGGCAAACATCAAACATCAAGCATTAGTATTCTCCTACTTACATTATCAACAAATATCAAACAACAAACATCAACCTCCCGTTACATCCAATGAAAGAATGAAAGATTTATCATCCATATCACCAATTATAGATAACATAGGTCCATTCAATGAAGTACCACAAGAATATAACTCTCAAGATTCATATAATTCTCTTTTAAATTCAAAAATTTTAATAATTGGATCAGGAGGATTAGGTTGTGAAATTTTAAAAAATTTATCATTAACTGGTTTCAAAAATATACATATTATTGATATGGATACAATTGATTTAAGTAATTTAAATAGACAATTCTTGTTTAGAAGTGAAGATATTGGGAAAAGTAAATCTGAAATTGCTGTAAAATTTATAAAAAATATACTAGATGATGATACCACGTTAGAAATTGTTCCACATTTTAAAAAAATTCAAGATATGGATTTAGAATTTTATAAACAATTTCAATTAGTTATAAGTGGATTAGATTCAATTGAAGCAAGAAGATGGATAAATTCAATATTATTTAATTTAGCAGAAAGTGAAAATTTAATTATTCCATTAATTGATGGTGGTACTGAAGGTTTCCGAGGTCAAAGTAGAGTTATTATTCCTACATTTACATCATGTTTTGAATGTTCTTTAGATTTATTAAATGTTAAAACTACTTATCCTGTTTGTACTATTGCAAATACTCCAAGATTACCTGAACATTGTATTGAATGGGCTCATCAATTAGAATGGACAAGACAATTTCCCAACACAAAATTTGATGCAGATGATCCTGATCAAGTTGATTGGATGTTTAATACAGCATTAAAAAGAAGTAAAGAATTTGGAATTGAAGGAGTAACTAAATCTTTAACTTTGGGAGTTGTTAAAAATATAATTCCTGCTATTGCATCAACAAATGCAATAATTGCAGCAAGTTGTTGTAATGAAGCTTTTAAATATATAACATCAACTAATCCAATGTTAAATAATTATATGATGTATTCAGGAGATGATTCCATATTTACATATACTTATTCATATACTAAAAAAACAAATTGTTCAGTATGTGGAAATATAGCAAAAAATATCGTGGTTCAAAATTGGTGGACATTACAACAATTTATTCATGAAATTAAATCAAAACAAGATATTCAATTAATTAATCCAAGTTTGACTACATCTTCAAAATTACTTTATATGTCATCACCACAGGAATTACAAATTTCAACTAAATCAAATTTAAGTAAAAAAATGAGAGATTTGGTAAGTGTTGGTGAAGAAATTGTTATAACTGATTTAAATTTACCAATTAGTTTAAAATTTATAATTCAATTCGAAGGAAGTTATGAAGATCCGGAATTTTCATAATCTTTTATTAGCTAGTAAAATATTTATTCAATGCATTATCTTATATTAAATTTTATTAAATCTTTTATATTATCTACTCAAGATCCTTTTCTATGTATTAATCATACTAAAAGTTATAAAATCTTTGATATCACCAAGTAAGCATTAAGATAATTAAATGCATTATATTATTATTAATGTCTACTTATTTATATATCTATTCTATTTTAAAATTATCCATTTCTTTTAATACTTCTTTATTAAATTCATTAATATTATCAAGATAAATATGATGACCACTATTTTTTATAATTTTAACATCACTTTTTTTTACTTTACCTAAATTATTTATAATATTTGAACATAATTCTCCTCCTTTTTTATCCATCCAATCACCATCTCCATACCACCAAGAAATTTTACAATTTAATTTATGAACACCAGATTCAATTAATGGATATCTTGCATTTGCTCCTGGAGCTAATAAAAAATTTAACATATATTCTCCAGAACCATTTGACGAAAATATTCCATAAGAATATTTATGTAATAAATTTTTTTCTAAATCCGATAATTTTGCAAATCTTCTAAAAGACCAACCACTTACTAATTTTGAACCTAATATACCTGATTTTCTAACTAATGAAAAAGGTGATATATTTCTTTCCCATAGTTTTTTAAAATATCCAGGTATTGGAATTTGTTTTCTATGTTTTAATATTGCACCTGGTGAAACCATTAATATTTTATTACAAAAAAAAGGATCTCTTTTTATACCATACAACGCCATAAGATAAGCACCCATTGAATGAGCCATTATTAATAAATTTGATTTTGGAATATTTCTTTGTTTAAACCATGAGTCATAAGAATTAAAAAACCAATCTTCAACTTCACCCAAAGTGGTTGGATAAAAATGAGGTCTTGAACTTGAACCATAACCAAATAAATCAATTGCATGAATACACCAATCATTTCTTGTTGATAATTTATTAAAATTTTTTAAAAAAAATCCTAATCCTGCTCCATAACCATGAATCATTAATAAATGTTTTAAGTTGGGCAGATCAATTTCAGATTTACCTGGAGGATATATAACAAATTCATTTATATAATTTCCATTATTATCTATGGGGATTTTTAAAATTTTTGAAGTTCTACCTAATTTATCAATATTGGGGAAAAATGGTAATGTTGATAATAATTCATTTTGGAAATATAATGGATTATTTCTTAATTTATAATGTTCTATTGATTCAGATATACTTAATGGGAAATTATTATTAAATATTTTTGAAAGTGGAACTGATGTTGGATGAGTTGATCTTTTATATAATGATTTAGTTGATTGTTTTAAATTTTTTTTAGATGTTTTAATTTTTGATTTGGTTGTTGGTGCAGATGGTGTAGACAATACATCTTCTACAGTAGTTGTAGTTGATTTTAATACATTAGATTTTTCAATTTGACTTTTCTTCAGTGATTTTGATTTTGAATTTGAATCTAATCTTGGTAAATAATTTTGTAAATTATTTAATGAAAAAGTAGATGAATTTGAATATATTGTTGATAAATTAAATAATCTTTTATTGATCATAGTATTATCTGCTTATAATATATCTTCACCCACGTTGTATAATAAAATCAAACTAATAACTTAAATAGGATATATAAATGAATAAAACTCTTTAAACTTGTATATTAAATTACTGAGAATAGTAAAATAACAAAGAAAGACTTTAAATCATCAAACTAGCGAGTGTTTTTGGTTGTTGTTGTTGTTGATAAATTTACTTTGTTGTAAATTTAGTTGGTTGCAAAAGTTTCGTAAAAAACTGTATTAATAACGTGTAAGTGAAAAGCCAAAATTAAATAAACTTGAAACTAAACTCTTGAATAAGTTAAAGTCAAAACAAATGAAACATTTAAAAGTATGACTATGAGGAGTAGTGGTAGTAACAGTCCAATTTGTTGGGTCGAATAACTCGTGGTAAAAAAGAATGATTCACTGTACTGTATGATTATTTTTTTTCTCCTCAATTCAAAATTTTTTCAAGTTGTTTTTAAATTGCTTTTTTTTTCTGAATAATATTCAATCAAGATAATAAGTTGAATGACCACGTTTAATGAATACCATTGTGTTCAAGATTTACTGTTCATTAGAAGATCTGCACTATGCTAAGATACTTCTACAACTACTCTCGAGAAAATCTAATTATAGATCAATTTGTAGATTCTTTATTGAAATTATTAAAAAATTTTCGAAGTAAGGTGAAAGCCGCATGTCTTAAAAAGAATGTTTTTTTTTTGGTCCTTAATCTTTGGTCTGGTGGCTCGTTAAATAATCTTAATTACGTCGGACCGGAATTATGAAATAAGGCTAGTACCGGATGTAAAGATCGTGACTTCGATTAAAATTTGAACCTCCATCTAATGCATGACGAAATGAACTTACTTATCTTATTTAACTTGACAATTTGTAAACGATTCACTGCTCTCCAATTCAAAAATTGAAAATTAAGTAATTTTGGTTCTTACTGAATATTTGGAAGACAATAAGAATATGATAATCTGCTTAATTGAACTTAATTAATTCATCTCATTTTTGATGATCTTACTATCTTTAGAGCTCTTTTATTTTTTAAATAGGGAATCTTTATCCAATAAGCACAGTTTAAATAAATTTTGTATAGTTTATTAATGACGAATTTGTAAGATGCAAAATTTTAAATGTACAATTGTATAAATATATATCGAAAGTGCAACAAAACTTTAGATCGATTAGATAAAAAAATTTTACACTAAACAATTAGACTAATTAATCAACAAGATATAGAAACAAATAAAAAATTTGCAAATGATTGTTAAGATCAAATATTAACCGAGACAATCTCAGTTCAAATTTCAACCTGTCAAAAAACATGAAACACAAACATCAAAAGCAGTAGAGTATATTACATGGAAACTCAATAGCGAAACAACAATTGATCAAAATCAATTTATAATAAACAGAAGTAATAACAATAGATGTGTCTAACGATACTATTCGTTTCATTTTAAACACAAAGTTAGTGAGACTGATACAGTCTACTCATATGTCTAAGAAACTAAAATATCCATAAAATCTCTTATGAAAAGGCTGGATACTTCAATGCATTGCATATATGTATATTTGTTCTAGCAAAAAACTAGCCAATTACAGATTGAAATTAAATAATAAAATTCAAAAAAAGAGAAGTGTAAATTTTAGTTTACTAATTCCTTCGTAAGGCACAAATAATCTAATCGATCAATAACAAAAATTTTTAACTAATAATATGTCAATTTCGTCGAGAATTATATTTTCTTGATTTCTTGTAATCTTAATTTAAATCGATTGTTTTCAAGAAATCCGTCCAACTTATAAACAGGCAATACAAGGCCGATATTTTGTTTACTTCGATGAACTAGTCGATCCTCGATTAAGTCTGGATCTCTAGAAAATTAATCAATTGTTCTTGTTAAAATTATTTATTAAATGCAGAAAATAATATTCAATTTCTTTAATGCGAAACTCGCATTAATTGTTTTAAATTAATTGTTTTAATTGAACCATCAGATAATGTACAAGAAATGTCTGTCTGAAAAACCTAAATAAATTAGCCATTTTCTAATTTAAAATTTTAACCAATTACAATTTAAATGAAACAATTTCACTTTAATACATTTATAGTATAGAATTTTGAAAGTTAAATTTACAGTATCTACTGAAGTTTTTAAGTCAATTGAGTTTAGTGTAGTATGATCATATGATTAAACTACTAATTGAACTGGAGATTGGAAAGTTTATAAGTTGGGGTAAAATATTCATTTCAAACTAAATATAGATCCATATCAACGGATAAGGACACATTATACAAAAGAATAGATGGAAAGATAGGTTATATCCATTCATATTCGCTTATTCTTCATTATTAAACCGAATTCAGATGCATATTTTTACATTTCATCGGGATAACTCATAATTATTCTTCAACTTCAATACTGAAAATTTTTTTGAACCCCCAACAATTTAAATTGATTTCTATTGTTTTAATAGGAAATGTCTGAAATATCTTGAAGATAAAAAAGATTAAATAGATAAGTCAACGTATTGTATTGTTCGTTTTCATCTTTCTTTTATTAATATTGATTTTTTTGTCTGATCTTATAACTATGCATAAAGTAAGTTGAAATTTTAACTTTTCATACTTTCTATTGTTTCATTTGAATCTCATAACCAATTGGTTAATTTTAATTTTTGAATTGGTGTAATTTACATTATAGTATTAACTTTTGTGTTACTTTAGGGGGTATAATAAAAAAGTAAGTTTACTAAATTTACCAATCCTTTAACCAAACTTACATCTTATAGTCTACTATTTGAATCTACACAAAAGAAGTACCTTATAATAACAGTACCAAGAAAAAATTGTAACTCACAGCCAAGAAAATTATGATCAAAGGAATCAGACAGGATCGTAGTTTTAATTTTAATCGTATTATTCAAACTACGTTAATTAGGTTAAAATTTTTCTTTATCAATTTCATCAGTTGAAAGATGTTTCACATTAAAATATATATATAGGTAGTTTAACCTTTCTCAATCCTCTTTCAAAATTCCCTTTTTCTTCTTTTTTGATTCTTTGGTTCTTTGGGTCTCTATTAATTTAATCAAAAAAAATTCATAATTTATCAATCAATCAATAAATCAATTAATCAATAAATTAACAATCATAACAATTTGAGGAATAAAGAGTAGTGTTTTGAAGAAATTATAAGAACAAACAAATACGCAAAATGAAGGGTCCCATAATTTCATTTTTATCAATATTATCATTTTTATCAATAATATTAGCAGAAACTCATACATGGTATTATACAGCAGATTGGGTTGAAAAAAATCCAGATGGTTCATTAATTAATCCAGATGGTATTTTCCCAAGACCAATGATTGGTTTTAATGATACTTGGCCATTACCAACTTTAAGAGTTAAAAAGGGTGATAGAATTCAATTATATTTAACAAATGGTATGAATGATAGAAATACTTCATTACATTTTCATGGAATGTTTCAACCAGGATCAAATCAAATGGATGGTCCAGAAATGATTACTCAATGTCCAATACCACCAGGTGAAACTTTTTTATATAATTTTACAGTTGATCAACAAGTTGGTTCTTATTGGTATCATTCTCATACTTCTGGACAATATGGTGATGGTATGAGAGGTGTTTTTATTATAGAAGATGATGATTTTCCCTATGAATATGATGAAGAAGTTATATTAACTTTAAATGAACATTATCATGAATTTTCAGATGAATTAAAACCAAAATTTTTAAGTAGATTTAATCCAACTGGTGCAGAACCAATACCTGATAATTTTTTATTTAATGAAACAAGAAATAATACTTGGAAAGTTGAACCAAACAAGACTTACTTGTTAAGAATCATAAATACTGGTAGATTTGTATCTCAATATCTTTGGATGGAAGATCATGATTTTACTATAGTTGAAATTGATGGTATTTATGTTGAAAAAAATACAACTGATTTATTATATATAACAGTTGCTCAAAGATATGCAGTATTAATAACAACTAAAAATGAAACAGATAAAAATTATGCATTTATGAATAGAGTTGATATTGATATGTTAGATTTAATTCCTGATAATTTAGAATTAAATGGTACAAATCATATAATATATAATGAATCATTAGATAAAGCAGAACCTTATTTAATTGAATCAATAGATGATTATTTTGATGATTTTTGGTTAAAACCTTTATCAAAAGAAAAATTATTAGATGATGCTGATTATACTATTACAATTGATGTTCAAATGGATAATTTAGGTGATGGTGTTAATTATGCTTTTTTTAATAATGTTACCTATACAATGCCAAAAGTTCCAACTTTGTTAACTGCTTTATCTGCTGGTGAACATGCAACAAATGAATTAGTTTATGGTACAAATACAAATTCATTTGTTTTGGAAAAAGATGAAGTTATTGATATTGTTATGAATAATTTAGATACTGGTAAACATCCTTTCCATTTACATGGTCATGTTTTTCAAGTTATTGAAAGACATGAAGCTATTGATGATGACGAAGATCCAGTTGCTTATAATGCAAGTGATCATGCTGAATGGCCTGAATATCCAATGATTAGAGATACTGTTTATTTACAACCACAATCATATTTAGTATTAAGATTTAAAGCAAATAATCCAGGAATTTGGTTATTCCATTGTCATATTGAATGGCATTTAGATCAAGGTTTAGCTATACAATTAATTGAAGATCCAATAAGTATGCAAAATAATGAAACTCAACAAATTACTGATAATCATAAACAAATTTGTGAAAAAGTTGGTGTTTCAGTGGAAGGTAATGCAGCAGGTAATTCTGTTAATTATTTAGATTTATCAGGTGAAAATATTCAACACAAGAGATTACCAACTGGTTTTACTGCAAGAGGTATTGTTGCTTTAGTGTTTTCTTGTATTGCTGGTGTATTAGGTCTTATTGCTATATCAATATATGGAATGCAAGATATAAATAATGTTGAAGAAAGAGTAGCAAGAGATTTAGATGTTGATTTAGATGAACAATATAATGAAGATGGAGAAATTAGTTCAAATGATATTATTAGAGAAAATTCATCAACTGGTAATTCATCAACTCAAAAACATTAAACTAACCACTACAAAATTAATGAAATCTTTATCTTTAATGATAATATATTTTCAAGTATTTTAATCAAGTTTTTCAAAATTACAGTATGAAGAAAAAGTGTGTGCATAAAGATAATCAAATGAATGAAATCTTTAGGAAATTAAATTTTTAAAGAACTTTGATTAAATTCAAGAAATATATTTTATCAAATGAAGATATAGAAATTTCACAAATAATGACATAATGAAATGAATTAAATGAAACTAATTAATATTTTCAATATTTACTACAAATTATTGATTGATTATGATAACAAGCTTTTTTTTTAAATTAGATTAGATGGAAGACCCCAAAAAATCCCCCATAACCCAAACCCTGTTTTTTTTTCAATTTTTTTATAGTGATTTTTGTTTTAGATTTAATGTGTATAAATTTTAATATAATATTCCCGTGTTATATAATATTGATTAGTTTTGTAGCTTCGAATTCTTAGTTACTTCCAAAAAACTCACACATTGAGTGAATTGGGTGATACATCAATACTAGAGACATAATTGGAAATTGTACATAGGCATAATTGTTTCAAATATATGGAAAATGGCTGCAAAATCCTAGATTAAGAATACCTAATAAATATTATCAATGTTTCAAGACACAAGCTACCAAGTTGTTTATATTTTACAAATTTTCCAAATTATCACCACTTTTCAAATCCATGTTGATCACATCCGCTAGTAATTCATTTTTATTGATGCCACTTGGTTTTATTAGCTAATAAATCTGTAAGTTAAGCCTACTTTTTTTTGAATTTGGGTGTCAGATGCATGTATTAAAGTTTATTTGAAGAGGCTTTTTTTTAGTACAGTATTGAAAAATTTAAAATTTTTAAGCCTACTTTAAATCTAATTTATTCTATTATGTAATATAACCTAAAAATTTAGATTAATTTAACTAACTCAGTAGTAGTAAATTCCATCTGATAAAATTCAACTAAAGTATTTGAGGTTAGGTTACTTAGGGTTACAGATTAAGTTAAGTTTCAAAAACTTTAATAATTAAATTTTATGATTAGCTTATTTTTTTGAAAATTAAATAAAATGATTGGCTATTATTGAAAAAAAATAATAAAACCATTACTTTCCTTTTCTTTTTTTATCAATTGTACATTATCTGATTAAATCAGTTAACAATTATCTGACACTTTTTTTACTTTAACTTTGGTTAAGTTTTGAACAATTTGATAGTTTTTTAACTAACACAATGAAAAAAAATAATTGAATGATGTTTATATATTAATCAATATCCCTTGAAAAATTTTTTACTCAATTTCCCATCCTTTCACTTAAATATCCACTACGTTTCATTTCAATTTCCAATCTTGTTTTCTCTCAAATTTGGATTCATTTCATTCTCACAATTAACTTTATAAAATCAACTTATTCAATTAAATTGTGTTCATTAATTAAAAAAAAAAAACTAAAACATTGCCAAGAGAAAATTTGAAACAATTTAAATTATTTGAAACATTATAATAATTACGAGGAAAGAAACATTAAATAATTGAAACAAATATATCATTAGAAGAGCTATCATTGCAATAACATATATCAATTGATTGAGCAACAAATATATATATGTCATGTTAAAAATTTGGAATATTTTACCAATATTCTTTCTATCATCATTAATTTTTGCAGATACAAAAGAATGGTGGTTTGAAACAGGTTGGGTTGAAAAAAATCCAGATGGTTCATTAATAAATCCAGATGGTGTATTTCCAAGAAAAATGATTGGGTTTAATGGTACTTGGCCATTACCAACTTTAAGAGCTAAAAAGGGTGATAGAATTATATTATATTTAATTAATGGATTTGATACTGTTAATACTACATTACATTTTCATGGTATGTTTCAACCTGGTTCTTCTCAAATGGATGGTCCACCAATGGTATCTCAATGTCCAATTCCAACAGGTGAAATGTTTATTTATAATTTTACATTAGGTGATCAAGTTGGTTCATATTGGTATCATTCTCATACTTCTGGTCAATATGGTGATGGTATGAGAGGTGCATTTATAATTGAAGATGATGATTTTCCTTATGATTATGATGAAGAAGTTGTTTTAACTTTAAGTGAACACTATCATCAATATTCTTATGAATTAATGCCTAGTTTTTTAAGTAGATTTAATCCAACTGGTGCTGAACCAATTATTGATAATATATTATTTAATGAAACAAGAAATGCTACTTGGAAAGTTGAACCAAACAAGACTTATTTATTAAGAATCATAAATATGGGTAGATTTGTTTCTCAATATCTTTGGTTTGAAGATCATGATATGACAGTTGTTGAAGTTGATGGTATTTATACTGAAAAAAATACAACAAATATGCTTTATATAACTATTGCTCAAAGATACACTGTATTATTAACAACTAAAAATTCAACTGATAAAAATTATGCTATAATGAATAAAGTAGATGATACAATGTTAGATGTTGTACCAGATGATTTACAATTAAATGGTACAAATTATTTGGTTTATAATGAGAATGCAGATTTACCAGAACAAAATTATGTTGATTCAATTGATGATTTTTTAGATGATTTTTATCTTATTCCATATGATAAAGAACCATTATTAGAAGATGCTGATTATACAGTTACTTTAGAAGTTCAAATGGATAATTTAGGTAATGGTATAAATTATGCATTTTTTAATAATATATCATATGTTGCTCCAAAAGTTCCAACTATTTTATCAGTACTTTCAGCTGGTGAACAAGCTACTAATGAATTAGTTTATGGATTAAATACAAATACTTTTGTTTTAGAAGAAGATGAAGTTATTGATATTGTTTTAAATAATTTAGATACTGGTACTCATCCTTTCCATTTACATGGTCATGCATTTCAAGTTATTGAAAGAGGTCCAGCAATTGATGATAATGATCCACATTTATCTTTTAATGCAAGTGATCATGCTGAATGGCCAAAAATTCCAATGAGAAGAGATACTGTTTATGTAAGACCTCAATCATATTTTGTTCTTAGATTTAAAGCATCAAATCCTGGAGTTTGGTTTTTCCATTGTCATATTGAATGGCATTTAGATCAAGGTTTAGCTATTGTATTTGTTGAAAATCCAAATGCTATTATAAATAATTCAACTCAACAAATTACTGATAATCATAAACAAATTTGTGAAAAAGTAGGAGTACCATGGCAAGGTAATGCTGCTGCAAATACAAATAATTATTTAGATTTAACTGGTGAAAATGTTCAAGTTAAAAGATTACCAACTGGTTTTACTGCAAAAGGAATTGTTGCATTAGTATTTTCATGTGTTGCTGCAATTTTAGGTCTAGCTACAATTGCTTATTATGGTATGCAAGATATAAGTAATGTTGAAGAAAGAGTTGCTAAAGATTTGAACATTGATTTAGTTGATGATAATGGTGTACCTTTGGAAGTTGAAGATGAAGTTGATAGAATAATTGAAAGTTCATCAGCTGAAAATTCAACTCATAAACATTAAATGATAAAATAAAATAAATTTCAAAATTTGAATGAAGTCATTGAAGTAGAGGATTGAAGAATATGTGTGTGTGTAAATGATGAGTCAATGGTATTGAGATTGTTATCATTTATTTAAAATTCTACCAATGATTGATTATTCAAAATTTTGATCAAACAATTCCCCCGATCCCTCATCCTGCAAATATAAAAAACAATAATAATTTTAATTCGTGTATAGTTTGTTATAGTAACTTTTTGTTTAAATAGACATAATTTAATATCCCGGTACTTAATAATTTTACAAATGTATGGATTCTGTTTGGTTGTAAAAAGTTTGATTCTTTTGGGTGAACAAATTGTGTTGTAAAAAAAAATATCACCAAATTTTTTACAACAGAATCAATTTTCATAGACAAAGATAAATTTAACACAACAACTAATAATGCTATGATTGAAGCAATATATATATCAGATATAACCAATCTGTTAATTTATGAATATTCCAATAAACTATCAATTCCCAAATTCAAAACAATTCTACCGAAAATTCAATCACAATCGACCGATTCAACATCACCACAATCATTAACTACTACTCATTTTAACATAAATTCATCATATTATATAGTACAACACAAACATTTATCATTGAATTTTTATACACTTTGTTCCAATTCAAATTCTAGTCCCTTAATACCTCATACATTTATACAAAGATTTATTGAAACTTTACAAGATTATTTTGGAGAATTGAATAGTAATAAAATAGAAACAAATAATGATATTATTACATTAATACTATATCAAATGTTAGATGATGGAATGCCTAATATTACTGATTTTAATAAAATAAGAGATTTAGTTAGTCATAATTCATTATTAACCAAAATTTTAAATGAAGCATCAAAAACTACTGGATTAGTTCAAGATACAAAATTATCTTTCCAAACAGATATACCATGGAGAAGAAATGAAGTTAAACATACAAATAATGAAATGTATGTTGATGTAATTGAAAATCTAAATCTTATAATTAAACCAATAATCAAAAAATCAAAATTAAATCAACAATATGATTCTGCTTTTTATTCAAGTCATCAATCTGAAAGTATTGTAGATAATTATATTTTAAATGGTTCTATAAATGGACAAATTGATTTTATAAGTAAATTAAGTGGTCAACCAACATTAGAATTAATTTTAAATAAAATTGGATCAAATTTAATATTACCACAATTTCATAGATGTATAAATCTTGATATGTTTAAAGAAAGGAAAGGTGTATTATCATTTATACCACCTGATGGGAAAAGTACAATTATGAAATATCAAATTGATTTAAACGATGAATCAATGAATAATAAAGAAAAAATTAATTTAATTAAATTAAATAGTATAGATACTCAATTTTTAATTCATGAAAATTCATCTGATTTTGAAATAAAATTATTTCCAACTTTATTAATTAATAAAATAGATAGCATAATTGTTGAAATAGTTTGTGAAAATCAAGAAGATCAAATTAAAATAAATAGAATAAGTCACGGAGATTTTCAAACTAAATTTAATAATAAACATGAATGGAGTATGAAAGATTTGAAAAAGGGAGTAATTCCAATATTAAATGCAACAATAATAAGTAAAAATGAAGAAGAAATAGAAAGTAATGGTGATAGTGAAAATCATAAAGATTCATTATCAACTCATTCCATTAAATCAAAAAAACCATTATATATTAAATTGAATTTCACTTATAAAGGATTAGTTCCAAGTGGTAATAAAGTTGAAAGTTTAAAAATAACAAATGCAAAAGGATTAGGTGATAATGTTAAACCATACAAAGGTGTAAAATATATAACTAATTCTGGAGAATATATAGTGCGATCTTAGCATTCATTAGCATTTTTAGAATTATTTGTAGAATGTTCAGTCTTCACGTCTTTGATTCCGATCTTTACAATTGAGTTAATATCAAAACATTATAATTTCAACTCCACTAATATACAATTTCAAAATACTCACAATTATTTATTGAGTTTTCTTCTTACTTTTTAATTTTTGTTGATTTTTAATTAATACTTTCCCAATAAATGTTCCAACTCCCAAACCAGCAATTAATAATAGTAATAAAGGTAATTTTATAGCATAATCTCTTGGTAAAAAAAATGAATTTATTATTGAATTTGAATCAATGAAAGGTAATACAAATACCCAAATTGTATAATATATGAAAACAAATGTAGCTACAAATAGCATTCCAACACCAATTAATTTATCAAATGCCTGGTGGAATGGAGTTAGTATTTGACATTTTTTAAATTAATCATATAAGCTTAAATGGAGCACATACCATCTTTAATGTTGCAAGACCTGACTTGACACTTGTAGATTTTTCAGATAATCAAAATACAAAATAATTCTAATACGTGTCAATATTTTGATAAAAATACACTACCTATAATAACACAGCTTGAACTGATAAAATAACAAATACTTCATTTCATTTGATGAGTGTAGTCTTGTTTAGAATAGAAAATGAATCTTACCAAAAAAGCCAAAGGTTCATCTATAAGGCAGTTGGATTAAAATGACTGCAATGAAGTCGTCTTGCCAGGTTTCAAAATACCGCTTGGTAGCTATAAAATTTTGAAACCGATCTGATCTCGGGAATCATATAACTTCATAATCGTCAACTTTACCACCGAATCATATCAGACTCGATATCAATGTTCAATAAACTAAAGTCAAGAAAAGCACCACTATCATTAAATTCATTATCAAATGCTATAAAAACTCACGGCTCAAAAAGTCTATCACCCGAAGAAAAAGAAATTAACCCTAAGAACATTGATGTACAAGTCATAAATCAATTAGGTATACCTGAAAATTCAATCACAGCTGTAGCATATGATCCTATCCAATCCCTATTAGCAGTTGCAACTACAAAAAATGATGTAAGAGTTTATGGTCAAGTGAATGTAGAAGTTGTTTTTGAATTCAATATCAAACATCCGATAACTCATTTGAAATTTGTAAAAGGAGTATACCTTTTATGTTCATCACCTGCATCTGGCTTATCAGTTTTATCACTACATTCAAAAAAGATATTGGGGACTTTTTCATTTCCAGGAACTGTGAGTGCAATTGAAACTGATCCATCTTTAGATTGGGCTATATTCGGATTAACAAATGGAAGTTTGATCTTTTATGATGTGGACAGACTAAATTTAACACCATTCAGAATAGATAATTTACAAAAAAAAGTCATGCCTAAGGAAAAATTATCACCAGTTTTATCAATCGAATGGCATCCGAGAGATATTGGAACTTTACTAGTAGCATACAATCAATGTGCAATAGTATACTCATTAGTAACTGGTGAAATCAAAAGTGTTTTATCTTATCAATTAACAAAAGAACATAAAGGTTTTCAATATTCTAATCATATTGCCACTGGTGGTAAAAAGAAATTATTTGGATCAGTGAAAAGCATAATACCAATGTTAAAAGAAGCTCATTTCCATCCAAATGGTCTACATGCAATTACAGTTCATAATGATAATACTATTGTGTTTTGGGATATAGATGGTGGAAAAATCGTTGAAGCTAGAACATTATATGAAACTCAATTACATAAACCAGGAGCGTATCTCGAAGTTCCAGAAGTTTTCAATCCAATAGAATCTGTAAGATGGATATGTGGAGAAGATCCAGAAAATACAAAATTATTAGTAAGTGGCGGTGATCCTGAAGGAACAAATATTATAAGTGTACTTGATTTTGGATATACTTTAAAATATTCAATTACTTCAATTGAAAATCAAAGTAAATTTTATTGTAATCCACAAGGAGGTCAAAGAAAAATACCAATAAATTTTTATCTCAACAATACAGAAAAAGTCGAATATATTACACATATTGAACCAATTACTGAAAATGGATCACCTTATTTCCATGGAGGACATAATCCTTCTTTCCTAATACTTATTTCAAACTTAGGAAGAATCTATTCAGTTTCATTTTCAAATAATTCAGGAGGTCAAGGTAGTTCGGATCTAGGATCTGTAATTTTTCCAACTTCAATAGCATTAACTGTTCCACCTTTATGTTACTTTGATGTACAAGCAGTTGTTAGAATAGATTGGTATAGTATGATGTCAAGTAGAGCATCATCAGGAACAAATGCTAAGATCAAACCATTATTATTTGGTGGAGCACCCGTATCATTAACAAATTTACCTAAATCGTTAGGTTATAATGACGGTTTAAGGAATATAATGATAACAGGTCATGAGAATGGATTAGTTAGGTTTTTAGATGTTACAAAAGGTGAGCAACTGAGTACTGAAAGTGTAGTTCAAGTAAGCTTGAAAGAAACATTATATGATTATGATAATCCTGCAAATTTAAAAGTTTTACAAGTATCCTGTTCATTTCCTAATCGTCAATTATTAGTTGGTTTGAAGACGGGAGAAGTTGTTATATGTAAATTTGGTAAAAATCCAAATATAAAAAATGCAGGTATACTGTCACATAAAGATTATAGTGATTGTCCCATGCAACATACAAATGGGAGTGCGCTGTTATTGAATATTACAGGTAGAGTTTCGGGCTCTGCTGCTCTGTCTGCTACATTTGTACCTTCATATATTTTAAGATTAGACCCTTCAGAACCAGTTTCAGTTTTGAAAATGAGTGATGCAGGGTTTGCTGCCGTAGGTTATAAATCAGGAAGATTGGTTGTTTGTGATATATCTAGAGGTCCTGCTGTGATTTTCAATTGTGAGAATATTAAGCAGAATTTAGTTTCTGTTAGTGGTAATTGCTATGCTACTACCATGGAATTTACAATTATGGAATATGGAATGGATGGTTATTCGTCATTAATTTTGATAGTTGGTACAAATTGTGGTGGTAGTTTAATATATTATAAGATCACTCCAATGGGTAATGGTGGATTTCAAGTTGATTTCGTAGATAAGACTGCTCACTTAAACTATAGAACTGCCGATGGTGGTGATGCAGAAGCTTCGAAATTGCTGCAATTAATTCCAATTGATTCTCAATATGGAATGTCCGCTGTGGCTGATCCGAAAAGATTTTCACAATTAGGTAGTGGAGTTGCTATTCCAGGATTTATAATCACTGTATCGGATAGAGACTTAAGAGTTATCAAAACTCCGAAAACAAAATTATCACATAAAGTTATTGATGATGTATGTTTGAAGGCTAGTGTTGTGCAATATAAAGATAAAGGTGTTGTGCTAGCGGTACTAGTCAAAACAGGATTTATCAAATTAATCTCATTACCTGCATTGCAAGACATAGCAAATATAAAATTACCAAAAGAGGCTTTCAATCAAATTAAAGAATCACTAGAATCAGGAACTGCAAATCAATCAAACTTATTATCTTCAGGAGAAATGTATATAAGATTATCTCAAACGGAATCAGTTTTTATGGCTGCATTTGAAAGAACACGTAAAAAAGGAGATATCGACACAGATAAATTGTTTAATCCAACAGCTATTATTCCACCAAGACCACAAGCTAGTGCTTTATCATGGGCTAAAGGTCAAATCAATTATGTATCTGTAGAAGATTTAACAATGTTGATAGCTGGACCAAATAGAAAACAACCCAAAAATGAAGAATCAACATTAGCACATAATATATCACCTGAAGCAAATCCTCAAGCTAATTATGGAGGATATAATCCAAAACAACCCAAAACCGAGAATTCATATGAACAACCAGTACGTAAAGGAGCTAACCAAGGTGCTACTGCTTTTGGAGCCCAAGGATTTATGAGAAGTCTACAAAATGGTTTACAAACAGCAGAAGAAACATTTCATGAATACGCAAATTCAGCAAGTCAAACATTTAATGAAGGTTATGAAGATCAAAAAAAATCATTTTATTCATCTGCTTTACAAAGTAAGTTTGGTTTCTAACAGATGCTCAATAATGAAATATTATCTGATCTTATCAAAATAGATAGAATGATAATAATGAAATTAATTTTATGAACGTAATGATACTTACATTAAACTCTTGTAACTCCCTAGCTTCTTTTTCATATAGACATAGGAAATGCGTGAAAATTTATCTACACGCGCTTCAAAATAAACCTTACACAAAACGAAACTGTAAATAAATTTCAAAAATGTAAACAAACCGAACCACACGAAGTTCTTTGAGATCAAACACCAATGAATAAGGAGAACTTAAATCCAACAAATGAAGCCACTACGGACTTCAATATGCCATTAAAACCCGTAAACACGAATATATCACTAGAAACAAATAAATCACCAACTAATGATAACATAGATAAACATTTTCAATTAATTCATGAAACAAATTCAGAAATTCAACAACAATTATATAGAGTTGAAACATCAACTGCTCAAACAAATGTTGATTTAGAACAACTTTATGTTAGATCTAAGAGTAATAATGAAAATTTAAATAAATTATTAAAAAATATAGTTGACTATTCTAATGAAGTTATAACGGAAGGAAATGCAACCAAATCTGATATGAGTTTGGTATTGAAAAAATTGGAAGATATACAATTGAGACAGAAGGAAAATAAAAATGATTTTAATATTAATAAGATTAAAGATGAAATACGATCCTTTCTAGAAGAAAGAGATTTTAATGATATGGAAACAAAAATGGAAGTTGAAAAATTATATAATTACTTAAAAGATAATCAAAATAAGATATCTGATCAAATACGGATTGATTTAGATAAAATGTCCAAAAGCAATGATATCAAACTTGACAGGATGCTGGATCAAATTAACGAATTGAAGCATGAACTGAAATCAACGGGAAATATCCAAAAGATTGAACAACTACTAGAGAATTTTTCAATTGACAATAAATTAAATTTAAACATCACCAATAAACAACAAGAATTATCATCAATAGAAAATAAAATACAAACATTAGAACAAAAATATAATCTACTATCAAATAAATATAATGAAAAATTTAATCAATTTATAAATTTACAACAAAAATTTGAAAATTTATCAAATGAAATTAATGAAATTCAAATTATAAATCAACCTATGAATCAAATTAATAATTTAAAGAAATTTCATAAATCAAATTTAGAAAAGATTGAAGAGAAACAACAAAATTTAATAATGAATAATAGGCAAAGAGTTGTAAGTACACCTGTAAGGTTCACAAATAATTCAGACGATGAAAAAGATAATGATAACAACAATAATGACAATATAACGTAATGCTTTTATTTAAAATATATACAAGTTTATCTACAAATGATTCACAAAGATTCTAATTTTGTTTTTTAATCACATCTTTCCCATCCATATATGGTCTTAAAACTTTTGGAATTTTTATAACATCTAATTCAGGATCATAAAATTGTTCAATTATTGCAACTATAACTCTTGGAATTGCCATACAAGTTCCATTTAATGTAGCAATATGTTCAATTTTATCATTATTAACACCACTATTCTCACCATCATTTCCTGTACTAAATCTTATACCTAATCTTCTTGATTGATAATCTCCACAATTTGAACAACTAGTTAATTCACCCCATAATCCTCTTCCTGGCATCCAAGCTTCAATATCATATTTTTTCATTGCTGGTGAACCTAAATCTGATGTTGGCATATTTAAAACTTTTGCTTTTAACCCTAATTCGTTTATTATTTCAATTTGAAAATTTTTTATATTTTCTAATTCCTTTTGGGATTGATTAATTTTTGTAAAATGAAATAATTCAATTTTATTAAATTCATGAACTCTATATAACCCTTTAGTATCTTTCCCACTTGCTCCTGCTTCTGCTCTATATGATCTTGATATTCCAACATATTTTTTAGGAAAAATCGTATTTGATGGGAAAATAGTTGAAGAATGATATGCTCCTAATGGAATTTCAGCAGTTCCAATTAATGATCTTGGTTCATTTTCAATTTGATATACTTGTTTTTCATTATTTTGATCATTTGGTTTAAATCCACATGCATGAATTATTTCTGATTTTACGATTGTTGGTGGAGTTATCATGTTATATCCATTCGAACGGGCTTTCGATAATCCATACTGAATCAATGCTTGCTCTAATAATGCCCCATCGCCTATTAAATAATACCAAGATGGTCCAGATATACGTGAAGCAATTGTAAAATCTAGTATTCCAAATCTTTCACCAATTGATTTATGATCTCTAATTGAATCATTTTCATTAAATGTTGAAGCTTCCTCAGGAGTTGTATTTATGTATGAAACGATGTCTTCTTGTACATCAGATTCAGGTACTGAATCATCTATAAGATTAGGTAATGATTCAGCTTTACTGTATATTTCTTCTTGTAGATCCTTAACATATTTCTCCATTGGTTTAATTTCATTTTTAATTTCTTTCAACCTGTTCTTAATGGCATCGGCATTGTGACTTCGACTCTTAATTTGTTCGGCTAATTCATTTCTTTCCCTCTTTAGAGCATTAATTTTGGTATAAGTTTGGGATTGTATAGGTCGGTTTGTGGTGATGAAATCTATATCTTGTATTAATGAATTTGGTAATTGTCTTCGCTTGATTGAATTTTTATACTCTTCTGGTCGATTTGTTATATCATTAAGATCCAATTGAGCTCTTAGTAGAGTTGATGAATTCTTTGTACCAGTACTAGCATATCGTAGTAGTATTAGCTTATTTGTGCTTTTTAACATTCGTAGATCTAGTTGCAGGCTGAAGAAATAACTTTTTTTTTCATGTTTCAGATTCATAAAATCGTTTCAACATATCGCGAGATTTCGTAGAGAAATAAATCCAATTCAATCCAAGTCTAATTCGACTAATATAATAAATAATTTATTGCTAGTATACATCATTATATAATCCTAAACTTAAATTCGTACATCAATAAATCTAAATCGTGGCGGGGGTCATTAAAATCATCAAAACATTTCCTCATCATCATAAAATTATGCAATATCATTCATCTTTCATAAAAATCTATTTTCAGTTGAATGAAGTTGAACAACTCCAACTTAACTAATTCAACATTAATAAAACATAAATTTTAAAATTTTTTTCCACCAAGGTGATCTTTTCCATTTTTCTTTTTCTTCTTCTTTTTCAATATTTAAAATTTCTTCATCAAATATTGTACGATCTAAATTTATATCAATATCTTTTAAAGGAATATATAATCTCCAATTTCTTGTATATAATTTATGACAAACATAAAATAATATTAATACAATTGCTCCTAAATAATTTTGAAAAAATGCTTCAGCATCTGGTTTACCTTCACCTTTTGGATATAAAGCAATCCAAAATTGTGCTATTAATACTAAACAATACCATATAATTGCATAATAAGATCCCCATACTCCAGTTTTTGATTTATAACCTAATGCATCAGTTGATATATGATTATATTTTAAAGCAGCTCTAAATCTAACATGAGATATACAAATACCACTCCAAGTAAAAATTTGTGATAATCCAGATATTGCTAATAACCAATCAAAAACAGTTTCTTGTTTATCATAAGCAGCAATATATGAAAATAAACCAATAATTGAACATACTACTAATGCACGTAATGGTCTACCACGTCTATCAATATAATTAAACCATGATGGAGCAAATCCTTGTTCTGATAATGATTGTAAAGTTCTTGAAGAAGAATATAAAGCAGATGAAGCAACTGAAGTAACAGACATTAATATAACAGCATTAATAATTGAAGGAACTGCTTTAACACCATGTAAAGCAGCAGCTAATACAAATGGAGAAGCATGAGAACCACCACCACTTGAACCCATTAATCTATCTGAAGTATAAGGAACTAATAAACCAACAATAGTTAAACTTGCAATCATTAAAACAATAATACGATAAAGAACTAATTTTGTTGCAATTGGAATAGCCTTTCTTGGATTTGGTTGTTCACTTGCACTTAAAGCAACAAATTCAGATTGACCTAAAGCAAAAGAACCAGTTACAAATACTGAACATAACCCCTTGAAGTTAGTATAATAACCTGGATCATGCCAATATCTACCACCAATATATTCTCCTTCAGGACCACCTCCAACATTTACAACTATACCCATTATTATAAATCCAGTTATCATCATAACTTTACAACTTCCAATAATAAATTCAGCTTCTCCATAACCTGATGAACCAATAAAATTTATAACTAATATAACAACATAAAATATAGTTACCCAAACATCAGCATTAATACTTGTATTCCAATAACCAATAGTCATTGCAGCAGTAACTAATTCAATAGATATAACTGATAACCATTGTATACAATAATTCCAAGTTATTGCAAAAGCAACAGAATCATCAATAAATCTTCTTGGATAATTATTATAACCTCCTGATAATTCACTATAATTTACAGCCATTTCTCCTGCTGCTTGTAAAGTAGGATATAAATAAGAACCAACTATAGCAAATCCAACAATTAAAAATAATGGACCACTATTATGTAATACTTGACCAGTACCAACTAATAAACCAGTACCTATACCAGTAACTAAAGCCATAAGAATTAAATGTCTTATACTAATACCTTTTTCTAATTGTTTACCAATTAAATGTTTTTCAGATTCATCAACTTGATTTCTACGAAATGTATCAGTAAATTTTTTAAATTTAGATTTATTAATATCTGAAGAATCATCTGATGCAATATAAGGTGAAACATCTGAATCATTAAAACTTCCAAAATCTTCTGGTTTAACTTCAGGTGAGGTTATAGATGATGATTTTTCTTTTTCTTTTGAAAACACCATAATTTTTAATTTATGAATTGGATTGAATAATTTGAAAGGAATATAAAGAATTTGGAATAATTCTCAATTTGATTGAATATATATAATCAAGACTCAATTTGATCTAGATTTCAATGGATAATTGATAGTTTAGTATGTTATCTTATATCGTGTGAATATTAAAAAAAAGCTCCTGGAATCTTAAAGCGATCTTATCAGTAGTTCTAATCCTTTTAAGATAGTAATAATTCAGATATTGAATGACCAATTTCTCCTTAAGATCTTGTGAGTGAATTTGAGATTCTTTTATTTTTTAGTTGAAAACAAGAAAGTGTCTTTTTTTTTTTGAAATTGAAATGGGAAAAGTTTGTATGAAAAGAAAAAGGGTTGTATAAAAGTTTTGATAATTTAAATTTTTGATCTAAGAAAGGAAGATAGTTAAAAGATATATTACTATTGTTTAACTAATCAATTTGATTATAAATTACGATAACCTTCATTACATTAGATTGTAAAATGGAGTTAAGTTCTATTATTTTGCACGTATATATTTTCAATTCTAAAGATTGCAAAAAAAAATTAAAAAGAAAAAAAATTTAAGAAATTTTACGTTTCTTTTTTTTATTTCGGATTAATTTTTGAAAAGTTTAAATTTGGGATGATGAGTTGAGTTATATAATTAAAGGGGGTTAGTAGTAAGATATTCACATTCATAGTAGTGCCATCACGTAATAGATCTCACTTATAAAATAAAAAACTGTAAGTGGTCAATGATAAGAAGAGTTATTTATTGTTAAATATTTAATGGCTTATTTAATTTTGCTCATAATTATTTTTTGGTCTTTCTTTTTACACAAAAACACTAATAGAAGCAAATTGCAGCAATTTTATTCATTTTTTTGATCAGGTAAATCAAATACAGAAAGATAAGATTGGGTGGAGGAATGATAAGACAGACCATAGTATTGTGCAGAAAACGTTCATTTCTACTGATATGCTTCTAATTTGCTTGAAAACAGATGATGAAGGGTTGGTTCCTTAGTTTTATTTTTATTTTTCCTTATTTCTTGGTGTTTCTTTCTTTTTTTGTTTTATAAATAAATTTGAAACACTAAACTAAAAAAATTTCGCTTAGTATTAACATCTAGAGAAAAGTAAAAGAAGTTACAAATGGTAAAACTAAGAATGACCTACAGCTTACAATTGAATGAATGTAACGCTTCATTAAGAAATACTATAGAGACCTTATATCAACCATCAGTGGAATGAATAAAAAAAAAGGCAAAGAGTAAGGGAAAATAAATGTACGAAAAAAAGTACCTTCGGTAAAAGAATCATTCAGCTCTTCTCCAATTTTAAAGTGAGTTTGGTCCTAAGCTTTTAGCGCGTTTTGTTCAACTATTTAACAAAGAGGGTTAGTAAGCTTTCTTTTTCTTTTTCTGTGGGTGATGATGATAACTCCTCTTTTAAACTTTCAACGGGCACTTGACTCATACTTGAAACAGAAAAGAATTCCGCTTTGGAGTAATACCGTTCAATAAAAATCTTACGGCAAACCGGCTGATTCCTTACGGACTTTTTCAAAGGACGAAAAGCCTTTTTTCCTAATATTGTTTGTGGTTACATTGCAATTCTTTGAATAAAAATTTTTCGTTCTATAGACTGAAGTTTTATAATTAAAGTTTAGCGAAGGGCATTTTTGACATATTTTTATTTTAGCGAATTTTGTGTCACGATGGGAATGAAATATAGGGTGGGTTTGTAATTTTTGACCTTTGTATGCCGTTACTTCATTATCTTCATATTGCCTTTAAACGAATTTTGCCTTCAAAAATAATATGTCTCATAAGGTATTTTAGAGCATCAATGTAAAGTAATGTCTCATATTTATTGAGTTGTTTCAAATTATCCGAGTTTTTTTGTTGTTCCCAATTGTAAACGATTCTAATCTGTCGGATCAATAACGGCTATTCTTTGACAAAAATTTAAGGCCAAAAGTAGTATGAACCGCCAAAAATAAATGAAAAAAACTTGATAGTTATGCAATAAATAGTTTATATTCGTATTTACAAGTTAAATTAGTCTACACTATACTTATGTAGTCTAAGGTCTATAAAGTTAAATCTTTCCCAATTATTTCCATAGCATTCAGATCTCCCTTGGATAATTCTTTTATATTTAAAGCATCACTTAAACACAACCAAGGATCTTTTGTACCACCCCATTTTAAAATATCATTTTTATATTTTAAACCAGAATTTGAATTAAATGGATCTTGGGCAAATAAATTTTTCCATAATTTTTCTGCTATAGCTCTATCTAATAAATAAGAGTAATATACAGAACCATAAGAAAATAAATGAGGAAATTTTCCATGCCATGTTGAATAAATATCTTTAAAAATTTTTAGATTTGATTCAATTTCATGATAAATTTTAGTTGAATTAATTGATTCATTTTTTTGTAATTGTTTTACTATATTTTCATTATGTAAAAATTGATCTAGTGTTGCCATTTTACTTTGCATATAAGTTTCACAAGATTGTAAATAATTTTTATTTTTAAATGCATTTTCTAAAAGTTCTATTGGAATTGATTCTCCAGTTTTATAATGTTTACTTATTCTGCTTAAGACTCTTAAATCTTTACTAAAAGATTCCATTAAAACAGAAGGAATTTCAACAAAATCAGTTGCACATCTTGTACCTGATAAATTATGTAATTCAGTTCTACCAATCATTGAATGCATTGCATGACCCATTTCATGAAATATAGTATCAACTTGATCTAAAGTTAACAAAGTTGGTTTATTTCCACTAGGTAAGTTAAAATTACAAACTAATGAAATTATAGGTAATTGATAATTTTCTTTTAAATCAATTTGAACTTTTGAATTATAATCATCAATATTTTCCCATTTATTAATTCTTCTTGAACAAACTATTGTAAAATGAGATGGTAAAACTTTATTTGACCAAAAATCAAGATATAAATATCCTAATATTTGATTTTTTTCATTATCCATGACTTTTAATTTTCTAACATTTAAATTATCCCAAACTTCTCCATTTAAAGTTTTTTCAGGTATTAAACTTATATTATATAATTTTAAAAATAATTGATTTAATCCTTCTATAACTGTTCCAATTGAAAAATATTCAGATATTTTAAATTGTAATTCAGGATCTTGTTGATTTTGTGATTGAATTTTATTAATTAAATAATCTCTATCCCATGGTTTTAAATTATTTATAATTTCATCTTCATTAAGTTTATTATTTGATTTTGAATTTAAATTTTCATTTTTTATTTTACTCAAATCAAGTAATTCTTCATTTACAATTTTATTTTTTAAAGATTTTTGTAAATTATTTAAAAATGACATAACATTTTTTGGAGATTTTGCCATTTTATGTTCTAATTGATAATGAGAATAAGATTCATAACCTAACATTTTTGATAATAATGCTCTATAAGATATAAATTTATTTAATATTTCAATTTGTTCTTTTGATGAATTATGTAATGAAATCCAAATTTTTTTTCTAATTGAATCTGATTTACAATTTGTTAATATTGAAAATGGTAAATTAGGAATTAATGGTATATAATAAGAATTTGGAGTTTTTGTATGACTATATTTTGATTGATATTGTAAAATTTCTTCTTTTATCATTTTATCTTCTATACTATCAAATTCTTCTTTTGTTATTTCACACCAATAAGAATCTAAATTATTCATTTCTTTATTAAAATGAGATCCTAATAATGAAATTTCTTGAGTTATAGCAACAAAATTTTCTCTTGTTTGAGGATCCATATGAATTCCAGATCTTTCAAAATCTTGTTTTAAATATTCTCCAACTTTAATTTCTTCATCACTCAATTTTGTAATTAAATTTTGAGAATTTAAAACTTCAATTAAATTATTATATAATTCAACATTTGTATTTAATTGATTCATATATTCAAATACTAATTCATGAGTTTGTTGAGCTGCATTAATCCATTTATTACTAGGGTGAACAACTCTTATAAATTCTGCAACATCTATAACTCTACATAAAATATCTGATAATTGATCTAATTTTTTAATATAATTTAATTGATTCTTTTCATTTTTTTCTCCATTACTCATATCCTCAACTAATTCTTTTGCTTCATTTAATGAAATTTTAGAAAATTCAATTAATCCCGATGGATTTGATAATAATTCATTTTTAAATAATCCAGTTTGTTGTGATGTATTCTTAAAAGAAAAGGGAGATAAACTTGTTTTTGAATTTTCATTTATAAATTTATTAAAGTATTTTTGATTATCAAATATTTTTGTTAAATGTGATGGTTCATATGTGAGTCTATGGTATGATGATTTGGTAAAATTTCTAGTTTGGGTTATTGATTTTAAATCATACCGTAGTAGTCCTCTTATTGTTATCTTCATTTAATTGGGGACTATTTTCTTACGTTCTACAACACATTTAACTAGGCTCTTGTGGAACTGTTACGGTGCTGCTAAGATATTAATGGTCTCTTAGTGTACTATAAAAATTTAGATTTACGACACACATGTAATAGAAATTAATTTTTACAACACATAGAAATCTCGATCTAAACAAGAAACTTAAAATACCGGTTTATTCAATTACATCCTTCACCAACTATTCTACTGTCCTACTCAATTGCTATTCAATTTTAAGATCATATACAGTGTAATTGGGTGTATCAACAAATGAAATAAATAGATAATGTCCATCATACCCAATCATTCATCAATTTCTACGAATAATAGATCAATCAATCAACTATCCTCACAATTAGCTCAATCTAATATACAAAATAATAATTACTTACAACAACAACAGCTGCCCCAACAACCGCAACAGCATCAACAACAACAACAGCATCAACAACAACAACAACAACAGCATCAACAACAACAACAACAACAGCATCAACAACAACAACAACAACAGCATCAACAACAACAACAACAACAGCATCAACAACAACAACAACAACAGCATCAACAACAACAACAACAACAGCATCAACAACAACACCAGCATTCTCTGCATCCTCAAAACCCACCTATTATAAAACGAAAGTCTGCAAGAGATTATCAATTTGGTGCAAAAATAGGTGAAGGATCTTATTCAAGTGTATATTCAGCAATTGATAAACAATTAAATAAAACTTATGCAATAAAAGTACTTTCTAAAAAACATATAGTAAAAGAAAATAAAATTAAATATGTTAATATAGAAAAAACAACATTACATAGATTAGGTCAACAACATCCAGGAATAGTTCAATTATATTATACATTTCAAGATGAATCAAGTTTATTCTTTGTATTAGATTTTGCAGAATATGGAGAATTATTATCAATTATTAGAAAATTTGGTTCATTATCTGAACAAGTTTCAAAATTTTATATATGTCAAATAATTGATGCAGTTAAATTTATTCATCTGAAAGGAGTTATTCATAGGGATTTAAAACCTGAAAATATTTTAGTTGGACAAGATTTAAGTATAAAAATTACTGATTTTGGAGCTGCAAAATTATTAGGAGAAAATGATGAATATGGAGAAAAAATTGATTATACTTCTTATGATAAAAATGATGATGAAATTAATACTTCAAATATGAAAGATAGATTAGGTTCATTTGTTGGAACTGCTGAATATGTATCACCTGAATTATTAAAAGAAAATATTTGTGGATTTGAAGCTGATATTTGGGCAATTGGATGTATATTATATCAATTTTTCAATGGTTCTCCTCCTTTTAAAGGAAATACAGAATATCTTACTTTTCAAAAAATTATAGATGTTGATTATACTCATATATCACCAAAACCATTACCAAATGATGTAATAATATTGATAGAGAAAATATTAGTATCAGAACCAAGTCAAAGATTAACAATACCAGAAATAATGTCTTCTAATTGGTTCAGAGATGTTGATTGGAGAGACGAACGTTATATTTGGCATAGAAAAGCACCTAAATTTGAAAGTTATAATTCAAATGGTTCAATTCAACATGCTCCAGTAACTTTTAAAAATGGTTCAAATAGAAATATAAATAAATCAAATTCATATCAACAATTACAAAATCAAATTCAAAATTCAGATTTTGGATTTTTACCTTCTGTTACAACAAAAAAATCTTATAAACCTCCTACTATTATAAGAAAAAATACTTCTCCAACTAAAATTAATGATATAAATATGTCAAATAATTTTCAACAAAATACACTGCCAATTCAAAAACAAAATATACAACACTCAGTATTGCCTAATCCAGTGCGGCAACCAGCATTCTATCGACAACAACAACAACAATTCAACAGCAATAACGGTAGCATTGGAATTAACAACAATATGAATTACAACAACGCAAATGTAATAAATACTAAGTCGAACAGCAACAATAATAACAATAATAACAACATTAACAACATCAACAACAACAACAACAATAATAATAGTAACATTAACAACATCAACAACAACAACAACAATAATAATAGTAACAACAGCAACAAGTTTGGTAATAATGGTGTAAACAATAATAATAGTGTTTACTACAACAACAGCAATAGCACTAATGGCTCTGTAAATAGAGTCATGGGATCACAACCTTCTTCAGATCCAAATTCCCAACAGATTAATAATCAATCACCAAATTTACACAATATAAGGACTAATACAGCATTTCAAAGCGCAGCAACTACCCCATCTTCGTCCCAACCCCCGACATCTCAACCCACTCAACCAGCTTCAAATGTAAAACCTGCATTACTGTCTCAACCATCATATACTCAATCACCACCAGTTTCATCTTATTTCAAACCACCAAGGAAAAGTCAATCCCCTCATACTAGCCCAAAATTAGAACAACCAGAACAACAAGATTCTGTGGCCTCAAATGCTGCTGCGGCTGCTGCTTTTGCAAGTCAACGACAAAAACAGAAAACTTCACCAACTCCACCAACGGTCCCTATACCTATCAAAACTAACTCATCATCCAATGTGAAAACAATTAAATCAAAACAAAAACACAAAACTACTATACTTAATTTCCGAGAAATCACTTCATTACTCAACCCTAATGAGAAAATATTGAAAATGGATTTACTTCATAAGGTAAATTTGAGGAAAAGAAGTTTAAATACAAAATATGATATATTAGATGATTCAATATTGGAACAAATTATCACAGAGAACAAAAATACATTGGATCAAGATAAGAAATTAGTCTTAGCAATTGTTACAAATATGGCAAGATTATTTTTTGTTGAATCATCATTAGAAGTTATGATGGTCGACTTGAAGGCTAACAAAGGTGCTGATTGTTTGATGTATGATTACGAATTTGAATCTGATGATGAAGACGAAGAACAAGACAAGTCTGATGATGTTTCAGGATATTTAATCATTGAGTTAGTGAAAGATGGTGGAGATTTAATCTTCCTTGAACAAATAAATAATGAATCAAGAAACAAACTTTCAAATATCATAAAAGTAGTAGATAAATCGAATAGGGAAGTATTCATCGGGTCAGCTCATGGATGGATTGATTGCTTATTAATCGCTCGTGATACTTCCTCAACAGTTGCAGCACAACGAGCTTCAAATACAGATCTGAATACACAACGAAAATCCTCGTCATCATCACCTGGTATTAATAACAATTCAAAGCGACAATCTAAAAGAAAACTGTCAAGCGATAATAAATCAAATAAATCTATAACATCTCCAAAAATCAATCAACCAAACCACTTTGCAGCTGCTGCCGCTGCTGCAGTTAATCTCTCTAAATAGATAGATACGTAATGTTTGATACAGCAGCTCTTTAGTCTCTGGTAATAATGTAAACTCTTCGTCTATTCTAAGTTATTATTTACGATATCATTAAATGTGAAACAATTATAAATCAAGAATGGGAAAAAAAAAATTACCAAACGATTTTTTGATATAGCGTGCTTATTTTTATTTACAACCAATATAATCAACACCAAATATCAATAAGAATCATGTCTGATGTGGAAAGTTTGGGAATCGACGTGCATGTGATCCTGTATTTTCTAAGGCATGGTTTCAGGCAATACTTGATATACTTTCAACAAGATTTGAAAGAAGGATCTAGTCTTATTTCAATTGGATCACACGATCCAGCATTTGTAAACTCATCATTAAGTCAAGTTATTCAACAATTAAATAATGTTGGCCTCATTATTAATTCTGATACAGGAGAAAATCATCTCACGTTAATGTTAGATAGATGGGTAATCAATGCAACAGTAAAAAAGATAGGAAGTATATTAACTGGAGAGAATATAAACTCATTTGAATTCCCAAACGTTCAAACAGCAGATTTAATTGCAAAAGTATTACGAAATAAGGAGTTAGAATCAGATACACCTGAATGGGATCGAGTTTATTTTAAAGTATTCCGAATGTTCAATTTAATTTTAGAAAAATATCCTGAGCTTCAATTAATCAACAACAGCCCAAATTTAAACATTGCATTATATTGCTCAAATTACATTGATCGAATTGCAGGTCTCATAAATGGGGATTTTCATGATTCTTTTGTCGCGGTTAGCAAAATATTAAGAAATGGGTATGAAGGAGAAATACCGTTATTATCATTTGTAAAAAATTTCAACTCAACATTTTTAACCACTATACAATCATTAATATCGGGTCTGCACAACAAAGAAAAAATACTAAATTCTCAAAAATTTAATGAATTGAGAGAAAAAGGAAATAACTTGATGTCATTTCAATCTTTCGGTCAAGCTATAAAGGTATACACTGAAGCTTTAACTGTTACTCCAGAAAATTATACTGAGGAAGATGCTCAAATACTCACGAATAGAGCAATTGCATTTATAGGGCTTAATTGTGTTCCAGAAGCTATCGATGATTTAAATGCGGCAATTTTAGTCAATAAAGCTTTTACACCTGCATGGACTCAATTGGGTTATTGTCATTTGTATATGGGCAGTGGTTTAATGGCATTACAATGTTATTTGATTGCTCTTAAATGTGCAACGGGATATATACTTCCTCCAAAATTCCCAAGTCATGATACTAAAACAGCTGATGAATATAGGGAAGTGACACAACAAACTGTTTTACCACAATTCATTGAAAGATTGAGTGCAGCAATTGCCTTAACAGAAAAAAGAGCTTATCAGCAAAGAGTTAATGAGCTCAAGATTAAAACCATTGTCAGTGAAGTTCGAAAAATTTTAGCTCATTTAAGAGCAAATTGTCCTGAAGGAGATAGAGATTATTTTACATATTTGCCAGTTTATCGAGATTCTACCTTGAGGAATCTTTCAGAAAGAGCTAATGCAAGTAGACCTAATATATTAACTCCTGAAGTTAGTCAGAATATGTTGGCTCGAAATGGTATGGAAACAGCTACAATAACACAAATAGATACTATTCCCCATACGAATGATGCTCCCAGAGCCACAACAGCAACAACTACAGTAGATGTCACAGCAAATACTAATACTGAGAATGAATCCAGAACTAATGTTGTCACTGGTACTGATGGTAATGGAAATCCGATAGATGATATAAGAGAATTTATTAATAGATATGCTTTTGACAATAGAGGTAACGAAGGTACCAGTTCCAATAATAATAATTCAACAAATATTGGACCTAACAGGACATCACAAGACGAAACAGGAGGATCAAACAACTCACGTACAACTGAAACTCAACAAAATCCAAATCCAAATCCAAATCAACGTCAAAATCTACCCAATGAACCTACCAATATTACGAGTATGATACCGGAAGCAATCCTCCAAGGTTTAGGAAATGTATTAGGTCCAACTTTTTCAAATACTTTTGATCGTATTAGGAATTCAGGAGGTGGTTCTACTACTGCTGTATTTGTCAATGGAGTGGATGTGTCACAAAATCCGAATCAAAATGCTAATCAAAACATCAACCACAATCGAAGCCAGAGCCAAAACCAGCCTTCAGGCGCTCAAACGAACCCAAGTACTACACAACCTTCAACAAATCTTGAAACGACAAGCAATCAAAATCACTCTGATCATGAAACGACAAACAATCAAAGTCAATCAGATCAAGATGTTGATATTCAAGATTTAGACTAAAAGAGATCAAATCGCTATCAATACCTATTTCCTTTTTTAAATTTTATTAATAATGTACAAACCTCATGATAAACCCCCTTAATTTTAATCCTTCTTTGACTTTTTTGATTTTTTATCTTTTTTCTTTGATTTTTCTTCTTCAACATCATCATCATCTCTTTTCCTTTTCTTATCCTTTTTATCTTTCTTTTCTTTTTTATCTTTCTTATCTTTTTTACTCTTTTTATCTTTCTTCTCTTTTTTATCTTTGGATTTTTTCTCTGGTTTTTCTTCAACTTCTTCAGTTTCAGATTCTTCATCATCTGAATCAACAGTTGCAGCTACTGGTGCATCTGCATCTGCATTATATGCTCTAGCTTCTGTTATATCTATTTTAGGTTGTTGTCTACTTACTTTTGATGTTGTTCTCAAGTCTCTTCCTTCTAATTGACTTAATCTTCCCTCAACTTTAGCTCTATTTTCTAATCCAAAATCATCCGAATCATCTCTTTCTTCATCAAAACAATCGTATCTTACTGAAATGGCTGCTTTTGCAGCTAATACTCTTGCAATTCTTCCTTTATTTTTACCTGTTGCTTGTCCTACTATTGATGCATGATATATTATACCATATTTTGGTGTGTCATGTTTAGTTTTCAAGGCTCTGAATAAAGCCTTTTCAGCTCCTAAGATTTGTATGGTTGATGCTGGTGCTTTGGCTAAAGAAAGTAATGAACCGGCATGTGCTATGAATCTAGCTCCAACTAATTCCCCTACCATAACAGTCAAATTTGGAGCAATGGCTCTCATTCTCGAACTTAAATAATTTGATAATTGTTCTCTGTAAGCTGCGAGGTCAACAATTTGTTCAGCTAATGCTTTAATGTTATTTAAATCATCTTCTGTGATTTCTGTACCCATGGAAACTTCAGCTGCAGTTTTAACTTGTTCTTCAATTTCTTCTGGTAAAATTTCTGATAATTCAATTTCTGCTGCATTTGATCTTACACCCATTGTTAAAATAATTCTAGCGTATGCTACTGAGTCGACGACAATTTTAGCCAATTCTGGAAAATGCCATCCATACCACTCTTTACATCTCATTGCATATGTATTTAATTCTTTATCTAAATCGTCCAATAATGCAATTGCTTGAATAATCATAGTGTCAACTTTATCAGCTGAAAATTTTAATTTATGACGACCTAAAGAATGGGCTAAACCTAATGACATTTGATTTAATGCTGAATTATCCAATCCAGGTAATAATTCTGGTAAAAATTCTTTGATAGCTCTATGTAAATCTAATGAGGCTGCATCTGATACGACTTGAAAATTTAAACCTAATTTATTAATGGCATTTCCCAATTTAGTTTCTGAAACAATTAAAGTTGACTTTTTGTCAGACTTTGAATCTTCCAAGAATCTTTTTAAATTCTCAGATACTTTACCTTCAATTATAGCATTTGCTTCTTCTAAAGCATTTGCTGCACTTTGAAATTTTTCAAATCTATGGATTTTAAATTGATCAGTTACTTTTTCCAATGTGTTTAAATCTTCAATCAATGACGATGATTTGTGGATTTTCTTATCTGATGCTTTCAAAAGAGCATAACCGGCTGCTGTTTCGGTTAAAACGTAAGCCATTTTGTATTACTTTGATGTGATGGTTTATATAAATGGTGATGAAAAACCTACAAATGATATACAGAATTTATAAATTGACTGTTGATGGATGTTCAATATGGTTATGACCTCACAATAAAGTGTTTTTGATTATGATCAAACGAGAAATATTAATGATCTGTTGTTGATGATAGTTAAATGAAAAATTAATCTGTTTCTTTATTCAGAAAAATTTTAAAATGAGATGAGAATTTAATATGAGAAAAAGATAAATTATTTTATTCTTCTCTATTTAGATCTTCATAGATATTAAATTAAACACCAACTTCTCAACATGCAATCTATCAACGGAATCCATTAAGAACGTTTGTTCTAGCCATTAGACAGGGAAGTGTTTCCTCATGTGATTAATTAAGACGTGACCAGAACTAAACTTTGATGGAATTTATCAGTTTAGCAATTAAGTCGGTTTAGAATTTTCATCAAAAATTTTTAGAAGACTGAGCCAAATTTGAAAAGCTGGATTGAACAAAGGCCTTTATACTCAACGTTCTTGTTTGTCAATTTAAGTTTATTATATTCTGGGTTTATCCTCACCCTCAAGACACAAGACTATGCCTCACTTCAAATTTTTAGGGTCTTACTTTTTGTAAATAGATAAGGATAAATCTTCTACAGTATGGCATCAAACCGACAAACAATTGAGCAGAAAATGAATTGTTTTCAGGTTTTATATTATATTATAGGATATTGTATCAATAGCTTCGTAGACAGTGAAAGACCACTATAAAATTTTTAGTAGTGATGGAGAACTTACAAAATCAAAGTTCATGAGCGATTCATTATAACCCAAATTGAGCGCGTTCTGTATAGTCTAGTGTTGTCGGTTTTAGCCTTGGTTATGTCTATGTATATGTTGGTTGAGAAAGAAGTGTTCTCTACCTCGTTCTTATATCGACCTAAATTTTTAAACTTTGACGCGCTACACGTTTTAAAAGATCAAAATCTTATAATTTCTAACATCTTTTAAAAAGTAAACAAAGTCAAAAACAATCATCAACTTCATACCGAGTTCATATCACCTACTTTTAAACATAATGATCACATCGTAAACAATGGAAAAAAATTCTGAATCAATAAAATCATTGAAACGACCAAAAAAGCAGTTCTTTTTCCCGATTGATAAATTAACGTCTACTACTTCTACCAAACTACTGAATAAAAATGAAGCCGTCATAAAACCAGTGGATATAAATACGTTAAAATCAAATATTCAACCAGTTCAGGAAATCAAGAAGACAAGTCCCAAATCAAAACAAAAGAAACGGAAGCACGTTCAAGTGGTTACAGACAATTCTGATGATAGTTTCGATGGGATACGGTGGAAGGAGAGTCCTGAAAATCAAAACAACCATAAGGGTGTGCAGCTTAAGCATTCAAACATTCAAAACTTTTCATCGCCTTTGAAGAATTTAACTCAATCTAAATCAAGTCTACAAGATGATTCTTCTAATGAATTATTGACCCGTTATGGCACTGATTTCAACAACATGTATTTAAGGTCACCCAAGCTACTCAAAAGCTGTTCAGATCTTAGTTTTAGTAAACAAACCTCCTGTCCACCGGGTCTCAAACGAACAAAATCTAATGAAGTTGAAAATCTACGACCGTCAATTTCTGATTCATTTCACGGTAAATTGAATGGTTGGATCAACAAACTAGGTGGTGAAAAAGAAGGTTCTGTTGCTCATGATGAACCGAATCAGCAAGTTTCTAATAAGGAATGTCTCCTACAACTGTCACCAACTGGCAATTGCTTCAATGACTCGATACAATCAAGTGATCCTTTTTTGGATGATGACGACGAACTAATACAAATCCTTACTCAAAACATACAACTTCAAAATGATACAAAGAAACTTCAAATTCTTGATTCAGAACCAAATAATTTGTTCTCCGAGGACCCGTTTTCAGATGATATAGATCCGGAAGTCATCGATTCATTAACTGTAACTAAAGCACCAAATGGTAAGGTTTTCAGTAAATCTTTCAAAAACAGTGAAACAGATCAGACGGAAAGACGTGCATTCTCAATAAAAGAAGATGAATTTGGTCCGTTAGCATATGACAGAGACATGCTTCGAAGATGTAAAATTAAATCATTCACCGAGCAGTTATATATGAAAACCAAAAAACAATTAGTTCTAGCAGTTCAAGAGTCAAATGGTGAGGAATCAAAGTACATAGTTAGGGGGGAATATTGTGAATTGAACTTTAAAGAAAATGATATTTTGAACATAATTTTAACTGATAAAGACCATCCTAGATTAATTGATGATACCCATAACTTACTTATCTGGAATCCCGATATTATATTATCCGCCACCACAATAGCACAACAATTATCTTGTTCCAGAAAAACAGTCATAACATCGAGATATAAATTTCCAGGGACAACAAGCATACCTCTTATAGTTGGAGAAATGGTTCATTTGATATTCCAAGAGTGTATGATCACCGAGACCTGGTCTTTAGAGTTTATGCATGAAGTTTTTGATAATATAATTGATCAGTACTTGGTCAGTTTGTTTAGTATTGAGAAAACCGTTGAAGACGCTAGAGTTGAAGCTTCTAAGCATTTTGAATATCTAAATACATGGTTCAACAAATACTACAAAAAAGCTCCAAACGCAAATACTATGATTGAAAATTGGTTAGAAAATAACAAAATCGGTTTTGGGGTTCAAGATATATTGGATATTGAAGAAGAAATTAGGTCACCTGTATATGGATTGAAAGGGAAAATCGACGCAACAATTATAGCTGCTTTAAAGAATCTGAAAACGAGAGGAAACTATCTTTTTCCCATGGAGATCAAAACTGGGAGGGAGTACATTAGTCACAGTGCACAAGCATCATTATATGCTTTGTTATTTAAAGACAGATATGACATGGATATAAATTCTTTTATTCTTGTTTATACTAAGGAGGAGCTAACAAAAAAATGTAACATAAGGATATCTGATTTAAGATCATTAATCAATTTGAGAAATCGAGTTTCTGAACATTTTAAATCAGGAGTCTCCCTACCTGATTTAATAAGAAAATCAGATTGTGAAAGGTGTGAAATTTTATCTGGTTGTATGACTTTAAATTATTTGGTTGAAGATGGTACGAAGGAAAATTCAGGAATAGAAGAGGATGAATACAGCACTATAACTGCTGGATTATCTGATCCAAAATTTAAAGAGTTTTTCAAATATTGGGATTTTCTCATTGCAAAAGAAGAAGAATTGATGGGAAAAAGTTTGAAACAATTGTGGAATGTACCATCTCATTTACGTCAAGAAAGAGGCAAGTGTTTTGATAATTTAAAAATAATCGAATCGAATGAGGATGAAAATCTGATATTTTATTATAGAAATGTGAAAAGTGAAAAAACAAATGCTAGACAATTTTTGTATACATTTGCAAAAGATCAAGTTGGCCCAAGTTTCAATTTCTTATCTTCAAAATTTACATACAATGATAGAGTAATAATAAGTGATCAAGACGGTCATTTTGCTGTTACCACTGGTTTTGTCAAAGCAATATCGAAGCTGCAAATAGTAATTAGTACAAAAAGAAGATTGACGACTCATGATCAAAAATTAAAAAATTTCAATAAGAAAAACAATCAAATGATTGAAAGTTTAATTCATGGAAAACCTAACTTTCGAGCTAATGGAGAAAAAAGATTTATAGTAGATAAGGATGAAATGTTTTATGGTTTGGGTTTAGCAAGATTCAACATTTTGAACTTGTTTTTGACTGGATCACCTCCTAAATTAAAAAATTTGATTGTGAACTTGAAGGAGCCTCAATTTTCAAGCGAAGATAGCTTCAAGTATGCTGGTACCACTAACTTCAATACTTGTCAGTCCAATGCAATCAAGAAGGTCTTTTCTGCTGATGATTACGCTTTAATTTTGGGAATGCCAGGAACTGGTAAAACAACCTTGATTGTTGAAATTATAAAAGCCATCGTGTCACAAGGTCAAACGGTTTTAATTTCATCCTACACCAATTCTGCGGTTGACAACATCCTTTTGAAACTCATTGATAAAATAGCTAAAAATGATAATGTTAAAATTTTGAGGGTTGGTCATCCACTGAGAGTAAATAAAGCGTTACATGATTACATTCCAGATTTCAAAGAGCCTATCAAGTCAAAAACTCAGTATGTTGAAACGTACTCGACCCCAAACGTTGTGGCAACTACATGTTTGGGAGTTGCTGACCATTGCTTTAATTTAAGAAATGAATTTGACTATTGTATTGTGGATGAAGCTTCTCAAATAACCTTACCAATAAATTTGGGACCTATAAGCTTAGCCAAAAAATTTGTATTGGTTGGAGATCATTATCAATTGCCTCCTTTAGTCTTACATCCTAATCCAGAAGTGAAATCTGGATTATCACGATCATTATTCAGAATTTTATCAGAGGCACACCCAAATGCATTATGTGAATTGACAGATCAATATAGAATGTGTGAAGAGATTATGCAAGTTTCCAATGTTCTAGTTTATGACAATAAACTCAAGTGTGGATCTCAAGAAGTAGCGAAACAAAGTTTAAAGATACCAAATCCAAATGCAATGTTAAAAATTTCACAACTGGAAGTTCCTGAACAATTCAAATGGATGGACAATTTAATTTTTGATGAAACCAAAAAAGTTTTGTTTTTGGACCACGATACAATTCCAGCAAGAGAGACTGTATTTGGTGAATCAATTCAAAATCCAATTGAGGCTAAACTTATCCATCAAACTGTAAAGGCTTTGGTCACTGCAGGAATAGATGAATCTCAAATTGGTGTAATGTCGTTTTATAGATCACAATTGGAACTTTTGAAAAGAAACTTGTCATCTAAAACCGATCTTGAGATTTTAACTGCTGATCAGTATCAAGGTAGGGATAAACAATGTATCATTATATCATTAGTCAGGTCTAATGAGGAAAGAAATCCAGGAGATTTGATGAAAGAGTGGAGAAGACTTAATGTTGCTGTAACAAGAGCAAAATCAAAACTTATAATACTTGGATCAAAATCTACTTTAACTTCCGCCGATATCACGAACACATTTATTGAATTTTTAGAACTGAAAAACTGGTTGTACTCACTTCCTCGCAATGCGGATGATATTTACGATATACCACAGTCTGTCAATAACTCACCAATCAAGAAAAAGGTTAAATCTACTGGAACTTTGAAACTGAACCCTATGCTAAAAAATATTATGGACGAGATATTAAATTAACGGATCCTTCTTCATTACTATATGCATCTATATACAAGTAATACATCACATATCTTTTTTTCTAAAGTGCAAAGAAATGAAATTCCATATTACCACCTCTAATATCAAATTGAAATCCATTCCAATTTATATTCCACCCATTTCGCAAAGCATTATTGTTATTGTTATTGTTACCATTATTATTCTCATTTTCATGCTGGCCCTGTCGAGCTTCTCCATTTCTCATTCGTCTAATTTGTCGTAATATATTTTGTATGAAAAATATGAGAAAAAAAGCAAAAGTTAATGAAATCACCAAGTAATCCCCAATATCGTAATTTTCAATATAGTTTAAATCATATGAAGTTCCTTGGTGATGAGAATCCGCTCGTGAAACAGAATCTTTGTGTAGTTGCTGTTGCTGTTGTTGTAATTGTTGTTGTTGTTTTTCTCTTTTTGACTCCTTCCCTATCTTTTTGAATGAACTTAGCCACCCTTGATCAACTGGCTCATCAAAAGAACTCAAAAATGATTTTTTGTTAAACAAATACTTTAGTCTTAATCTGAACAAAGCCCAATTTATATGTGCATTACTATAAGCTGATTTAGTTTGTGAACTTTTTCGATCAAAATCAAACTTTTCCTTATATTGTAAACTCAAGTCGTAATATCGCTTAGCTAAGAAATAATCAGTTGTATTATTAGCTGAGCCAAATCCATATTCATACATTTCAGCCAATTTGTAAGCTCCATGCGATGAATGCCTATCGGTAGCAACTCTAAAATAATTAAAAGCCTTTTCATGATCAGGAGTAATTTCAATTTTCTTATCTTCTCCGGAATATATATGTCCCAAAAGAATAGTAGCATCAACATTAGATTGTTTGGAAGCCCTATCAAGGTATTGTGCAGCGATTTCGAGACGTGGCGGGGAAAATTCTTTCAATTTTTTATTACTTGAATACAATGGTTGCAATTGGAAAAGTAAATAAGCAGCAGAGATTTGAGCATGTTCAAAGCCTTGTTCAGCAGCAATCAGGTATCCAACCAAAGCGTTTTTGTAATTTCCACTAGCAAGTTCATCAAATGCATATTTTAAATGAGGTGTGAAAAATTGTGATAATCTTTTGACAAATTCTCTATAATACATTGTTGTTTTGGCACATGTGACAGGGTCTTCTGGATCAACCATTGATGCTAATCCTGATTCCAAAAAATTCCCAACATAATACAATGCCTCAGTATTTCCCAAATATGCTGCTTGCTTCATATAACTATATATATCCATTTTATTTTCACTAATATGAATATCAACAGGTGCATCAATCTTCATCAACAACTTTGCCAAGTTTTTTGTTCCTTCGGCTGAACTTTTCTGAGCAGCAGCTAAATAGTACTCTAAAGCTTTTGATCTATTTGCTGGTCTTACCAATCCATTTTCTTGTATATATGCAAGATCATTAAGTGCTTCCAGAGTCGTTTGAACTTTCATTGACATATTTAGTAATCTTTCAGCCATTATCGAATCTTTTGAGACAGACTGTCCTCTTAAATATAATCGAGCCAAACTAGTTTGGCATGCACTTAAAAACAATCTATCCATTTTATCCATATTTTTATAATCTCTTGATCCATATATTTCTTCCCCTAAATTGACACATTTTTGAAACTCCAATCTTGCTCTTGTTAAATTTCTTGGGGTGAAATAATCTCCTTTTAAATTTTCCAAACCATTATAGTAGAAAGAAGCATATTCATGTTCATTCGAATTCAATCTATTTTCTTCAAATTGAGTTTTCAAATCAGCAAAAAGTTTTGAAGATATTTCAATTGATGAAACAGATTCACTTAATTTTTCACCAAAAAGACCACCATTGAAATCTGATATGCGAATGTTATAATCTACGTCTCTTGAATTTTGGGTATTGTTCATCCAATGATGGCCCAATTCTGCGAGTTTCGAATAATATGGTAATGCTAATTCACAATTTAATGGAACTTCAATACCCTTTAAATGTCTGAATGCTAATACCAACAATGCATTTATATCTCCATTTTCAGCTGCAAAATGATAGTATAAATTTGCTTTTGCTTGGTTTACTGGGAATTCTCCAAATAAACCTGTTGAATATATAAATCCAAGCATGAAATATGCATGACCATTTGGCTCAATCGATATTGCTTTTTCATAGTAAGATTTTGCTAACTCGTAATCTGTGGGAAATGAATAATTACCAAAAAGATACAAGTCTGCGAGTGTTATACAAGCGTTTGAATTGTTCTTTGATGAAGACCTTTCGAGCATGGGTAGTATGACATCAGTCAATTCAAAGGGCACTTCGTTAGTTAGTTCTTGATTATACTGTTTATTAGTTGAGTTATAGGGTGGTATGATTAAGTTATTTTCTATATTATCTGCATTATAAATGTAACTTCGTTTATAAGTCTTTGATAATTGATCTAATTTTTCAATTGCGTCAATATACTCCACGTCCTTGAACCCAAATACAAGATAGATCTGTAGTGTAAACAATAATGCAATATTAGACCATTTAAAGAGCATAAATGAATGTGGTTGATAATATAAAATGATGGAGAATTATGAAAATTGTGGTTCTTCTACTAGGCTATATGCGATACGTTGGTATTGAATATGACATGTAATGTTACAATGATTGTGTTCGTATTGAGGTGTTGTTGATACTCGAGTAAAAATTGATCTAGGTGGTTTCTTTGAATGTTCTGTTCGACTTTATCAAATATGATACGTAATACGTTTTGTTTAATTCTTTACCTTTGTTGGTGATAAGGATCTTAAAGCGAGAATCGATCTAATTTTAATTAAAGAACGGAACAAAAATCAAACTTTAAAACTTGACAGCACAATTTTTCATCAACGACATAGGACTTCACTGACATCAGTTTTGGCTTTCTACAATATAAGTAGTCCAATTGAGTCACCACAGCAAATATCTTTTATCTGATTTGTACGAAATAGTTTGTTAATACATGATTGAGAAATCACAATGGCTCGGATAAGACTATCAGAATCACAGCAAGAGATGAAATATTCATCAGAAGCTATCTTTCGATCAGCTCCAATGACGTTAGTTCAATTTTACGTAACCATTGAACTAGCAAGAGATATGGTTGGAGTGCTAGGTAATTTGGGGTCTGTACAATTTCGAGATTTAAATTCAAAGTTGACTCCATTTCAAAGAACATTTGTTAACGATTTAAAATCTATTGATTTAATGTTAAATCAATTAAATTTCCTTCATTCAATTATGATCAAACAAAATACTATAAGTGGTGATATATATATCAATCTAAGAGCTGATACTAAGTCGTTACCAACAACTTCCGAAATGGATCAGTTCAAATTCAAGTTAAAGGATTACTTTGACAGAATCAAGCATTTAGATGATTCTTTTAATAAATTGAATTTTCAAAAATTAAAACTCATTGAAAATAGAAATGTTATAAATATATTGAACAAATTCCATAACTCAAGTTTAATAGATAAATCGGAAGACAGTACTCGAGATATACATTTTAATGAAGATGACGAACTTGATGATAATATTGCACTTTTGAATGAACAAAGGAATAATAGTCTAGAATTAGGTCTAGAGGTACATAATTTAGACGACTCAAATTTTAATACAATTGCAGGTACAATTGCCAGAGATAAAGTCCCAATTTTGAGGAATATATTATGGAGAACTTTAAGAGGTAATTTATATTTTCATGATATACCAATAGATGAACAGTTTCCCCAAAATGATAACTCAAAGGACTTAATATATAAAAACGCGTTCATAATTTTTATTCATGGGGATATGTTGAGATCTAGAGTGAGAAAGATTATTCAATCATTGGATGGAATAATCTTCGATAATGCGTGTGGTTCTTCTCAGGCTAGAGAGGCAACCTTGGAAGAAGTTAATAGAAAAGTACAAGACTTGACCAACGTTGTCACAAGTACTAAGGAGCAATTAGTCACGGAATTAAAAGTTTTTCAAGAGATCTATCCAGATTATGCATATATCATTCAACGAGAGAAATTAATTTATGAAACATTAAACAAATTTGATGAAGATAGTACAAGAAGATGTTTGGTTGGTGAAGGTTGGATTCCATCAATTGATTTTGACAAAATAAGAGGAGCATTAAAAAATTTAATAAAACAAAAGACCAGACGAAATAGACAAAGAGATTCTTCTGAAGAAATTAATATTTCAGAAACTCTGATAACTGAAAATAACATGTTTATAATTGATGATGGAGATGGACATGAAATATCTGGATTTGAAATTGACGAGAATAATGAAGAAATTGGTTCTTTGATTGCAGTTGTTAATGAACTTTCAACAAATAGAACTCCTCCCACTTATCACAAAACAAATAAATTTACAGCTGCTTTTCAACTGATCATTGATGCATATGGAATAGCATCTTATCAAGAAGTCAACCCAGGTCTAGCAACTATTATTACTTTCCCGTTTATGTTTGCTATTATGTTTGGAGATTTAGGACATGGATTTATTGTTTTATTAATGGCATTGTACCTAATTAAAAATGAAATACTGTTTGGAGCCATGAGAAATAAAGATGAAATATTTGAAATGGCTTTTAATGGTAGATATATCATATTATTGATGGGATTTTTTTCAATGTATACTGGTTTTATATATAATGATATTTTTTCAAAATCAATGGCATTTTTCAGTTCAGGTTGGGAATATAAATTTCCAGAAAATTATGACCCAAAAGTTGGTGGAACTTTAACCGCTACAAAAATACCTGGAAAAACTTATCCATTTGGTTTAGATTGGGCTTGGCATGGGACTGAAAATAATTTATTATTTACAAATTCTTATAAAATGAAATTATCAGTTCTTATGGGTTATATTCATATGAATTATTCATTAATGTTTAGTTTGGTAAACTGTTTATTTTTCCATAGAAAAGTTGATATAATTGGTAATTTTATTCCAGGATTTCTTTTCATGCAAAGTATATTTGGTTACTTGGCTTTAACAATTGTTTACAAATGGACAGTAGATTGGTTGGGTATAGGAAAGCAACCACCAGGTTTATTAAATATGTTAATTAATATGTTTTTATCCCCGGGAACAATCGAAGAACAATTATATCCAGGTCAAAAATTTGTACAAGTAGTGTTAGTCTTGATTGCATTAATTTGTGTTCCATGGTTATTAGTTTATAAGCCATTAACGTTGAAAAGACAAAATGATAAAGCTATAAAATTGGGTTATTCGGATATACATTCTCAAAGACATCATTCAATTATATTACATGAAGAAGAAGAAGCACTAAACTTAGAACATGAATTAAACAATGATCCAGTAGATGATTCCTTTGATGAATTAGATGATGAAGAATTCAGATTCCCTAATGATATTGAACCAATGTTTCATTCAGCAGGTGCTCATGGAGATGATCATGGAGAATTCAATTTTGGAGATATTGTTATACATCAAGTTATCCATACTATTGAATTTTGTTTGAATTGTGTAAGTCATACAGCATCATATTTAAGATTGTGGGCTCTTTCTTTAGCTCATGCTCAATTATCGACTGTTTTATGGTCAATGACAATTCAAAATGCATTTGGAAAAACTGGAGCTGTGGGAGTTATTACAACGGTTGTATTATTTGCAATGTGGTTTCTGTTGACTGTTTGTATTTTAGTTTTAATGGAAGGAACATCGGCAATGTTACATTCTTTAAGATTGCATTGGGTTGAAGCAATGTCTAAATTTTTTGAAGGTGAAGGATATGCTTATGAACCATTTACATTTAAGTCTATAGAGTTATGAATTAGTCAATTTAAAAGATTAGAAAGATGAAGAAGAGATCGAACTTGGTTTATTAATAGAATCTCTCTTTATCTTGCATAATTCTAGAATTAATTGATGTGTGTGCATAATTTTTGTCTATAACGACATTTTTATACTTTAAAGTTGAAACGCATTAACTTAATTCATTTCACATATTGTATGCAAAATTTTCGTCAAAAATTTAATATTTCCAAGATATACCACTTACTTTAGCCATCTGATTAAGACTCTATTCTATAAAAGGAAATACTAACAATGAACTAATCATGTTTCAGATTTACAAAAATGGTTGAACCTTCATATTAATACCCGATTTAAACAAATATGAAAAAATCGAATTCTCGAATTAATGTATTGAACAAATTTAAATTAATTAAACTTTAAATATGAAACATTATTTTCCACATGAGAACAATAGAATTAGCAAAGATCCGTTTGACGAGAGAATATATAACATTTGAAAATTACGTTTATGATGATGCAGCAAAGATAAGAAGCTATAGTATTTAACAATTAAAATTAGACGAAAGGGCTAAATTACCTAATAAGATAATACAATAAATTTATTAATTATGAAACACTATTGTTTTAACTTTAAATATTGAACTAAATTTAATCAAACTGACATGAACACATTCTACAAACAATTGGATTGATTTTTATTCTTTCTCTCTTTTTCTTACCATTTTATGTTTTGAGCCACTTCAGAACTCGGTTAAAGATTAGCTAAGAACCACTGATATTACTGCCACTCTGATATGTTATAAATTTTGATCTCAAACAATTTAATTAGTAAGTAATGCAATGCTAAATTCCTTTATGGCAAATTTGACACTTAAACAAAATAAATACGGAAGAGATACGAACAGATAACAAATTCAACTTGCTATCAATGTACAATAACCCACCATGGCTATCAAAACAATTTACTACTCATTCCCAAAATTCCCTCGTAAAACATTTGGAATAGGGTAGATATACAAATGAATACTCATGTTCTTATTTGGTAATGAGATTTCGCAATGAAAGCTATTTATAGATTTTTGAGAGATGTGGAGGGCTTGATGGAAGGATAGTTGCGTGGCATGCCCCACTTTGTACAATATGTAGCAACTTCCTTAAAGCTTGGATGAGTAGTATGGAATACGAAGCTTGAAAACAGTAGTACAAACTCTTTAAATACAATTGTTACCCAAAATATTCAGAAAAGTAGAAGAAGCCATGAAAAGAGCTTTTGATACAAAACTCCTAAGTTAGTGGATAATTCTATCTGGAAAACAACTGGCTACCTTGAAAAACAGATCTTATTCTTGTTATTTCCGATATCAAAAAGCAAATAAAAGAAAGTAAAAAAGGTTAATCGTTAATCTTTCCTTATAAATTTATGCTCATTGGGTTATTGATAAAAACAAGGAACAGGGGCTTATATAAACAATAATTAACAAGTAATATCACATGTATCAAAACAATAAGAAAATCAATCGGAGGAATAGCGTTAGTTGTTATTCTAATTTGACACTAAAGACGACATAATTCTCTTCAAATTTAAATCTGCTATTAAATCACTTCTAAGTATCATCAACGACTGGATGATGTGTTGCATCTATTCTCTCCTATCAGTTGACTTATTCAACATCAAGTATACATGCTTGGAGTTTAAAATTTCTTGTTGTCTTTGTCTTTCTTTCTCTTTATGTAAAGCTATTCATAGGAGTTTGAACTTCCTCGCTTAATTCGCAGAGGAGTTGCTGATAATATTTTTACTCAATTAAGTTAAATTACCATCTAAAACGTACAAAGTAAAACATATTACAGTACAATAGATTTATTCAAATGTTGTATGCAATGTAACGTTGTTTCATACCTCGTCAGTAAGGAGATATGATGAGAAATTCAACATTCCCGTTTTAAGAGAAAAATGTCTACACTTTGAACTATCGAATATCATAGAGAGCTCTTTTCAATAATACGTCTTATCTAGTATTAAATCTTGTTTCAATTAAGATGAAGCTGAAAGGTGAAGCTAACTAATCTAAATAATAAATAATAAATAACATTTCTAACAATAATGGTAAAAGTAAAAGTAATAATACATTGAACAAAAAAATGGGTACATTTTAATTTGAATCTCAAACTCTATTTGAAAACATTTTAATACACTTGAAAATAAAAACAAACACTTTTTAAAATAAACATACAAGATGATCATTGTTCACCTTTGGATTTGAAATGGTAAAAACTTTTTCCCAAAAATAATCTTACTCGGAGTAGTTGAAGCAATTCTGGGTCAAAACCAATTGATACAAGAACCCCTTACCAATCATAAATATATTTTTCATCTTTCATCATCTAAATCAATTCTTTTACCTGAAGTCAACATTCTTTGAACTTCATCTAAAGTCCAAGGTCTTAATCTATTTCTCATTTTATTATGTAATTTTTCTTTTATAATTTCAACATTAACATTTCTTCTAATACTTTCTTCTTCAATAAATTTTATAATTTTTAATCTTGTATGTCTAAATTGTCTTTCTGATGATCCATGTATTTTTAACCATTCTGTTATAGAAATATCTTGAAATTTTAATTCTTCTTCAAGATTTTTAAAATCATCCCACATTTCATATAATGTTGTTGCTTGTCTTGATAATCTTTTCTCTAATGTTAATTCTCTTGCTGATTTATATTTCTTTTCTGATGATGAGGATGATTGTTGTTGTGGAGGTTGTTGTTGTAGTTGTTGGTGATGTTGAGGAATTTGTGATGATGGTTTGGAAATTGGTGATAACAGATTTGACCTTCGTATTATATTATATGGATGATGTTCATGTGTTTGTGGTAATACTGATGATGAGGTTGGTGGTATTTGTTGTTGTTGTTGATGTTGTGATTGTTGCTGCTGTAATAAAGAATAACCTGAATGAGAATGTGGATGTGATTGACTTCCTTGATGAATATGTGGTGATGCTGTGGCATAAAAGGGTGAACTAATTGAAGTTGAAGTTGGATTAGTTGGAAATGAATGATGTTGTATCATTTGAGGTAAGATTTGTGAAGGAGGCTGTGGATAATTGAAAACTCCTGATTGTTGCGGTTGTTGTTGTTGATGTTGTTGAACATATTGTTGACTATTAAATGATGGTAAACCAATTTGTTGTGGTTGTACCGGTTGAGGTTGCAGGACCAGTTGTGATTTTGGTTGAGATGATGATTGTGAATAACGTTGAGATGATATTTGTGAATGCAGACTATCACTTTGTTGTCTCAGTTGAACATTATGTTGTTGTTGTTGTTGTGAATGCGGTGGCTGTTGTGAATGTTGTGATTGTTGTGATTGTGATTGTGAAGTGAATGATGATGGTTGATTAGAACGTGACAGTGACAGTTGTTGTCTTTGTAAATGTTGTTGTTGTTGATAGATTTGTTGTTGCTGTTGTTGCTGCTGTTGTTGTTGTTGATTCAATTGATTTAATAAATCTAAAGTATTTACAATACCTGATTGAATATTTTTTGATTCTTCTGTTGTGATAAAATTTGAAGTTTCTTGTAAATTTTGTTTGGCTAAAGTTAAAGAATTTGGATTTTTTGACGACATTAATATAAATAAACCATTTATTGAATTTTGAATTTTTGTTAAATTTTCACTATGTTTTTGAAAAATATTTGTTTGAGATTTTATAAATTCATAAATCATATCTTGATTTTGAGATTGTTGTTGAGTTAAATGAATTAATTGATTTTCAAGGGTTTTTAATTTTAAATTTTGAAATTCAATAATTTCTGAAATTTTTTGTCGTGTTTCAGAATCTGTTGATGAAGAAATAGATGGCCAATTTTCATCATAATCACTTTCTGTTTCATCATCGTTTGGATTGAAACAAGTATCTCTTATTAAAGTTTCTAATTTACCATTTTTTTCAATTTCATTAAGAAAATTTATGAATTCTATTGAATTGAAAATTTCACTTTTTGATATTGGATTTGATGGATATCTTTTTTTAATAATTATCATATCTTGACAAAGACTTCTTCTCAACATTGAAAATAATTCTTTCATTTGATTAATTTCTTCAATTGATCCTGATCCTGCTCCTGTTCCCGTTATATCTTCACTATTTTCACCTTCTTTTTCATTTTCATTTATAAATGGAAAAATTTTATTTAATAATTCAATAGGAGGTTCAATTGAATTTCTAACAATATCATAATCTTGAAAACTTTCAAATCCAGATAATTGTAATAAAATTTGACTTGGTAATTTATCAATTGAATTAGATAATAATTTTTCATTTATATCAAAACCTTGAGCAGTTAATAATTTTGTTAAATTTATATCTTTGTAATTATAACCACCAATATTTAAAGCAGCTATTGAAGATTTATGTTGTTGACTATAAGAAATTGGTGATAATTTATTATTACCCTTTAATAATTTTAAATCAAGTAATGATAATTTTTTTATTGCATCATTTATATTTGAATCTACCCCTAAAGAAAATTCAAAAGCTCCATTTTCATCAGGTATATGAAACCTACTAAATAAATAAGAACTCAAAGCAAAATGAGGACAAAATTCAATAAATTTATTTCTAAAACATCCACTATATTGTATAGTTAATGAGCCACTAGTAGATTCCGTTGATGATAAAATATTTTGAGCCCTGTTATATATTGAATTTGATTTTATTTTAGTTACTAAACTATCAACATAATTTATTTTGGTTGCAATTAAATCTCCAATTTCTAACTCTCTTTTTTGTTGATTTTTTAATAATAATGAATGAGATAAATTAAAATCAACTAATGTTCTTAATAATTTATGATCATTTAAATTTGATGTATTAAATTTTATATTTCTATGTGTAAGTAATGTTTTAACTAATTTATAATAATCATCTATAGTATAATCATTATTATCAGCAGAAGATTCCTCAGAGTCCAATATCATTCTGGAAATTGATAAACAACTTTTTTCCTAACACTCTTTGTGTCTTTGGTCTGGTATGGTTTGGTATTGAACTGATGATGATTTTGTGTAAAATAGCACCTTGATCTATTTAGATTAAATAAAAATACTTCGACTATTTTTGTTACTACTGGATATGATGGTTTGTGTAATGATAAATTGGTTATTTTGATAGATCAATTTTTGTTCAATTATTGTGTTATGTGAAAATTTATATTATCAAAATTTGGAATGTTAACAATGTGGGTTGAAAATGAATTTGGTGAAAAATCGAATAATTGTTGGATGATCCAATTGATAAGTTTTACTCTATTCCAATTAATGTTCAATTTTCTATTTTTAAGGTATATTTCTATTAAACCAATTGCAATATCCTTATCGATGGTGAGTTTGACTTAACAATGTATTCTTGAAAATGATTTTCCGGGGTCAAAATGTGTTGAATATAAAGATTAGTCAAAATGATGGATAAAATCGTACGAATAAGTTGAATGATTATACTGATTTATTTTTCCTTTCTTCTTTGTGAGTGAAAACTCAGATTAGTTCTCTCCAGATTGAACAAGTTTTGAATTTGAATTTCGTATTGATCGTCTATTTGATTATGGATGATTTTCTGTACAAAATTGGTCAGTATTTTAGATCTATAAAATTAGTATTGATTTTAAAGTTAAAGACAAGATTCATCAATGAATAGATAATTCAATAAGTCATAAATTTTGTAGGTGTTATCAGTGCGATCTATGTTTGAATTGAAAGGGTAATTTGGTGTATATGGTGCTGGTGGAAAAAAATAAAAGTTGATAAATATAGTTTTGTATTTGTGAGAATTTTAATTCAAACAAGCTATGATGTACTGATTTCGAGATTACGAATGAATGAATGAATAAATGAATGGATTTACCTTGAGAATTAAGTCATATGAATTTTGAAATTTAAACATTTAAAGATTGAAATTTTATTATAATTATAATAAACTTCTCTAAAATATTATTTAAATTATTTTTTATTTTTTAATTAATGGAATTCAAAAATAAAATTTAAAATTTTTAAGTTTGTGTAATGATGTATTTTAGGTAGAAGGTATCAACTAGTTTTGTGTAACTTTGGACTTTGTATTAGGTGGTATAAAAAATGTCTCAAGATTTGAAATCTAAACTTTTTAAGATCCCAAAAGTCGTAAAGTTTAATTTTATATTGTACAAGATTCTTTCTTTTAAATTTTATTCTTCTATTTGAAATTTTAGTCTAAATTTTAGTCTAAACTAATTTAATTCATCCAATGATATCACAAAACTATCGAAAATTGTTAAATTTTTATTAGATTTGAGATTTTAGATTCTTTTTCACCATTGCTTGTGAATTATTTTTATAATTGGAGGCAAAGCAAGGAGTTGAATAATTGATTGTATTCAGTCATTTGAGTTTTGGCCCTGTCAAAGCTGTGGATGGTAACAAAAACTTGATAAAGCTTAGTCGAGCTTCCTTGACTCTCAATTGTTACCAGTTGAAGCTTTGTTAACTTTCTTTATTCTTTGATGGAAGGTCAGTTGATTGTACAATAACAAAAAAAAATATGCTTTTTGATTGTTCTACCATGATGTTTCAAATTTACAAGTTTGGAAAAAAAAAAAAGTTTTCCTCTTTGTATTTAATTCCAAGTTATTGTTCAATATGAAACATCATTTTCTTTCATTTAAACAATAGAATCATTATCAAATTTTAATCTTCTTTCATCATTCACAATATTTTCAAAATCTTCTTGAGAATTTTACATTTTTCTTTAAAATCAATAACGAAAATGCCATACATACCGAGTATATGAAAACCAAGTCACAGCTGTAAAATTCTCAATCACTTTAGTGTCTCTCTCTTGCAAATCTAAAACTTGATCTTGTCAAAGTTGAGTTGTAGATAGGATATAGATTCTTTTGACTAATTGATCGAAAATTATTCACTACAAGTTGAAAATTTCATTTTCAAATTGAATTAATGAAATTTTAAAAACTATTTATAAAGATTTAAATTTTAATCAAATTGTAGTAGTAGTTGATTACAATTACATCAGTGAAATTCTAATGCGCAATTACAGATTTAATTTATAATTAATGTGTTAAAAATGATAGAAATTATATAAGATTATAATTACATGTTGTGAAAGTAAGATTAAACTACATATCATTGATTATATGAAATTTTATCTTCTACTTCGGAAATATGTATGAATAATTACGTTAATTATTCTTTTCTTTCGCTCCGATCGTTAACATACGTAATTTTTAGCTCTATAAATATCAATTTATTTAGGAGATTGTACATCATTCCATATAACTTACACAAAAAATGTAGAAAAAAAAAAGTTCAAATAAAAATTAACGAATGTTTCATATGGCAAAAAACTTTGTCGTACTGAGTAGGTCAGGGGTGTATTTCAAATTTCTGGTGAAGCAAATATCGTAGTTATAACTGAGTATGGCTGTACGGTCCACCAATTATGATCTATAAAAAGGGATAGTTCGGGTTTTTGTTCTTTCTCCACTTAGTTGACCAGACTAAAATTTTAAGTCCAGTTGAAATAAGATAATCCAGAAACACTAAAATTAATTTGTCATACTAAACTAGAAGGTAAGAGAACACACAGTCCAGAAATGATTGTCAAAAGGTAAAAAGAAGAAGAAAGGGTGTCCAAGAATATATCATTAGCATCATCAAAAGCAAAAGAAAAAAATAGACCTTTTGCAATTTATCAACACTAATTGTGTTGAAATGTGAAATATAGAAATCTGGAAATCTTGAAATCTTGAAATCTCGTAAAATTTGTATTAGAGAAAGAAGAAAAAGAAAAAAGAAAAAAAAAAGGTTTTAGCGAAAAATGTCTAAACTTATTTTTATTGCGTTTTGTGTAACTTACTGAACAATAATTTAAATTGAATTAAAATGAAATTAAAACTTATGATAAGTCATGGCTTCAAACATAACTTCAAACCAAGACGATAGAAGCATTCAATTTTGAGATTTTCACTTTTTTGGTCCTTGGTTACGATCAACAACCATAGTTTTATTTACTTTTCAACGTTAGTCTTTTGATCGCTTCTTTCTTTTTTATTTAACTTGCTTGAATTGTCTACCAACGAATTTTAAACCGGCATTTAAATAAAATTTTACGTTTTCTTTTTCCTGAATAGAATTTCTGCAATCAGTATATTTACATAAGTAGAACTCTTGCATATAACGGTCGATGAATAATATGATAATGATATGATATAATAATAAGATTCAAATTGCCGTATAAATGATGAAATTGGTTTTCAGCAATCAGTAACTTTTGATTAAAAGCAATTCGGGGAGATAAAAATCTTACAGAATGTTTTTTTTTCGTGTTCTCTTTCGTTATGAATTTTTTACTCAATTGACATGGAAGAATAATAAAATGATGAAATTTAGAAAAATAAAAATTAAAGGAATAAAAAAATAAAAAATAATTTTTTGGAGATGAAATAGGAAATATAAGTCTATATAAAATTTGAACCACTTAACAAACGTTTGATGACTGAACCGAGAGAAGGCTAAATATGGATTCCATACCTTAAATTAAAAAAGAAACTATTACACGAGACATCTCAAACGAAGTCTTCCAACGGTGAGTTGATAAATTGTATTTGTAAAAAAAATGTATCAATAATTTTTGTTTCAAATCTTTAGACTAACAATTGAAACAATAGATGGTAAATAAAAAATGTTTCAGAATTACAAAATAAAAGTCTCTTAAATAATTATTCAACATTTTGTGAAAAACCCTTTTTTAATTTTAGTATATATCTTACCTTCTTTCCATAAATTCAAAACTATAATTTTTTGTCACAAGTTAGTATTTAAATGTGCCGATCTTTTTTAAACTAATGTCATCAGATAATTAATCAATTTTGTGTGAATTTAAGTCCATCATAAATCTGTGTAATTAAATCTATCACAATACCAGACCACCCATTCTTTCGAGTGGCAAAACTTGTTCTTTAATCATTGATAAAGAGTAATGGAGGATGTAGAGCTCAATATTATACCATGAGGTCATATTCAAATTTTGACATCATCCTTCACTAACACAAAACAAATAATTAATTCATACGAGCATTAGTATCAACTACTGACAATATCGCAAAATGATTGAGACTAATGCATAGCTCTCAAGTTTAACCGAAAAGCGAAAGAATAAAAAACTTCTAGTTCATGAATTATAACAAAGGTAGAAGAAGGTAATGCAAAGTCAATGATCTACGAAATTAGTCAATGATACAAAGTATTATCACAGAGTATGTGTAACTGTGTGAAATGTACTATAACTAAATTTATGATGATTATAGAAATAATATTAGACTTTTTAACATGATATACATGAATAAGCAAGGTAGTACATAGCAACAACATGTTTAAATGATATAAATAGAAATAATAAAAATTTCATTTGTAAAATCATGTATGGTTCTACAACATATGGAATAACAAACTAAGAAATACTCTAGCTCTATCAGTCATTCTATAATTGAAAAAAGAAAGATTGCCAAAATATCTAGATCTTATAGTACATACAGTTTTAATTTTCCAATTAGTCTATTGTTTTTTTTTTTTAATATACATTTCAAAATGATGCAAGAGAAGTATAATAATTTATAAATTTTTAAGCTACTAATGGAGGCGTATCAATGGAATACCTAAATAAATATAATACTAAATCGTTTCTAAGTTCTGAATCCATCTTTCTACACAACCAATTGAAGTACCCAGGGTATTGAAAAATAAATATATAAAAAGGTATACCGCACGTTTGTTTTAAAACAAACCAAAAAGAATACGAATTTACTTTGTTCAAAGTATAACCAATAAAATTACGAAATATACAAAAAAATAACAATCGTCTTCACAAACTCAAAAATTTTAATTAATTAATAAACCCAAATTTAAAAATCGTCAATCTTCAATGTTTGGGGGAGATTTAAGTAATTTGATAGTGAAGTATCTTTCAATTATGTTTAGTATCAAAAAAAAGTTTACAAAATTAGTTAGCCTAAATAAAAAAGTTCTATTTTAGATTTATTTCAAAACCTTCTTTCACTCATGTTAATAACGACATTTTCTTTTCCAAAGATCTTCTTTTAAAATATATTAGAGTTTTGATACTTTTTAAATCTTTATTTTTCACTAAATTTGAGAGTTACAAAATTGAAGCGCATTTAACTTACCTAATTCACCTAATTATGTTAATTTAAAAAAGGATTAATCAAATGTTTTTGACAACATGATTAGTTGTTCAAAAATTAAGAAGATCATTGATGTCGGAGCCTTCTTAGTATACAATTATATTTCTTAAGATTGCATGGTTGAAGATCTATTTAAACGGTAAGGAACCATGATCCAGGTACTTAGTGAACTAAAAATTTTGTTCGAGAACAAATCGACATTTTAATGGATTTTGTAAAAAAATTAGTTCAAGTTCTTTTACAAAGCCCATCATAGATTATTGGTTTCTTAAATAATTGAATTTTATGCCCTAATTTAACTCTACCTTCAAACAAATACGTTTTCGTACAATACCTTAATGCATAGAACTTATCATAATGCAATTCAATTTTGTATTGATCTAGAAAAACTGGTGAATAGTGAAGTGAATTGATGAAAAAATTGAAAAAGAAGAAACATCTGTACATCTGTACATACATACTTTAAAAAAACATCTGTAAATACATACTTAGCATTCTTTTTAACACAAAAAAAAAACCCTTGCGCAAAATCGGACCGAGCTTATGCGTTTTGAAGAAACCCTCAAATAGAATTTAATCATTTCACAATATACAAACTTATAGAATAAAACTTAAAACTTAAATTAAATTAAATTAGCTTAGAAATATAATTATTAAATATAACAAAAACATAAACATAAACTCAAATATATTTAAAAACAACACATTAATTATCATCATTCATAAACATCTACTTATTATCTTCATCTTCATCTTCATCTTCATCTTCATCTTCATCTTCATCTTCATCTTCATCTTCATCTTCATCTTCATCTTCATCATTATTTTTACCACAACTTCCACCACAAAATTTAACACAACCATCATTTTCATTGTCATTACAATCATCATTATCAAAATCATCATCATTTTCATCAAATATTCCATTAATTTTTTTAGTTTTTAAAATTAAAAATTCACTTAACTTGTAGAAAATTGTTGAATTTAATATTGTTGATGATGAACTTGAATTATCTTCAGTTCTATTTTTTTTTTCTTTTAACTTTATCCACTTATTTAATTTTATTATAATTAATGATATAATTTCATTATCATCTAATGAACTTGGTATTAAAACTTTTATTGTATTTAATAATGATGTAAATATAATTAAATTTATTTCATTAGTTTCTAAGTCATCGATGACAATTGATAAGTAATTTAATAATTTAATCGTTTTCTCCGTATCTTTTATATTATAATAGTACGATATTAATGATGATATTAATACAATTTTTTCTTCTTTTGATAAAATTGTTGTTAGTTTTCCAGTTAATTCTTCTTCATCATCAGTGAAATCCTCTTCGTTTTCCTCTACTTCATTAGTCTGTATATCTTCGACTTCAAGATCTTTCAAATTTAAATCAAATTTAGTTTTTAAAGATTTTAATAAATAAGGTGATTGATTAGAATTTATAGCAGTTTTTAATAATTGATAATGTTCAAAAACACTTGAAATTTTGGGTATCAATACTTCTAAAATTTTTAAATCATTTAAAGTTTTTGTTGAATCATCTTTTGAAGTATCATCATCTTCTTTATTATTCAAATTTTCTAAAAATGAAATATTTAAAAGATTTAAAATTTCTAAAATTCTTAATTTGAAAGCTAGATCATAATAATTTGTACCACTTTCACTCAAAACTTGATAAACTTTTATATTCAACTCATCATCAATGCCCTTATTTACATCATAACCTGCAAATAAATTAGTTAATCTTTGAATCAAAATTTCACTTTCAAAAATTGAAATACCATCAATTTGTTTGATTAATTTATTTAATTTGATTAAATTTGTGTTAGATCCTTTGTATTCTAAATTTTTGATTAATTGTAACTTGAAGTTTGAAAAACGATTTATAATTGATTCAAATTTTGGTAATTTTTGTTTCAATATGTTACTTATAATTAATGATAAGAATGTATTTTCAAAATTAATTTCACATGAATTTAAATGAATATATTGAAGGAGCAATCTTTTTAAACTATTTTTTTCACCTTTACCAGTCAAAGTTTGAAATATTTCAATTTTATTTGCATCAGTTAAAACATTTGGTAATTTTAGATAACTTGAAGTTAAAATGAGATCCAATATCGAGACAATTGAAGTTGAACTTGTTACTTGTTTCAATTTATCATTATCACTCGATGAATTAAAATATGATTGAAATAATGGATAAAATATTGAAATAAAACTTCCTATGACTAATAATACTTTACTTAATGACCATAGTTGTAATATAATTGGAGAAGGATGAAGTAATGAATGAGGAAATAAATAATGAATAAATGGTAAAGCATTTAAACTTCTAAAATCATTTTCGCCTGTTCCACCTCCAAATAATGAAGTTGCCATTACTGTTGCCATACCACCCAATAAATATCTATTTGGTTGATTGGATTGTTGATGTGGTGTCACTTGTTGAGAATCTATTGATTGATTTTCTTGTTGATTGTATTGAATGTTTTGTTGCTGTTGTTGTTGCAGTTGCTGTTCTTGATGAATTCTTTGTCTCATTGAATTATATTCTTGAGGTGAACTATCAACTGATTGAGATTGTTGTTGTAAATTTTGAGGCATTTGAATTCTTGAACTTAAATTAGCCTCTTGTATAATTTGTTGTAAATATAAATTTTGATCTTTTAATATAGCATTTTTTTGTTCTAAATGTTTTATATATTCAGTAGCTTTTGTTAAAACACTTGCCTTATTTAATTTTGAAGCAGGTGTTATACCTTCTAAATCAGCTAATGATACATCATCACATCCTGCAGCTATTCTTAATGCTGGTACTGCATCTCTTAATATTAAAATTTTTGAATTTATATTAGTTCTATATTTTTTTTCAATCATATTATGTGAATTTTTATCTTTATTATTTTTTGGTTTTGCAACTTTTGAACTTGAATTATTACGTTTAGGTTGTTTTTGTTGTTGAGGTTTTGATATATTGGTTTTTTCAACATGATGATTAATAGATTCTGGTGATGTAAATTCTGAAGTTTCATGTGATTCATTAGATAAGGGAGTTACATTTTCATTAGTGAAAGTAACAATTGAAGATGAATGTGATCTAATATTTGATGCATATTGAGGTTGTTGAGTATATAAGTTTTGTTGTTGTGCTAATTGAGATGAAGATTCTTGATTTTGTGATTGTGGTTGTTGTTGTTGATATTGATATTGTTGATTATCTTGATAGTTTGAAGGTTGATTTTGATTAGAATAATTATTTAAATAGTCAGGGTAACCAATATCTTCGCCATTTAAAGATGATGGTGATAGTATAGTACCATTAAAATTCAAATTATTAAAATTATTTCCATTATTATCTCCTATCTCATTCTTTGAATTACTTAATCCTCCTGTGATAGATTTTAAAAACTCATCAGTTTCATCAAATATAAATTCTGATTGTTGTGAATTCATATTATTACCATAATAATCTGTAATATTATTGTTTATTAAATTATTATTACCAGATTGATTATTTGATGTTTCATCATCAATTATATTTAAATTGTTCGATTGAATAAATATTTTATCATTATCATCAACTTTCATTAAATTCGTATCCACTTGAGACATAGTGTCGATTTGTTGAATGTTTCTCGTTACCGATTCTTGAATTGAAAGTGACTCGTCAAACTTTTAAACTATGAAGGATATAGATATGAAATTGTGAACACAATGGAAGTATGTATGGAAATTGATAACTTATCTGATCTGATCTTATGAAAATTCTGTAATGAATTGTACCTGTTGCAAATAAAGTTGTAGATTCTGAATATTTTTTAAAACACTTGATAAGAATCTAGTTCTTAATTGATATAAAAAAGAAAAGTAACTTGAATATTTTGAATATTTGTTGATGATATATTAAAAAAAAGACTTGTTAATACGAGATACAAATTACACAAACATAAAAAAAAAGATCAGGTCATATTTTTGTTTTGTGTAATTTTGAACACATAGTTAAGACTTCACAGTATGACTACTGTTTAGTATAAAGTAGGAGATAGGTGCTACCATATACATGATTGTGTTTTAAATTAAAGATCTCTCTTTTAATTAAAGGGGTTTTTTCCTCTTCATTAATAAATAACTAATTAATATATAATTTTGGTCCCTTTGTTGTAATACATACATAAATGATGATTAATTGTACATGAGAGTATTTATAAGAAGAATTATACTAAGTAAATGGCTCGAAAACCCGTGGTTAATTAATAGTATTTGAATTTGACATGTGAAGACATAGGTTATAAAGGATGTAAATTTAAATTTTAAAATCTTTAAATTTAATGAAATCATCAATAAATCAAGGCTTGAATATCAATAGTTTGAAGAAACACGTTCAGATTCAAGTTCACTCTTGCTTTGAAAGCTAGATATCTTTGTCTTTCCACATCAAAAAGTTTGCAAGCGCAAAATCTTAAAAGATAATTAGATATATGAATCTGAAACATTATTCCACTTACAAAAATTTGAAGCCTTAACTCTAGGTGTAGAATCTACTGCTACCACTGCTCGAGTAAACTCGTGTGCCTTGCTTAATTGGCGAGTTAAATGCACATCTCAATCATGTATTCGGTGAAAGGTTACATAGGTAAGGCGTAAAATGGAAAAAAAAATAGTGGTACGTTTTTATTTTTTTATAAATATTAATGATTTTTTTTTTATTTTGGGCAATTTTTACCCAATATCTTCACTGAACGGTTTAAGGTTTCGTATTAAACCGGGAAGGCTATCAAAATGCACACAGTTCTTGAATTAGAAATCCTACTGTCGTCATTCTCATTGTATAATTGAAATTCTCCTAGCATTTGGGTGTTTCGGACTTTATTCTTCTGGTCACAAATTAAAGACTGGAGTTTAACCTATTCGTTTAAAGTCGGGATTTAATTCAATGTGTGAAACAAAGTCAATTTTAAACGATTTAGATCAATATGGAATATTGATGATCAAAATTCTTGGAATAGAACATATCTTTCTAGAAATTTTAAAATGCTTGGAGTTATATCTCCGAACAGTTAGATAAGTAGATACATTCTATTTAGAGACTTCTTCAAATTATAACTTTATATTCGTTAATCTCCCCAAAATTAATTATGCTATTACTGTTATATAGGTGGTAAACTAGTTCTACAAACAGGACATTGTAATTTATATTTCATCCAATTTTCAAGACATTCAACATGAAAAATATGATGACAAGGTGTTATCATATAATCTTTATTAATATGTAAATGATTTGATTTTTTATCTTTTGTTTCTTCATTTTTAACAAGTATTGGTAATGTTACATCAGTCATACAGATTGGACAAGTACATTCACAATCTATGAAATCTTGTTGTTGTTCGGCAGCAGAATCTGATGTCTTTTGTTTGAAACTTGCCAATAAATCACTTGATATACCACCTTCTTCTAAATCTTTAATTGATAAAATTGGTTGATAATCATAAGCTTTTGGTAACCATTTTTCATTAATCCAAAATCTTGCACCAAAATAATTTTGTAAAATTAACAATAAAATTTGAAAACTTAACCATACAGTAATGATAATACATAATGTTGGATCATATCTATGTCTTGCAGGATTTGATTTAAATAATGAAAAATAATAAATTGGTATAATTCTTATAATACTACTACCAAATATAAATTTCCATGTAAATGATTTATTTCTATTTTTTAAAGTATTTCTTAAAAATTGTGGTACCCAATATGAATTTATTAGAATTAATGAAATATATTCAAATATAATTCTATAAGTTACTCTCCATTGAGTTGCTGAAAATATTAAAAACATTGCAATAATAGATAATGTGAAGCCTGATGCAAATATTGAGTTACTATATGATGTTTCTTGCCAAGCTTGATTAGGCTCGGTGGTAGGTTGTTCTGGTTGTTGTGGTGGTGGATTCGATATAGGTAAAATAGGACCATCTTGATTTTCTTCTATTATTGCTGGTTCTGGAGTCGATTCATTACTTTCTTGACTTGATCCTCTCATTATTTCCCACCAAGTTGTACCTCTTTCATTTGCTTGAGTTGTTAATACACTAACCATAAATCTTATTTCAAATACTCCACACAGAATAAATGCTATAGTTGAAATACAAGCTAAAATTAAATATAAATCAGTTGCTACAGTTGATAATAATAATGACATTAATGCTAATAAAGAATCTTGAAATCCAAAAAAATATAATGTTTTACTTGATATAACTGATAATTGTCCAGGAGTTCTTGCTTCATTTACTTGATTAAATATAAGATATAATTGTATTATAACTAATATTAATAATCCAGTCAAAACTTTTCTTATTTGACTTTTATAAACTTCATTTCTTTCTCCAATAAATAATGTATTTGGTTTAATTGTTAAAGATATTCCACAATCTGGTGAATATATTAAGAAGTCTTTTACAGATAATACAGGAATTTTTGAAGGTAATGGTTTTCCAGTTGGATTTTTTAATTCGTTATCAATATATCTTAATTCTTCATGATTAAAATTAGTTTTATTAAATTGTATAAAAGCAATCATTTCACATTGATCAATTGATTTAAATATTGAATTATTCATATCATCTAAATTTATATCTTTATCATCTCTCATATTGTTATATTGAGTCATTAATTTTTTAGCAATTTCAAATTTTTTATTATCCATACTTAAATGACTTAAACCATATGATCCTAAAAATTTTGCAGAATTAGTTGTTGCAATTATTGATCCTGTATCTTGAAAATATACTCCACTTAAACCAAGTCTATGATCTTCTATTTCTTTATAATCTTTTAAATTTAATTCCATTTTTAGAGCTATTGCATTTGATATTTTATCTTTTTCAGATAAGGTTTTGAATTCAGGTTCATTAAAATTATATTGATACCCAGTTATATCAAGTGAAATCACTCCAGGTTTAGTAATATTTCCAACTTTTTCCGATAATTCCAATTCCTTTTCCAATTTATCTTTCTCTTTTTCATCTTTATCTTTTTGATCAGATGGAGTGGTTAATCTTCCATCATAATCACTTCCATCATTTGTTGTTCTTGAATTATAATAAGTTTTTAAATATTCAGGAATTTTTAATTTAATTGGTTCAATTTTATTTTCAGTTTGCAGTATTATAAATTCTCCATTTGCTCTTCCTGATATATTTAATAAGTATGCATTTTCATTTAATTTAACTTCATCATTTCCCCAAAATTGTTTTACATTATTACTAATGACATTAGGTAGTATAGAATATTCCTCATTTTCAACCCAAGGATGTTCTTTACTGTATTCATGAATTGGCCAATCCTTTATAGATTTCCCAGTTAAATAATCCTTATATGATAATTGATAACCAGTTATATTACCATACCCTAGATCATATTGAGATTCATTTAATATTTTTAATGAATTAAAATATTGTGTTTGAAATTGAGTTAATGTATCTCTCTCTAATTCTGAATGTGGTTGTTCATTTCCTGACGGTAGTGATAGGAATATAAACATCACTATAAAGAATATTAGCGTCCCTCTATCGATCGCCATTGTAATGATTCTTTAGTCCTGCTAAATGATGAAGTTGATAAAGGCAAACTATGTGATAATGTTATACCTTTAAATTTGTGACATGATTTTGTGACCTACGTGCTACCAAGCACTTGTCAAATATCAAGCATCAAATTTCAACTTTTCAAAACTGACTATTTAGACATTTCCTACAACAATTCAACATTTATCTTAATTTCGTTTTATTAAAGAAATAAACTATTTATTAAAAAAATTTTTTAGAATGGTATTAAATAATTATAATTAGAAAGATTGTTTTTCATCCGAAACCCAAATTTTTTTTCATTTTAAAAAATTGAAAAGAAGCAAACAACAACGTAATGAATTAGTTTTTTGTTTTTTTTGATTATCCTTAGATCTTAGTATATTGCCCAGCAAAATATCTAATGTTTTTTCAAATTTATATGATAAAGAAACTAAAAACAGCAATAAATGTTATGAATATAGATAATAAATTATATTTGGATTTTGTTAATTTATTACTTGAATTTTCATAATCTGGAATAATTGGAGATGATGTATTTTGTGATATGGTTGCAATTGATGTAGTAATTGTAGAATGAGTATTAGTGGAGTTGACATATAAAGTTGGAATAGAACCTTCAGTAATAGCAGCATCTTCGACATCGAAAAGATTAAAACCAAAGAAACCACCAGATGATGTAGTTGAAATTGAAGCTGAAGTTGTTGAAGTAATCGAACCTAATATATCTGAAACATCTGCAGTTGTTGTATTAGATATAATAAAAGAAGAAGTTGGTGATGCAGAACTATTAGTATATGATACTGTTGTTTCACATTGATCTTCCTCATCTTCTAAATCATTATCATCATCATCACAATTTTCATCTCCTCCTTCTGATTCATAACCATCTTCTCCTGGACAAACTAAATCACTTGGACTTGTACCCCAAATAGAACCTGAACCACCTGAAGAACCACCTGATACATCTGAACTTGAAGAACCACTTGATGAGCCACTTGATGAGCCACTTGAAGAACCACTTGAAGAACTACCTGAACCTGGATTAGAAGTTGGGATTGAACCAGAAGCAGCTATAGTTGAACATTCATCATCATCTTCCCAAACCCATTCCCATCCATCATCATCATTATTATTACTTGAAGAGCCACTAGATCCTGAAGAGCCTGAAGAGCCTGAAGAGCCTGAAGAACCTGAAGAACCTGAATTTCCTGAATTTCCTGATGAGCCTGACCACCATCCTGATGAGCCTGATGATGAACCACTTGAACCAGATGAACCAGAAGAGCCTGAAGAAGAACCTGAAGATGGCCACCAAGATGAACCTGAGTTTGAGCCTGCATTACCAGTTGGAGTTGATACTTCAGCAGCAATTGTTGAGCATTCATCATCATCTTCCCAAACCCATTCCCAGCCATCATCATCATTATTGTTATTTGAATTACCTGAATTACCTGAATTACCACTTGATCCTGAATTACCTGGATTACCACTTGATCCTGAATTACCTGAAGAACCACTTGAATAATCATCATCATCATAATCTGGATAAACAGTATGAGTAACAACAACAGTAACAGTAGTTGTATAAATACCACCACCAGCAGCAATCGTAGTTTGAGGAACAGTAGTTGTAACAGTATAAGCAACAGTTTCTTCACAATCTTCTGGTTCCTGAGTAACCCAAGTTGTAAAAGTTTGTCCAGCACCAGTATAAGTTATTGTCACTGTATTATATGAAGTTATAGTACCATGAGTTGTAGTTACATAAGTTTTAGTTACATCTGGTAATGAAGTAGTTAAAGTTGTTGTGATTTGAGCACCAGCACTATTAGTTGTAGTATATGTTATAGTTGTACTTTCACCAGCAATTGTTGTTTGAACAGTAGTTGGAATAACTTGAGTATTAGGATTACCAGAAGTTGTTTGAGTTAATGTTGAAGTTGAGCCTCCTTGAGTTGTAGTAATTGTTGGATCATTGGTGAAAGTTGGATCATCACAGTCAGTTTCATCATCATCATCATCTGAGCTTAAACTTGAAACACCACCAATTGAAGAACTTAAACTTGAAACACCAGCAATTGAAGAACTTAAACTTGTTGTAATTGAATTTGTATTTGAATTATTTAAAGTTGGATTTCCTGAAATTGATGGAATAGTTAAAAGTCCTGATGAAGTTAATTGAGATGGTAAACTACTTAATAATGAACTGAGTGTTGTACCAATTGAACCAGTTGGAATGACAATTGTATTTGAGGTTACATGACTACTAGTTGGGTCTTCACACTCTTCATCGTCATCACTAGTACTTGAAGCTGATGGAATAAGACTTGATATGGAACCAGATGGTGGAAGTGAAAACGTTGTTGCAGTAGCTTCAATTGATGTTGAAAAACCATTAGATGATTGACCAGCAACAGTAGATGATCCAGATGATGTTGTTGGTGAACCACCCCAGAATGAAGACCACCAAGATTCAAATGATCCTTGTGTATTAGTTGAAGTTGAAGATGGAACTGATGTTGTTTGACTAACGCTTCCTGATGGACTAGTTGTAGTAACAAATGATGTTGGATTGGTAGTTGGTAAAGCTCCAGTTGAACCAGTTGAAGATTGACCAGCAATTGTAGATGATGGTGTTTGTGAACCTTCTCCAAAAAATGAAGACCACCAAGATTCAAATGATCCTTGATCAGAATTTGTAGCAGTTGAAGTATTAATTATTCCTGATTCAGTCTCACAATCTTCTTCATCATCATCAGTGGAACTTGATGAAACATTTGAATTTGATGTTGTAGAAGAATTATTTGGATTAACACTTGAAACATTTGGAATTGAAATACTTGGAATTGAAACGCTTGAAGATAATCGGGATGAAGTTGGTATTGATGAAGCAATTGTAGTTGATGAAGGTAATAATGTGTTAGATGTGATTGATCCAGTAGTAGTAGGAGTAGATGAACTTTGACCCCATAAATCTGAAAGCCAAGATTCGAAAGAACCTCCACCGCTTGTTGTAGTAGGAACTGTTGTAGTTGGTAGTACGCCACTAGTTTCTGTCTCACAGTCTTCTTCATCATCATCACTTGAAGTAGCTAATGTGTTGGAGCTTGAACTTGAACTTGAGCTTGTACTTGAAGTTTGGTTTGGAGTAGATGATGTAGATTGAGCAACACTTGATGATCCACTGCTTGAGTCAGAACCAAACAAACCATCAAAAAAACCTGGTGTTGTAGATGATGATGGAGCCGCTGCTTGAGAATTTGCATTAGTTGATGATGATGGGGGATTATTTAATGGTGCTGAGCTTGCAGGTAATATAGAAGATGTAGTTGGTGGTGTTGATGATGATGGATTTGGTGCTGCTGGGTTTGATATTGGAGTTCCTGTAGCTTGTGATAATTGAGAAGGAGTATCAGGTTGAGAAATAACTGGAGCTGGGCTACTCACTGCTGCTGCTGCTGCTGCTGGAGCTGCTGTTGATGAAGGACTGGTACCAAAAATACCACCTACTAAATCTCCAAAAAATCCTCTTTTTTGATTCTCAATTTCAACTGCATTTGCAATTGCAATTAATGGTATCAAAATTGAACTAGTACTTGAAACTTTCATATTAATTGATTCTTATATCTACTGTTCAATGATGATATTTTTTGAAAAAGTTTTGTTCTGAAATTAACGAAAGTAAGGAATATTTGATGAAAGAATTTGAACTGAATTTAATTGAATTGATTTAAACAATTTGTTGATGAAATGATGTATGAAATAATTTGAAAAGATGAATAAAAAGATGATATTTTGAATAGTAAATAAGAATTTGAAGTTCAATCTAAACCTTTCAAAAGATTTTTTTCTTAAAATTGAATCTCATTCATGATTTTGTAATTATTATAAATGAATGTTGTTAATGTTTTCTTACATTTTCAATTGAATGTTTATTATAGTATAATTTTCTATAAATGGTTAATTGATAATTTTAATTTTTTTTTAAAATTTTATATTTTTAATAATCTTTCCAAAAAGGGTAATATTACACAAAATGTGAAACAATATATTAATTTTTAAAATAAATAACTGAATTTAGAAATATTATGAACAAAATACAAACCATTTGACAGATCTTTGGGTTATGTAAAAGATCTATTTGTAAAATGATTGAAGATCTATTGTTAATTTGATTTCATACCTCGAGAATGGAGATTGAATTTTGAGTCTACAGCTCGTCTAAATCTCCACTCATAATCTTTTACATCTTACTTTAAAATATCCGATGCTTAGAAAAAGTTGTTGATAAATTTAACCGTAGCTTGATTTTAATAGTTTGAAGTGATCAGAAGCTGTATCCTCTCGACAAACTTCCTCCAAAACAAATATTCTAGGTCAATAGAGAATAAGGTTTGAAACAAAATTTCCAAATATGAATCTAGAGAAGTAAAGTCCATAAGATCTGTATTATTATCCGAGATCTTGGAAATGGTAAAAAAATATCAAAAGCTTGATGTGAATCTTCTAAATAGGCATAATATCGTCACGTGTAAGAACCTTCTGAAAACAACTTGTTTTATGAAAAGAAATGTATTTATTCCTCATATAATTCGACTGAAATTCCTCATCATATCTTATCCTTCTCTCTGTTGGTCACGATAAGCTTGTTGCAATTCTTCTTTATGAGCTCCTTTATCATCAAAGAAGTTCGATCAAAGTACTTTTTACCAAAAGTTCAAGTTATATCACTGGTAAAATACCCTCGAAATTCAACTTAGAGACGGAGGTAAATTATTCTACATCCGATTTTAAGGGACGTACGTTTCGAATTAATAAAACCTAAAAGTTGAACCCTTGAGAATAAAAATAGAGAAAATAATAGAGAATAAGAATTTATACCAATCGAGTAATTATTTAGACGTCGATCTAGAATGTAATTCTTGCATGTCAAATTATCAATGTATTATCCTATTTATAGAAGTGTTTTCTATATGAAATACAAACGTTCTAACAAAAATCTAGCTGCCTTTATACAAATACTAATTTAGTGAAAGTAAACTACGTTTGACGAAAGAACGGAAAGTTGGGGTAATTCAATTAATTGATAAACATCCTGTACCTCATGAATGAAGTTAAATAGCTATTTGGATAACAAAGGATTTAAAACTCGGCTGTTCGAAAACAATCAAAGAATAAATTTAATTTCGCTTTCGTCGGATCAAGAGATCTTATCTATCATAAAGAATTAAACATTTATTTAGTATACATTTATAGATAATGAAATATAACGTTTGATGAAATGAATTTGTATGAGGGTATTTTTTTTAAAAAATCAACTAGTCTGAACCTAATTTACCAATTCAATTAAAGGTTCAGCTCTTTTTAATAATTCTCTCTTTTTTGCAATTTCAGCATGTCTTCTTGCAATAACTTTATTAACACTTTTTCTAACTAATCTTCTAATTTCTTTTTTTTCTTCAATTGATCTTTTTGCAAATCTATTTGCAGTACATGAACCAGCACTTGCACCACTTGAACCACCAAAAATTGAAGTAAATAAAGTTGTAAATACATCTGAGATCAAATCTGAGCCAGAAGCTGATGAACCACTACTTGAAGAACTTGATGATGAACCACCAAAAATTGAACTTATTAAATCACTAAAAAAGCTTCCTGATGAACCACTTGATGAAGTTGAACTAGAAGCATTACTATCAAATAAATCATCAAAAATTTCTCCTGCAAAACCTAAAATTGCACTTAATAATCCTGAACCTGAAAATAATGATGAACTACCATCAAATAAATCTTCAACAATTTCAATACCATAATCTATTAATTCAGTTAAAAAATCTCCACTACCACTACTTGAACTTGAAGTTGAACTTGTTGAATTAGATGGTGAAAAAATTGAATCTAATAAGCTATCAATAAAATCACCAGATGTTGCAGTTGAAGTACTTTGACCAATTGTAGAAGTTGAATTTGTAGAACTTCCACCAAATAAATCATCAAAAATATCACCGAGTATAGAACCACCAGTTGATGAACTTGTTGATTGTGTAGTTGTAGCAGCATTACTATCTCCAGAATCTCCAAAAAATGAATCAAATAAATCTGATAATAAATCACCACTACTACTTGCTGTATTTGTAGTTGCTATAGGTTGTCCTAATGCAGTTTCATCTCCAGTTGTACCTGCGGTAGTAGTTGTTGTACCATCTCCAAAAAAATCATCTAATAAACCTGCAACAAATCCTTGTGTTGTAGTTGAGCCTAAGCCAGTGGCTGCAGTGTTACTTTGAATTACTTGATTAGTTGTTTCACTAGAACCATCTCCAAATATACCATCAACTAACCCTTCTAGAAATGAACCTCCAGTCGACGTAGTTGCTGCAATTGTTGCAGTTGTTGTTGGCGAAGTTGCTTCTGATGCTAATGATTGTAAAGTTGCAGCAATTGGTTCAGGTTGTAAAAGTGTTGATGATTCTTCTGTCAATGGTACTGCTGGAGTTTCTACTAATGTTGGAATTACTCCTGATTCAATTGTTTCTCCATTAATACTGGGTATAATTAAAGCGATTGAAATTAATGTTGCAGATAAAATGAATGAATTATATCTCATTTTGGAATTGAAACTGATTAAAAGAATGAAGCTAGTTAAAAGTGAAGATTAATTGAAAAAAAAGTTATGATAACAAAATATTATAAAATTCATTCTTGAAAATTCAAATCTTTAGCTATCCTATATATCCATTATTGAAAATTTTATGGAGTATTTCATTTTTTGTGAAGTTTTTATGTTTATAGATTTAATTAATCCAATTTAGGACTTTTTAGATTTTGTGTAACATTATTTTGAAACCAACTTTTACCCAATTGAGTAATAGATTTAAACATGTAACAAATCTACTTAGAGCTTGAATATTATTGATCGATATTTACGACTTGATCTTGTACTACGATGTTGATTCAAATGTTAAATGCGTTGTAACTATGTTGATTCAAATGTTGAATAAATAAGCAATTGAGCTGTTTGATTATCACTTCAATCATAATATCATGCTAGAACTTCATGGAAAAAGAAGATCTTTCAAAAAAATTCAAATCTTGATGTTTCCAGATTAAATGCTAAAAATTGTCTAAATACTTTATAAGTAAGCTCCCACTTTAATTTGATACCGAAATGATTGTCTAGTTATCAAAACAAGATGATAAAAAGTTTTCTTTTCTTGTATTTCATAAGCTGTCTCATGTCTCCATGTAAATAATTAGATAATACTTTAAATTACAAAGATAATGTATTTATGAGTCTATCGATTAACATGTTGTTCATAAGCTTATAAATAAATTTCCAATGTAGACCTCTCAAGTACGAGAAAGTGATTCTATTAATGTTAGTGCAATTTGAAGCAGATGCAAGTTGTTTTCGTCGTTTCTTTAACGATTGATTGTAATGTAGTTTTCACAAGAATGGTTCTATGACATTCTTTAATATCTCCAATTCTTAAAGTGAATTCTTGGAAGTACGAAGATCACACTCTACCATTGGAAATATCAGAGAATGACATAGGATTCACTCCGGTGTACACTTCAATAAAAACATGGAGCAATGAATATTTTTTTTTTAATTATCTTGACTATTCGATATCAGAAAACTTTAGAAAAACCCTAATCATAAAACAATCACAATGAAACCAAGTATAATACGATTAATAAAACCTAGACGACCTGAAAGACCAAATCAATCCCCCTTATTACCACCATTACAATTATATCGATCAATTTTAAGAGCTCATGTAAATAAATTACCACAAGAATTACGTTATTTAGGAGATCAATATGTTAAAAAAGAATTTAAAGATCATAAAAAAATTGATAATCCATTACATGTTGTTGGATTTTTAACTGAATGGCAAGATTATTTAAAACAAATTGATGGTGGGAAATGGTTAGATGGAAAATTATCAAAAAATGAATTAGATAAAATGACTCCTGAACAAATTGGTCAATTATATGAATTAATGGAAGCTACAAAAAAATTAGGAGAAAATGAAATACAATAACTTACATAGTCTATAAACCTTTACCATAATTTCCTGAAGTGAAAAAATCAAATATAATTTGTACAATATGTTCTAAACTTTTTAACCAATTTGATAATTGTTCATTTACTTTTAATTGATCTGAACCTAATTTATTAAAAAAATCTTTTCTATAAGGACAAGCTTTCATTGCTAATTTAAAAACTGGTTTAACTAATATTCCATGATATTTTGATAATGTTTTACTATAAGCATCAGTAAATGTAGAAGTTAATTCTTTTGATGGTTGATTTAAAGTTTCTCTCATTGCTTGTGCAGTAAATTGTAAACCACGAGATAACCATAATAAACCTTGAGTTGCAGTTTTAGTTTTTGTTTTAGATTCATTAAGTACTAAATCTTGTAAAGTTGAATTATTTATTGGATCTTCTAATAATTTTGTTCTTATTTTTTTAATATTACCAGTCATATCATTTTGAACAACAACAAATGCAGTTGATCCTAATAAATCAAATAATTTAACTAATTGTTCTGAAGCTTCTAAAAAATCAGCTGTATCTATTTTATTATCTGAAGTTATTTTAACGTCAGTAAATGACTTTGGCATCTCATCAAAGAATGTAGACATGTTAAGTGAGTGTGTTTGGGTATGTTTGCGGTGGTAAGTGAAGGTAAGGTCTGTTAACTTGTTGAAAATGAAAATTATTTGTTGTTGTGTTAAGATTTATTTGTGTAATAAAAGTTATTGTTTACGCGTAGTATGAAGAGGCTGTACTACGAGAGTCAATCTAAGTCGACTGATAAGCTGTTAATCATTAAATCGTATATTCTTTACCACTCTAAATTATCTGCCCATCTTACACTTTTCTTTTTATTTAAATTTGATTGTGAAATCATTTCAACTCCAGCACCAGAATCATTGGGTTCTTGTTTATAAGATTTATATTCATTTTCAGAATAAAAACCAATTCTTTTATTATTTACTTCCAGTTTTGACCAATTTGTTTTGATCATTCTTATTATTGCCATTTTAACAATTTCTTCATTATTTAAATTATTTGTTGGAATTTGCACAACTTCATTTTCATGTTCAGGATATGGTAAATCATCATTTTTTGAACCATTTAATTCAGTTGCAAATTTCGTTGCATCATTTAATAATCCTGTTGATGATTCAATTATAAATATTGATGATTCATTAATATTAAAACATGATTTAAAAGGTTTTAATTGATTATTTGGTTTACATAATCCATGTAGTATAATTGATGATTGAGATTGTTTTTTGTAAAGGGGTGATTTTTTTGGTATATTATTTGTTTCAATTAATGGTAAACTTTTTCGCCTCGTTAATGATGATAATGATTTCTTTTTTATCTTCAGTGGTTTATTGTTGGTATCTTCATGAATTTGAAAATATTTACTTAAATCTGGATTTATTTGATCAATTGATGTAGTAAATCTATTTGAAAATACTCTTGTTCTTGTAATATCATCCATTTCATAATCTGATTCTTCTAATTGTTTTAAATCTTTCATTGAATCATATAATGAATTTGAGTCTGATGAATCATCCGTCACATCCTGATTCTTTTGCTTTAATCTTAAATTACTTGTTACTTGAAATAATTCATTTGTTATTTGATTTGTAATTTTATTATCTGGTGGTAAACATATTCGTAGGTTTTTGGAAGTTGGTGTATTTGGTTCTGAATTTGTTAATCTTTGATCTATATCATTCGGTAGTAAATCATAATCTATTTCTTCTATATCATTCATCATTAGTTCCTCGTCAGTTTCCAGCAGTGTGAATATTGATCTCTTCATCAACTGTTTGTTAGAAACCCTTTGTTGGTTAAAGAAACACTATGTGTTATGTCTTGATGTTTAGATTTTGTGAAGTATTTTAAAGTGATATATTTTTTGTTTACATAATTTCTTAATTTGGAAAATTAGGTACCACATCAGAATTTGAGAAGAGATAAGATGTTCAATTAGAAAACAGAATACACCCTTATTCAGTTTCTAGCTTAATGGTTCTAGTGTTTCCTCTTTCGGAGACAAAAATTGAATGGTACGTTCATTTAACCACAACAATAAGAGAATTGAGTATAAAACAATATGTTCAATCATCAACAAGAATGATATTTCTTGTCTTATATGTAGATGACTTGTTCATCGTTGCATCTTCTACCAATACCACTCATTTAAATCCACAATTTGCCTAAATCTTTCATGCTAGAATGAAAGTTGTAAGACTGGACTTGTTGGGTCCACTAAAGTCCACTAAATTATACAACTTTCATTTTAGCATGAAAGATTTGGATAAACTGTGGATTTATTTTGGCTCATATTGGAAGAATAGTAGTTTCATTATTACCCAATTCGTCTGGTTGAATAATTGATCCAACATTAGTACCATCCAATGAAGTAGTAGTTGTAGAATTGTTGATTTTTTTAGTTTTTTCAATAACTTCTTTATCTTGGTTGTTGATTGTATTTTGAGACATATCTTGATCGCAGACTTCTAGACTGGAATTAATTTTGTGAAGTTAGCTTATGCATCAATAGACAAGATTAGAAAAAGGTTATGTTCAATCTCATTATAAGACAATTCAGCAGTTTCAAAATGTACTAACAAAAATCAAAATTTCAAAGAAAAAATAATCTTAAATTTCATCATCACTCCACCTCAAAATTCAAATGAATTAATGAGACAACCACCAAATTCAATTCAAGAATATCTATATAGATTATTAATAGATTCACCACATTTTAATAATTGGGTTAGAAAAATTCATTCCAAAATTAATAGAATTCCATATGATAATTATCCAAATTTAACACCCCTCCAAGAAATTAATATTCATAATTATAAACCAACTAAATTTCAAAAATTAAATGCTTTTAGAAGAATTTGGGTACAGGAATTTAAAGATTCTTTTAAATTTTGGTAAGAATTGAATATCGTATATTAAAATTAAAGGGAAAAACTATATAAAGAAAATGCAAACAACTCCACAACTCCATTAATGATGAAATTCTTTTATTGGATTATTTAAACTACTCTTTTTAATCATATTAACATCATCTGGTAATGATATAATTAATCTATTATTTGAACCAAATTTAAAATTATCTGCAACAATATTTTGTTTATAATTTTTAACTTGATATGGAGAAGGATCATTTTTAAGAATTTTTGATAATGACCAAGTAACAATATAATTATCAACTGATGAAATAATACTTGTTTCCTTTTGGTTGACTCCTGTATTAAAATAAGCAGATGAAAAATTAAAATCATTTTTGGGATTATTATTTTTTATAAATGCTTCATGTTCTGGTAATAAACAAAGTCTTCTTGGTATTGGTTTTTTATCTTTATCAAAAAATGCAGTAAAACCAGTTTTTCCTGAATTTTTTTGATTTCCAGTTATATTTGTATCAATTAATAAAATATAAGTTTTACAAGTTGCTAAAATCCATCTTCCATCTTTTGAAACATCAATACCTAATATTGGATCACCTAATGAAGGTAATGCAGTTTTTGCATTTACACCTAATCTATCAAATAATCTTATATCTCCCTTTCCACTTCCTAAAGCAATATGACCTTGATCTGTTGTTGCTAAAGTTTGAAATTGATTATTATTAGTTTTATAACATTTATGAGTTTGATCATTAACTAATTTTGATCCTGATAATCTTGGATCTATAGTAAATAAACCATTTGATGAAATACCAGTTAATGTTTGTTGATTAGTTAAAGGAGCAAATTTTTCACTTGGAGCATAATTTTTTAATGGAATAGTTTCTGAAATTTTCCATTCTTCAACTATTTTACCCCGATTTAAATCTAATTTATAAAGTGATTTATTATTAAATTCTGGATTATACATAACTAAATTCAGATCTTCTTGATGTAATAACATTTTTTCAGGATTAAATTTTTTTCCTTTTAGGTCTGTTATGTTGTTTATTGTAGTTTGATATTTTAATGATTTATCATCTTGAGAGAAGACTCCAATTTTATCACCTCTGGAGACGTAGGCTCTATCTTTATAACCGACACTGAGGTAAGTATTTTTATCTTTTTTATCTGAGAATTCTTTTGTGGAATTTTCAACATCTTCATCTGATTCTGAATCTTCTGGTTCACTAACCTCTTCTTCATTTAACTCTAATGATGAAAAAGCATCTACAAAATAATCATCATCACCTTTTTCAATTCCAAACTTCTTCTTATTTAAACTTTCATACATTGATGCTAAAAATTTATTTTGAAATTCATTTAAATCATTAAAATTATTAAATTTAAGTAGCCATGAATTAGCAATAACTTGATCTTTATTTATGAGGTAGTGATTAAAAATAAATGATAAATGTTCATAATTGAAAGTTGGATTCATATTTTTAGTTAAGCTTGAGTTGATTTTAATTTTTTCTCCAATTATAAATAAAGTAAATTCCCAATTACCTAAATCAATTATTTCTAATTCATTTGTGGAGCTCTTTAATAAAAATGAACCAGTAGTTGAATCATATAAATGTAAAGCGAATTTTTTACTAGCATACACAACTTCTCCCTTTGGATGTGGATCCTCTTCTTCATCATCACTTACAAACAATTTTGGTGATTCTCTTTCTTGTGCATCTCCATAATCTTCAGTAGTATCCAGTTCATCATCTTCATCTTCATCATATTCTAAATCTTCAAAATTTAACAATTCCAGTTTAGGATTATAAATAAATTCTTTCAATTGATCCAAACTATTCACACTTATTGAGCTTTCATGATATTTTTCTTCATATAAACATTTATAAATAGTCATCATAAAAGAATCAAAATCATTATTTCTAATTTCATCATCTAAAACAAATTCAAATTTATCACCTAAATCTCCATTAAGATCTTTCCAAGCAATAGATCTTTTATTATTATTTTCAATTTTTTTAAAAATTTTTAATTCTTCATTTATTGGAAAAATCCATTCATCTTTAGTGTTTTGTTTTGAATCCTTTTGAATAAAACTTGAAGTTCTTACAATTGAAGAATTTCCATCAGTTTCTTCATAATCTTCATCTTCATCATCTGAATAATTAAAACCTGAATTACTACGAAATTCATTTTCTCCTTCTTGATAAACTTTTGTTATACATAATTGATAAAAAAATGGATTTGTTGTTTGTTTTATCAGTGCATATGCATCATTATATAAACATTCAATTGCTCCTTTTGGTGAAGTTTTTGATCTTGTAAGATAAAGTTTACCTGAAGTTATTGATGCTACTTCATCTGTTGATGAGGCACCAATGAATTTCTTGATGAAATTCATGATGTTTTGTATGGCAAATGTGGTTATAACAGGTTGTAAATAAGAATAAAAAAATGATTTTGATAAAAAGTAGTGTATTGGTGAAATTTTATCCGTTATCAATTATTTGAGTTTGATTTACGCGATAATTTAGATCAATAGGGATGTTAATGACAAATCCATGAAGTGAAGAGTTTAAATCACGGGTTTGGACGTCAGGAATCATGTAAGAGTCACACCGTTAGATCAACTTGTTTTATTTTTGAAGAATTAGAAAAGATTAGGGAATGTCACGGTGTTAGCACTAGGAAAGGCACACTCTGCCAATAAATATTCATTATGACTTACATCGTAAAGATGTAGATATTAAACCTGGAGATCAAGTACTCAGTAACATATCATTCCTGGTGTTCACCCCCGTGATTCGGTCCATTCTTTTCGTGGAAAGTTCAATGGGCTATACAATGTTTTGAAAAAAGTATATCTTTTGTTGATTATACTATTATCACCATCAAGTATGAGGAAAGATAACAATTTCACTTGAGTCATTTGGGTTTAGAACGCACTTTACCAGGAGCTATATTCACTCCATCAATTGAAAAATTAATTGGACATCAAATAGATTTCATTATCAGATTAATTATTAGTACTGATAATAGTGATAAAATCGGTTTACTTATTAATTCATAAAATTAAATCACTTGAATCATAACTTGACCATAGGATACCACGTGCATGATAATTAATGGGGAATTGAAGGTACAAGGAGAAAGATACACTTGGAACGACTCAAATATGAGCTACATAAATTTGCAATTTAAAAGTTGGAAAAACACCTCAATTGGTTGAAACATTTACAAAGTCTATTATTATTGATATAGATGAGATAGTACAAGCTTAAAAAACTTATTTCATTCAAACTATGGTGAAAAGTTGCTGAAAAACTGAAATTAACCATATTCTTAAAGTCTAATGGGCTTCAGTTCGGAGTATGTTATTATATTTACTTGAAGTGTCAAATTTCGAGAAATTAAATCAATGAGTTCGTTAGACCCAGAATGTCGGATAAAATACATTAATTAGATCAGTAAAATGTATTTTTAAGACTTATTGGGAGGATAAAACTCGAATACTATCGACTCGAATATTATCAACCTCAGGTAATTATTTAAAGTAAATATTGAAGAATTAGTGAAAAATAAATTTTTGATGAGGTACATGTATAGATTAGTTTTAACACCGATGATCGATATTCTCTGAAATAGTTAATAAATTCGATGCTTTAGACTTAGTTCAACAACTCGAAAAGTAGACGAATAAAGCGGATTTAAATAATTTTGTCTAAGACATAGGGTGTTTTTACGAGGATGAATTTTATTGTTCACATAATTTCGTATAAGCTCAACACATTAATCAAATAAAAAGAAAAGAATATTATATCGAAATACAAGTATCTAATCTGCATATAACAATGTTTTATGATATCATTATGTTTCATATAAAGTTTACACTACATAATTAACATCAACATCTCATCTCAAAATATTACACAAAAAGTACAATTTATAATATCAATGTATACAGTAAAGCTGGATAAATTATTCATTTTAGCCTATGGCCATAATCAAGGGTGTTTCAAATCTTGACATTTGACATTTGACAGTTTCATGTATTTTGTGTTAATAGAAGATTGATACTAGAATCAATTTTAATTATATCATATACTTCACAAAATCATCTCTCTTCTAATAGCAGTATATTAAAGTGTAAATTCGTTACATGTGTAGAACAAAGAGTAGACATTTTTGACAATAATTCAACGCTACAGATTCAAGTAAAGCATATCAAATTGCTGCGATCCAATAGGTGATGGCTGGATCGGAAGGATTATCACTATTTGCATCGAAAGTTGCAATGAAATCATACTAGGTAGTAATAAATAAGGGATAAAATAAATACTACGTCGATAAAAACGATAGCCCACTTGTGTGTACTGAGTAAATAAATAGTTGTGTAACTGAAACAAAAAATTATTATTCCTCCGATAAAAAAACCACCTAATTCAATTTTAACCGTTTCATATTTTTTTTTTCAACGGTAAAACATACGGAAAGATTATCTATTTACTAAATAAGTTGGAGGATTGGGGAAAATTCATTATAATAATTGTTCCATGTAGAAGATCTATAATAATTATCCCGCCTGATCAAAACATAATTTATTTATAGATTTTCTTAGGGATAAACTGTGTATATGTAAATGAAGCCGTTTTAACAAAAGACTTGTCCTTATCTCTTCTCTTAGTTGCTGAGTATCTATAGAAATCTTAGACAGTTAAAGGAGGAGGGGGGTGTTCTAATGTTGTAGTTGTTAGATTTAAAATTGTGTAAGATTAAGAAAATAAAAATATTGATAAAAAAATAAAAAATAAAAATTCAAAAAAGAAACATTTCATGATCAAAAATCCCAATTTTCATATAAATTATAATTCAAATCACCAAGTTTATCTTTATCTGATATTTTTCTTTCTCTAGTAAACTTATCTTTATTCATTAACTTATTCAAATTATATTTATCAATCGTTAACTATACAATGGATGCATCATCATACTATTCATATGACAATATCGTCCCAAATTTTAGATTAGATGGAAGATTAGCTATATTAACTGGTGGTTCAGGTGGTTTAGCAGCAGTTGTAGCAAGAGCTTTATTAGCTCAAGGAGCTGACATCGCTTTAGTTGATATGAATTTAGAAAGAACTCAACAATCTGCAAAAGATATATTAGCATGGGGTGAAGAAACTTTAAAGGGCAAACATGAATCTCCAATAGGACAAGTTAGTGCTTGGTCATGTAATATTGGAGATGCTGAAAGTGTTGAATTAACTTTTAAAGCTATAAATGAACATCATGAAAAAATTTCAGATTTATTAATAAATTCTGCTGGTTATGCTGAAAATTTCCCAGCTGAAGATTATCCTGCAAAAAATGCTGAATCTATAATGAAAGTTAATGGTTTAGGTGCATTTTATGTTTCACAATCTTTTGCAAGACCTTTAATTGCAAATAATTTAAAAGGTTCTATAATATTAGTTGGTTCAATGTCTGGTACTATAGTAAATGATCCTCAACCTCAATGTATGTATAATATGTCAAAAGCTGGTGTTATACATTTAACAAAATCTTTAGCTTGTGAATGGGCTAAATACAATATAAGAGTTAATACTTTAAGTCCTGGTTATATATTGACTCCTTTAACAAGAAATGTTATAAGTGGTCATGCTGATATGAAAGCTGAATGGGAATCTAAAATTCCAATGAGAAGAATGGCTGAACCAAAAGAATTTGTTGGTTCAATACTATATTTGGCATCTGAGTCAGCATCGTCCTACACGACGGGATTGAACCTCACAGTCGACGGAGCCTACAGTTGTTGGTAAAATATGCAGCAATAGGCGTAGAGAGGGTTGGATTGAGTGTTGGTGGAGTTTTTTGATGTTTTGATCAAAAAAAAAAATTGTATATTAGTATTTTAATAGATATCAGATTAATTTTTGGAAACATACAGTGTTCAGACTATGTAGGGTCTTGGATGTGCTAAGAACTCTTAAACTTTCAACCTGTTTGATTTCATGCTTCTGAAGACATCAATGTTTAGCAGTTCATTTGCGCATGGCCATTTTTGAAGAGGTTAATTTTGCAGCCAGGGTAGCGCCAATATTTTACACAAAAGCAACTGTGTTACTTATACTTACTTTTGATTCAAAGAGTATTTGTTGGACGCGTCAATGGAAATCAAGTGGATGTTGAAACAAATCATAATCCAATCAACCATCAGTTAATATCATGTCATAAGATAATGAAGGAGCCACTAATTATTGCTTTGAAGAGTCTTGGAATGTTGAAGTCAATTTAAACACATGGATCTTTCATTAAATCATAAATATGAGTACAAAGAAATATGATTATTCTCCACCACATCTAAATAATCCACTGCATAATCACATTCAATCCATAACCGAGTGTTTGATGTGGGAGTATAGATATAACAAAGTTGATCACCTCGTTCTTCAATACGATGGAAACCTGGATAAATCAAGTCACTTGGGACAATAAATATCAATTTTTGTGTGTATGTGTTTAACAATTTGATTCATAGGATTAACCTTACCGTTGTATCATTTACCTTTGCCAACTTTTCATGATGAGGCGTTATTGAGTTATTTAGAACGATTAATTGGAAGTGTCATGAAAAAATTATTCCAAAATTAATATTTTACTTACATTGAATTTACAAAAGAAAATCATGTATCAATTTAGCAACTCCAATGCTATTTTGTTATCTTTTCAATGCACTGGAACATTCATTAATGCTGTGTATAAATTTGAAAAAAAAAGTGATTTAATGAATGCAACTTGTAATGGAGTTTATTTGTGCTTGTAAAAAATTATATTATAACAAGTCAATTGAAGATGTACCATCAGGTGTTATTTAAAATCAAAACTTCAAATTATGATGTTCCTGAAGAAACTTTGGAGGACGAAGAAGAAGTTAAAGGTTATTTATTTCTTTCTAGGCATAGTTATGCATATTATGATGTCAAGCTTAAGGATATGGAAATTTCAATTCACCAATATTGGGATGTCCTTTGATTATCTATATATTTAAGCTTGATGTCATAATATGCATAGTGATGATTAGACTCAGACAAATAACGATCAGCTTCAACATTATCTTCTAAAACTTCATCTGGAATGTCATGATTCGCAGTTATATGATTACTTATTACATCTGATGGTATTTCCCCGATTGAATTGTTATGAAAGTTTTTGCAAGGGCAAGTAAATTCCATCATTGGAGTTGCACTTACCTGGTCGTTTTTTCAATTTACAATTTTTTAATATTCACTTCTTCAAAATCCATTATTGATCTTTTCAAACTTGATTTGACACTAGCATGAGTTCTGAACTAAGGCTCTTCAGCCACGGTAAATTTTGAGACAGAACCAATTTTGACATAAGATAAGATTATAGCATCAACACGACAATTCAAACCACCGTTATTACTAACAATAGTGCAATCGGGCGCAAGCATGTTAAATCCACAAGATAATATTTGTCTTTAATTTGACAATGCATGTCGATCGATGATTGGTAACTTCGTAACTTGCCAATTTCAGAGGTTTAATTTTGGGAAGTTTTAAGTTGGCCCAATTCCAACAATTTACGATGATGTTGCCCTGCCGAACAAAACAAGTCAATTTCAACAATTTTCAACAATTGTTTTTTTATTTGGTATGGTAATTTCATAGTGAATTGTTGAAACTGGACTAAATCAAAGTCCCCTAAAAACCAGAGTTCTGCAATTGGTAAGTTTCGAAGGTATGTAAATAAATCCATATAAAAATTTGTATTGATTTTTTCACATACCTTCCACTATCCTCAGTGTAAAATCTGTCTACATTTGGTGCATAAACAGATAAAATGTGAATATTTCTATTCCCAAATTTGATAACCGCTGCCGAGATTCTATTTTTAAATTCTTCACCATTGATGAAACCACCTTCTTCTAATGATTTGTTTGTAAGATCTAACATTACACTGGGATCATGTTCGAATCCATTAAGTCTTGGTTTTTTTATATTACCAGAATAATCCCTTAAAATATAAATATTCAAATCTTTCACAATTTCAACTGATCCTTTTTAATTGATAGAACAGCTTTTTTATCACCAAATGTATCTATATCAGGTATAACTCTCAATAATGTAAGTGAATTATTTGATTGTTGTTCATCTTTATATCTCAATTCTGTAATTGCACACACATTAACATTTGTAACTTCTCACTACACCGAACCTTTATCACATTTTTCCATGTTCCTAGTGGTTGGGATAACAGGAAATATACGAAAGATTAAGACAACATTTTGTAAGTTCGTTTTTCTTTCCAACAGTTTGTCAAGGTACTTAAATTATTTAAATTTATGAACACTTATCATCTAAAAGAAACAACTACGACAATGAATGAAACTTATTCTTTTACCACTACAAATTTTGAATATAATAGTCTAAATAAATGCTTAAGTTGTAAAGTTTGAATTTGCGTTTAACGCCACCGATCCCCGTATCAAATTTTTAGCTCGTAATTTGCTAAAAACAAAAAATTTCAGGTACAAAGTAATATAAGTTTAACGTTCAAGTTAACTTCTTATCAAACATATCTGGAATAACCTTATCATCTCTCTATTTTTTTTCCCTAGTGATACATCCTCAAACTGTAAAACGTCTTACAAACCACTGGTTTCTCAAGTGATTTTAACTAATTGTAATAGTAGAATAAGTCATGCTAATAGTATCATAATAATTAAAAATATTTAACTTGTTTGCTTACCGGTATTTCTTTCGTGATGTTTAAATTAAATTCTAATTTTAAATTTTACGGGGTAAATTTCCCATTAATTTGTACCAAATCTGAAACAATTAAAATTGAGAATAATTGAGAAATCAGCTTTTAAGTCTACAAAAAATTATTAAACAACCTACACTTTTGCATGACACTTAGTTTTAGTTGAAACCAATACTTGTAATCATTAACATGAGGATCATAGAAACCAAAAGACCTTGATCATGATGAAGAAGATAAATCCAAACTTCAATACTAATCTTTTAAATCTCTACAACAATACTTAAATAATATCCTATAAATTAAATCACAGAAAAAATAAACGATGATAAAATAATTTTACGAGCCAAGTAAGGAACAATAATCTCGAATAATAAATCCGTAAAAAAAATAAGAAGAATTCTCCGAAAGACAGGAAAGTTCTTCCCTCCATGAAAGAAGTTTCAAAAGTTACTCGAGAAGGAAAAGAATAATAGTCTTATTATTAGGAGAAGATATAAAAATATAAACAAACTTTCTCTTCTACTTGATGTTTTGATTAAAATCTCGCGTCAAATAGTGATCAACAGGGTTTTTTTTACTAATAATTACGGAACTTGCCTCGAGAGAAGTTGGCCCACGGTTTGTTTTGTTTTCAATTTTTATGGGCTGGTTTTTAGTCCGTCCGCTTCTAACCATAAATAATTTTGTTTATGATATGTACATGTTGGGTATATGTAAAATGAGTAAATAATTTGTCGTGTCTTTATATATTATTATAAATAATAATTTTGTACAATAATCTCAAGTACCTTACAATTATTTTAAAATTTATATGATAAATCTCGTGTAATTTGTGTACAATTCTCATAATCAAAAGACTCTTCTCCTAATTAATTAATTTTAGTCAAACTATTAATTAATTAGATTCATTATTTAGTATACGGCCGGTCGATTGATTGGTGTTATTTGTGACTAAGTATTAGTTATCTTTATTCGATAATTACTGCGGTCTATTAGTCAAGATTAAATAATAATTTATTATTATTAATTTATAAAATTTATAAAATATTTTGACGAACAATAGATTTACACAAACAAGTAAAATTATTCATAGATAACTAAAAACTTTAAAAACTTAAAATTTTACTATAGCCAGCTGATTATTTGGAAGCTAAATCATACTAGTAAATAAGCCAGTACATTTGAATCAACCAGGTTTCATTTGATCTAAGGTACTATCACTAGTTGATTCTTACGAAGGGTACCTTTAAAAATTATCATTATTTTTTTACCCAATTTCTTCTATTATTTTTATGATTTTGACATTATTATTTACTTTTACGTATTTGTTATGATTACTCAAACTTAAATTCAATTCTTTTCATCAAAGGCAATCGAATTACCCAATTAAGAATCAAAACAACTATAAATAGAATAATCTAGTAAATTATCACACTAAAATTGAAATTGCTAATTAAAAGCAATTTAAATTTTTTATTGTTTGTTTTGGATGAGTTACACAAAAACAAAAATACTGCATACAACCCCCCAATCATTGAGAAAATTTTTATCACCAAAAAAATATAAATAAAGCTTAAATCGTCACCAAATTAAATTTTAATCTAACTTCTTTTTCTTATTTCTCAATATCAAACAAACTTTATTCCTTCGCTTATATATCAAAAAAATGCAATTTTCAACCTTAGCTATCTTATCAATTGCCTCAAGTGCTTTAGCCAGTTATAATTCAACTGTTACAGACATTGGAACCACTGTATGTAAAAGAATGATATTTTTTTAATTGTATAACTCAACTTTTACTAACTATACTTCCAGATTATCACTGTGACTAGTTGTCATGAAGATAAATGTACTGAGGTCCCAGTAACTACGGGAATTTTGACAGTTACCGAAGAATTTACAACTTATACAACATACTGTCCATTAACTAGCGAAGAAGAAGGTGAAAAAACCACTGTTGCTGGTGAATCATCAACTGAATCATCTGCTGCTCCATCAACTCATGCTAATGCTACTGTTTCATCATACTCAGCTGGTGCCGGTAAAATGCAAGTTGGAGGTGCTGTCTTATTAGGTGCTGCTTTATTATTATAAGAGTGCTATTTATTTAGAGTTTAATATTTGACTTTAATCTTTTCATAATGCTACTATGAGAGATGAATTATTTTATATACTTCTTAAATACTCTTTAATTAATAAAAATCTTTAATTTAATTGTTAAAATTGTAGAGAATTGATCTATTTGTGAAGGGAATGTCATGTTACTCTTTAATTAATAAAAATCTTTAATTTAATTGTTAAAATTGTAGAGAATTGATCTATTTGTGAAGGGAATGTCATGTTTGCTTTAATTCTTTTGTTTGCTTTAATTCTTTTGTTTTTCTGAATATAAAACGAAACTTCCAATTCAAAAAGTCAGTTGTACAAATAATTCTCATTAGGTTACTTAAGTCTTCCCAATTTAGATCCCTAGTTCCACCAGAAATTTTTGATATGTCTATTAAGACTTGTTTTTTGTCACAAGATGTTAGGGGTTTTTAATTGCTGCAAAATTTTAAAAAACAAATATTATTTCTTGGCAAATTCTGTTTCAAATTTTTTTTTATTTATCTTTTAAAAATTTATACAGAGATTGATCATTACATTTTTTTTTACATTAATAACACTAGAAATATCTTTCAATCAATAACAATGATAAATTCAAATGTCTTTTATTAGTTAATTAGGTAAGTTAGTCTTTTCTTTTCTGAATGTCCAATTAAAAACTCGATTTTAAAAACATGGAGCAAAAAATTTTACATAAATTTAACTCAATAGGTATTTTACTTGTAACGAGCATCAAAAATTGATGGATCATGATAACGGGAAATACGAATTGTATTCCGTTGAATTGTCTGAAGTGGTATAAGTTTCATTTATTTACACCTATAGAGCAATAATGTGAAGATAAAGCAAAAGACGCACGTGACAATTATTTATTAACAGAAGCAAGTCAAATTCAATCCATCAAAATTTTTCATTAAAAATCAGATCAAAATGGTTTTCTCAGGTTGTTTCTATCATTTGCGAGATTATCATTCAACATTGAAGCAAGTATAATGTCTTCACAAGTTAGAACTGATGATCTTTGGCATCAATTGAAAAAAAGGCCAACCCTTTTCAGTTAAAGAATTATCAAAGTTAATATCGAATAAATGAATTAGTCACCTTATTTTGGAAATCATTACCCACTAACAATAAAGAAGAATATTACGAAAGTTTGACTCCAAAGATACGGGCAAAATATACAAACAGTCCAAAATTGTTGGAAATTAATTAGATCTTGTTCTTGTACAATCATTCGATAAGTGCATTAATTTTATACGGCTTTTGATAAATAAATTACTAAGTATTAACTTCACTGTTCATCAATGGCTTTCGCAGGAAATTTCACCTTTTCATTACCATTCAATTTGTGCTTTGGAACATTTTTTGCAAAACTTAAACAAATATAATCTAAAGGATCTTACCAACAGATACCCAGATGATCTGGTAAAGTTTACAAATTATGAATTGATAATTATGCAATACTTTCAAATAGGAGTAATTATTAAAGAGGAACGTTGTCTAGATACAAATGTGGAAAACAAGTTGTACAATCTAAGGCTGGAGTCAACCATAAAATCTGAATTACATTTAACCCAAAGGATGCTCTACTGAAATATTGATTCAAGGAAAATGGAAGTAAGAAAGATAATTATATGAACCAATTTTTGGATTTGTATACAAAGTTTAGCTCAAAAGACTTAGTTATACAGCATTTGGTTTCATTACTGGATCATCACAAAATGAGTAAATTGTATAATCGATTTATTCGTTTCCAACAACTTTGGATAAGCTTGCCTAACAAATTTTTAAAAGGATTAGCCAAGACAGTATTAAAATAATCTCAGTTATAATGGATGGTGATTTCCTAGTCTTTTAACGAATGTTGTATGGATTGGATTGAAAAGAGATGATAAAGTTTTAAGGTATTAAATTCGAGCAGAAATTTAAGTGATTTTTATAATAAATTTTGCAACAACTCATTTTAAAACAAATCAAATTCCATTCATTCGATCTAATTGTAAAGACAATTCATGTTTATGAATATCTTTCCAATTATTAGACCAATTAAATTAAAGGTGTGAGAGATTATAAAACTTATATTTTATAAAATCATAAGATAAGAAATTTTCAAAATTAATATGATACATATAATATTACACAAAATCAAATAATTATAATAAAAGATGAAACACATATTATTTTATTATCAAAAAATTGTGTATACTTAATTTTGATATATAATTTCCCCTCATTAATTATATTTATAAATATAACTTAAAATCCCAAAAAATATATTTTAACTAATTTTAACAATAACAACAACTTTCAAATCAATGAATCCATCCAAAAAAGAAAACATTCAACATAAAGACTCGGTCGATGCTACATCTCACATTAATTTAGAGTCACCAACTAATCAAGATTTGGAAACTTCAAGTGCAACAAGTAAAAAACATCATTTAGATAATTCTTCAATGGTGATTGACTCATATGCTGGTGTTATTGATTCAACACATGTCCCATCTTCGAATGAAAGAGATAGTGCCTCCAGTTTGCAACCAAATTATAAAATAACGAGAAATGAAAGTACTGCTAATGATGAATATAATAAATTTAGCAGCAATACCAAGGACAATATAGATCAACCAATTTCACCTGGTTCTAAAGATTTAAAACAAGAAGATAATTTATTAAAATCAGCTGATGCTGGTGATTCAAATGCTCCAAAAGAATTCATACCCAACTTTGTTAAAATTTTGGGAGAAGATTATTTCAAGAAAAGAGCACCAGGTGAACCCATAAAAAAGCATCCTATACCACCGGAATTTTATTATCCAATACCTATTTATAATAATAAAAGCATTGATATTTTTATTATTATAAATAGGTATTGGATAATAAAATTCCCAATGCAATTAGGGAAAAAGAAAAACGAGATGAAGAAATGAAATTGAAAAAAGAAGCTTTTGAATCTAAAGAAGAATAAGCAACATGGAACAACTAATATTGATGTTTATAAAGATTTAGTCAAAACGGGTGATTTTTTTTAACTGAAAATTGAAGATGATTATGATTCTAAAAACTTGGTTCTATAGTTATAAGATTCTTTAGTTATCCTACTCTTCAAAAATATCAAATTTTTAATACTTATATTCATAGTTTCCATAATCTAAACAATTCTCATCTTTTACTTTTATGTCGATATTTCCGTTGATCCAAACATAAACTATATCGTAAAGTAAAAACAAATTAGTCGGAATCAAATTTTTAATCAAAGAGTAGGTAAAATAATTTATTATGAGAACTAAATATAGTTATAATTTAAGCACCAGGCTTATTTCAAACTTTTTTATTTTAAACTTGTTACGATCATGTTTTTGTATGATCTGATATCTGTACCAGCAATTAACTTTTTAGGACCTATTAACAATAAATGATCATATATTTTATCATTTTCAGGATGTCCTGTGTTTTTATTGAAATGAATTTGGAATACCAATCCTTTGTAGGTCACTTCTTTAAAGCCACTTGATTCGATAGAAAGGGAATAATTCAGCATATTCAATTCTTGAGTAATACTTACGGAATTTCTTATTTCACAAGCATTTAGACCAGCATGTAAACTCAATCGTAACACCTGATCCTTAACTTCCTCCTTTAGAGTATAAACAATCATATTATCTGTATGATCAATTCCAACGGTTGAAAGACCTCTTAAAAAGTGGAGTACTTCTACCTTATTCATTGTGAAGGCAAGTTGTGGGATCTTGCTAAAATAATCGTAACCATTAAAACCACTGAAAATTTGATTATAGTAATTGAAAAAATCTAAATCATTAACGATTATTTTATTCCTAGAACCTTTCTTAAAAGCTATGTCTAAAGTTGTTAAAGCTTTCGAAATATCATCATTAACAGAATATATAAAAATAGTATCTTCTTTGACAGTCGAACGTTTAGCTAAAGCACCAATCACATATGCCAATTCATGATTATTTTCATAATGTTCAACCATATCTTTAAAAATAGAATCTTTTTCAATTTGAGTATCTATACCGTTTACCCTAGTTTGAATTCTTTGTGGTTCATTCACTTTCAAATATCTTGGTCTCACAGCAGGCATGTAATATCGTTCATCTGTCACATCAAATGTTAAATGACTTCCTCTTTCAATATGTATATTTGATTCATTTCTACTCATGACTTGAGTATATTTATTAACCATAAAGTCAATTGAGTGAGCACCATTATTTTCGACATGATTCATCATAATTTTTGAATAATTCATGACAACAAGTAAGCCAGAACGATATATAAATCTACCAGTTTCTTTGTTAATAGCTAGGACTTTAAAGTCAACTCCTTCTTTAAGCATTTTTTTCAATTGTTGATAGTCAGCCGGTCCATGATCAGTCATTACTTGAGTAGACTCGCTAAAACCGGGGTCTCTTTCTCTTAATTTATAAAGATCATATTTCATTTTAGTCATTTTGACAGATCTGAGGAGTTAATCATTGATAGTATGAATGATAAAGTAAAATATTTTTGAACATATTCTTCAATAATAAGTTCAGCGAATGTAATAATAGTTGTATTTTAAGATGAGTTATTGATCAATAAACTATTCTAATGGTGAACAAATATGAGTTGTAAAAATTGATGTAAACATAAAAATACTTAGATCTAGGCTACATTTTAAATTAATCTTATGTTTTTCACGCGTAAGTATTATCTTAAAAAGTTGTAAACTCATCCAAGTTACATGAAATGATTACACCTAAAATGTTCTACTTAAATTCTATAAACATTCATACGGCAGATACATTATAACCAGGAAATAGTTATTGATCTATGAACTGCTTGGTGTTCAAGTGTAAACTTCAACTTGATAGTAATAAATTTAGATTTTTATTTATGTCAAAGTATTGCAAATCTTCATAAGTTTTAGCTCACAATCTGGAATATAATAATTAAATACTACAAATTCACTTTAAAGAGTTTTCAAGAATTATCTGATAATGGGTAGAAATTAGTCATGGACAATCCGCTAAAAAACTCAGGTGGTCATCTCACATTCAATAGGAACCTACTGCTAAAAGCCAATACAAATTAACAAGTAGACAATCATTATCCAGAAATATCAACTCTCAGGCAACGAAGAGGAAATTGGAGAAAATGTTACTTCCGTAGTGGATCAATCAAATTCTCATGTTGAAATTCACGTGTTGGACAATCAATTCATTTTCAAAGGTTAAACTAACTGAAAGAAATTTTCCATCATAATTGAATTATTCTCAACCGATTTTGAAACATAATAAGTATAGTACCCAAAACGAAAGAACTAGACATATTGAAACCAACATCGGTAGAGATGAATCAAGTCCAATAAACTCAACCGAATTAAACTACTGAAAGTACAATTCTAATTATGAAAATGTACAAAATAATGACTTAAAATATAGCATCGATCTTTTGTAACTATAATAACTATACAACTCTTGACGGGGACAGGGCTGATTTAAACCAGAGAATTGGAAAACCAAATGAGAGAACACTGTCGAAATGAGCATTTGTGAACATGAACCATTACCAAAAGGAGATGATTTGAAATCCAATGCAGAATATACAGATGTCGATATAACTAATCATGAAGGAGATATGGATAACGAAGTGAACATAGAGGTGGGGATTTAAAACCAAAACATCGCAATACATTATACGCATAAAAACAAGTTCATAACATTTGATTTGATCGATATCTACCGCAATATAGAACCCCAAACAATCAATTGGAGCAATATTAATTATAGAAATTGATGAATAGATTATATATAATTGTCTCATACAGCCTTAGTACTTTCAAATTTTCAACAATTTGAACCTACACAATTCAATGATATTGGAACATTTTGTGCAAAAATCTTTTAAGAGTAACAATTAGCTGAACCTAAATGCACTCAACTTACAAGGTACAGTTGAATTGATAAACTTAATAGAGCAATTATTTGAGGATGTTTAAAATTTCGTCAGCAAACGGTAAAACATAATCATTCATTTTGTGAGAGTATAAATTTGAATATTTAAATGACTTAATCAATTGCTTTACAGGAAAAAGTGCAAACACTCAATCACATTAGACCTTTTAATATATATTTTATAGTTATCATAACATGGATGGGTACCCACAGTTACCAAATTGATAGAATAGGAGAAAATGAGTTAACGATCAGATATTTAGAGCTGTTGTACAATCGTTGAAAATACACTAACTATCTAAAATGGACATTTCAATCTTTTGAACCCAAAAGAAAGCTGGTCTTCTAGGAATTTTAAGGTAAAATGACAAATACTGTCACCTCTATGATTTAAATCCATAATTGTTTTTTGTGCATTATCTTGTTGTCCTATATATGAATAACTAATTGACCATAAGTTAGAGTTGAATTAAATAGAGTAGGAGTGAACAAATAATTCTCTTGTAATATTTAGCATTCCTAATGAATTAAGATAAGGAGCTTTGAGAGCTGTCCCATCTTCTGCACAATTTCTAACTAAAAGTTTACCTTTAGGTTTTAAAACTCTTAAAACCTTTTAAACTTGAAGGTTAGAGTCATAAAATCTAAAGGAAAAATCTTAGCTAGATATTGTGTTGAAGATGAGTACCCAGCTTTAAAAGCTGTAAGTAATGCCTTTGTAGATTAGGTAAATGGGGAACCCAATTATTTTTTTCCGATTCAACGTTCCTCATATCGTCTCAATTTATAATCCTATATTTTTGGCCACCTCTATTCAATCCTTTTAAAACTTGGTCATGAGCAAACTGCTTATAAAGGTCTTGTTTTTTCTTAGCTTCAACATTGACTTTGTTCCCCCTTGGTGATTTATCCAACAAAAAATTCTGACACTTTCACATCCTCAGTATTATTTTAAATACTTCTACCCTCAAGCCATCGGCTTAATTCCAACCATAATAAAATAATATAATTCATATTGTTTTCACTGTTTTAAAAGACCGTTTTGCTCAACCCTTTTTTCCTCACTGCTTTTTCTCAGATTGATAATACCAGGTATTTGATTTTCAACTCCAATTGAAGTAGCTGATACTATAGTATTACAACTCCTAACAATGAATGGACCATCATATTGAGCTCGATTAATGAACCTAAATAGAAATCTTTGGTTCACTGGTTCACCGAAAAATTCAAGCTCGTCACCAAAGCCGAAAGAATAACAACTGGTGATAAAGAAATCCGAAATCATAATAATCTTTTTTATTATAAGTTCTAAATTGTTTGTCACCAATATTTGTCAATTCGGCTTCAGTGACGAATTTGAATTATAATGTTTCAGTATTATCATCTCTCAAAGCTAGTTAACAACTTTTGAAATCAATATCACCAACTGAAATTTTTGATTAATAATAAGATTCAACATAATAAGGTTATATAATATAACTTAATGAAACACGAAATAATTCATTAAATTTCTTGAAATGAAAACACGTCTGGGTGGCAACAAAATTTTGAATTTTTAAATAAACGGTAGTGATTGAATCATACCTATCTCTTGACTTTTTGACAAAGCAATGCAATGTGATTTTGATTGTAATTGTATTTCAATTGACACTTGAATCACTGAATTTGATTGATCTTTTGATTAAAACTTATCTGTAACTGTTGTGGTTATTATAAAAATTTTTGTTACTAGTCAAAACGTAAATTTATGACGACTTTGTACAAAAATTAAAACGACATCAACATAAGAGTTTATGTCGAACGAGATTTTTAATTTATGACGAGCAAATTTTTATTTACGACCAAATTAAACAGGAAAAAATCCCCAAAGTTATTACTTGAATCGAATACTTTAAAACGTAATTTCATTTTTTACGGATATATTAAATGTCGTCATAAATACATTATCACGAAACTCTCTCAAATATAATGCTAAACAACTTCTTTTATTCTTCCTATATAAAACTAAATTCATCAACTATTTCCATCCTTATCATCATCTTCATCATCATCATCATCTAAATCAGTTTCTAAATCACACATTGTTCTACAATTTGGACAATAAAATTGAGGATAACTTTTTATAATTATAGGTCTAATACATTTATAATGCCAATGATGAGAACAAGGACTTATAAATATAGCTTGACATGGATCAACTTTCATTAAACATATAGCACATTCTCCATTATTTTGAATATTTTCAGTATTTATTGGTGATGATTCATCATTTAAATGTAAATTTTTAAATTTTTGATGAATTTCTAAATTAAATTGATTTACTTTTCTTTGCCAACTTTTATTAAATTCACATCTCATTTTAACACATCTATAAACTTCTTCTGTTCCTCCTCTATAATCCATACCTAATTGAATTATATCTCCATCTATTATTGGCATCATTAAAGATTCTTGTGATGCAGGTGATAATCTTATATGATTTAAAAAAGTACCCAGTGAACTTTTACAATCTTTTAAAAACCATTGACCTTCTTCATTACATTCTAATAATGCATGAGTTCGACTAACAACTTTTGATTTAAAAACAACTGGTGCACTTGATCCTTGTTTTGCATGAGCTGCTGCTTTATTTTTTTCAGTATATCTTCCAATACTTAAATTTGAATTTGGTTTTAATTTTCTTATAATTGGACTAAAATATAATCCACTTGATGATGATGAATGATCAATTAATGGTGTTAATCTTACTGAATATTGACCATCTTTATCTGTTTTATCTTTTTCAGTAGTTGCACTTGACAACTTATTAATTGTTGAAGATGAAACTGCTGTGGATGTATGTTGAGGTTGTGGACGTGAAGATGTTTGTGGTGGTTGTTCCTCAGTTGTGTCATGAAATGAAGTAGATGTTATATCATTATCATCATCAACTATATAATTATTTATATTAGCAATAGTAGGACTATTTGACATAAGTTGTTGTTGTTGTGGTGGCGCATCTGATTGTGAACGCATTGTAAAATTATTTAAAAAATTCAAACCAAATGAAGGTCGTCTTGGAGGTTGTTGTAAATTATTATCACTTTCAATAACAGGAGAATTAGGACTACTTGAACCAGAATTTGAATTAGACCCTGAACCTGATAAATTATTTGTTGATGTATTTGATTTTGTAGTTGACATCAACCTTGGTATACCCTGTCTTGTTAAAGTTGAACTATTTGCTTCTGGCATTTGATTAAATGATGATATGTTAGCCGGTCTCCCTCTACTGCTGGTTTAGGTGCCTAGATAAATAATGATTTTGTGATTTTAATATAAATTTACAGTAATTTAAGATTGTTGAAAAAATAAGAGATAAAATGTTCGTGTACTTTTTCAAACATAGACTATATCAGCTACTCAAATATTCTTGTTCACCAATTAATCTAAGTAATAAATTTTGTAATTCTTTTTTACCTTTTGATGATCTCCATATAAAATGATCACTATTTTCAGCAATTACCCATTCAGCTGTTTTTGAACTTAATTTTGAAATTTCTCTTTGCCATTTACCCCAATTTAGAGATTTTTTAATCATAAAATCTGAAGAAATTACTCCAACTGTTAATTCATTTATATCAGAATCTTTAACTTCATTATATGATAATATACCAGAAACTAATTGTTCTTGACATCTTGCTCTTATATATTTTGATTGATAATACATATCTCTTCCAAATATTCTTGATTTACTTGAATATTTCATTGGATGGAAAAACCAATGAATCGATGGAATTATACCTAATGGAGATATAAAACCTTTTAACCATAATTTAATACCAGTTATATTATCCATAACTTCTAATGACCCCCTAAATACTTTTGTTGATTCATTTTTTTTACCAGATCCATTAAATGGCCATTTTTTTAATAAATCTACTGGCCATGAATCAACAAATAAAATCAGTTGAATATGAGCTCTATGTCTACTTGCAAACATTCTTGCATATAAACCACCAATATCAAATCCTACAACAGCAAATGGTCCTTCAATTCCTTCTTGTTCTAAAGCATCAGTTAAATAATCAGTAATAATTCCAATACTTGCAGGTGGTGGAGAAGATTCAGAAAATGCATATCCAGGTCTATCCCATATACAATATCTTTCAACTTTATTTAAATGATATAATTCTTCAATCCATTCTGCAAAAACTTCAGAAGAAGTAGTTTGACCACCTTCAACTAAAACAATTGGTTGATCAATATCTTTAGAATGAACATCTCCAAAACATGCTAAATGTACATTAAATTGACCATTATCTACTGGAACCATTTTACCCCATGGTTTTTCATGAGTATCAAAAGCATGTAACCAAATAGTTAAACTAATACACCATACTATCCATAATATGAATATTTCAAATATTATTTTAATTAAAATTATAAATAATTCAGTAACTGTTTTTCTTTTTTCAATTCTACCAGTTAATCTAATTTGTTGATATTTTCTACCTTCATCAACCCAATAATCCAGTAAAGAATTAAAAAATGAATTTAAAGCAGTCCAAAGTAAAAGTAATGTTCCTAAAAGTCCTTGATCAATTCTAGTTTCTGGAATCACCAATATAATAAGTAAATCTAAAAGTAAAAAACCCAGTACAATATATCCACCAATTCTTTCATAATATGAAGGTACAATAAAAGTAAAATTATTTACTATATTCATTAATAAACATATTAAAGCTAAATCAATTTGTAAAAAAGATTTACCTCTATTATTAAATCCAGGTAATGCAAAAAATTCACTAAATAATAATATTAAAAAAAGTATTAAATTTATTATAACCAATATAACTTGTGTAAATTTTAAAAGTTTAACATAATCCAATTTTAAAGGAGATACTTGAGGATCATCTGGATCCAATAATGGTTGTGTTTCTAAATCTGATCTAGTTATTTCATTTGAATTTATTGATTCTGGATTTATATGATTTATTCGTGAATGTTGTTCATGTTCGTTTTCTGTGTGTGGAGTTTTTGGTGGAGGTGGTGTTTCTGAGGTAGGACGTTCTTGTTGATTATTCTCTTCAATTGAACGATACTTGGACATAACTCAATTGATGTTTGCGAGATGAAGAATAACCACTTGATATAATTCCGCAGCAAACATAAATAAATTATTAAGGGGATTTTATATAAAAAGCAGGTGGGGAATTAAATAAACTTCGTAGATGTAGCAAGTACATGATCTAGTTTAAGAGTTGCATTATTAGTATTTATAATTCTACTGGGTTCTTAAGATGAACTGCTTTAATCTATTACTGATGCATTTGTCGTAAACCTATGTATATGCAGAATCTATTAGAATAGAAAAAATTAAGTTTCAGCCATACCTTAGTGACTCGTCAAAAATTTAAAAATTGAGATTTGATATTGTTGTATTCATTCGTCTATTTGATCGAGAGTAGGTTGCATTTGCACAGTAATGTAGGCTATCTTTTCTTGATGTTAGTTTATCTTATCGTCAAATCTCGGTTGAAAATAAAATATATTTTGATAACAAAATTATTTGATAAACTGTTCCACAACAATGTCCATAACAATACCATCTGAAGTTAACATAGATGGATCAACCTTTTATCAAATAAATATCAAATTACCACTACGATCATATTCTCTCAAAAAAAGATATTCAGATTTTGAAACTTTAGTCAATCAATTATGTCATAATATAGGTATAAATTCAAAAGATTTTCCATATCAATTACCTGGTAAAAGAATCAATTGGTTAAATAAAAATAATATAATAGAGGAACGCAAAATAGGACTAAGTCAATTTCTCAATCAAATAATTCAAGATAAATCATTACAAAATGAACCAGAAATATTACTGTTTTTACAATTACCAAAAAATTTCAAATTTCAAGAAAGAGCTAAAATTGAAAATAAAGATAATTGGTATGAAACATATAGAAATTTAAAAAATGATTTAAATGAAGAAAATAATCAAAATATTGTTAAATTAAAAGAAAGAATTTCAAAATATTATCAACCTTTTATGAATGATTTAATAAAATCAAGTAGTGTTACAGATAAAGAAGAACAAACAAAAAGAAGAAATTTAATTTCACAATTACAAAATAAAATAGATCTGTTATTATTGGTAAAACCAGAAGAAACTAAAAAAATATCTCGAATATTAGGCAAAGAAACAGAAGAAACTTTACCTTTAAATAATCAAGAATTATTACAACATCAAATACAAATTCATCAATCTCAAGATAAAGAAGTTGAACAACTAAGAATTTTAATAGCAAGACAAAAACAAATTGGAGTTACTATTAATCAAGAAGTAGAAGAACAAAATTATATGTTGGACAAATTTAATGGAGAAGTTGAAGATACAACCGATAAAATCAAACAAGCAAGAAGAAGAGCTAGGAAGATTATATAAGAATCCATTTAGATTACACTATTTCAATATATCTAATATTATCGGCTAATGAATCAACATGAACTTCAGAATTTCCATTTTGTAAAGCTCTTCTTTCAATTTCACTATTTTCAACACTCCTCATATCTTCATCTTCTTCAAACTCAAGATCATGAATTCTCCAAAATCCTCCAACACCAAAAAATCTATGTAATCCAAATCTTCTTGGAGGATAAGCTCTACCATTATTTCTTAATTTAAATATACTTGGATGATATTGATGATAAAATACAGCTCCAACAAATCCTCCTAATAAACTACCTGCTATTACATCTCTTAAATAATGTCTATTATCGCTTACTCTTGTACCTGCTACAAAAAATGCTCCTAAAATTGGTGATATAGTTAAAAATACTTTAAATGAATTATTTCTATTATCAAAAGTTTGTAATCTTGCTGCCATATTTAATGAAGTTATAACCATACCACAAAATACAGTTGAAGAATGTCCTGAAGGAAAACTCCTAAATCCTTCCATCACCAAATTCCAATTTGGTTGTGTACAAATTGCAACATTTGATAATTGAGTAAAAGGTATAGTTTGAATCATTGGTTCACATCTATCTATAACATCTGGTCTTGGTAAACCAGTAATATTTTTTAATAATGAAACTGCCCAAATTTGAGTAGCTTGAGCTCCTAATAAACATAAACAACCAGCAAAAAAATCCCATAATCTACGTTTAATAGATGTTGTAGTCAATATTGTAAATACACCAAATTGAGCTAATGGTATACCTGCCGATATTAACACTAGTAACCATACAGGAACAGTAGCTTGTGGTAAAAAAGTATATCTAATACTTAAATCAAATAACAGAAATTCATGAAAATTTGGTGGTAATGCTCTCCCCAAAGCGACTGATAATATTAGTATAACTGAATAAAATATAAGATAAAAATATATGATATAGTAGTTAATCCAGATAATTGAAAGTTACGAAATGTTATTGCCCAATCTTGAAACATTGTTGATATGTTTGGCTGCAAATCGCAGCAAAAAAAATTAAAAACGATATGTTTACCCATAATATAAATTATATTAATAACTACTACAAAAATATATAAAGAATTAAATACAAGTCATTCATTTGACCATTATGATTTTTTGAATATTTAAAGTCATTCAGTGACCATGCTATATATAAATGTTTGGTTGCTTATTGATTTTCTGGACGTAATTTTCTTACTTCTTTACCAACTCTCCAGATTTCCATATCTCTGATAGTTTTCAATTCTTCTTCTAATCTTTCTCTATAATCAGCTTGTGAATTAAAATCAAGAGATCTTTGAGTTTCAGTACCATTTTTAACTGATGCATATAAATCTTCAAATACTGGTTTTAAAGCATCTTTAAATCTTGGGTACCAATCTAAAGCACCTCTTCTTGCAGTAGTAGAACAAGCATCATACATATAATCCATACCATATTTACCAATTAATGGATATAATGATTGAGTAGCTTCTTCAACAGTTTCATTAAAAGCTTCTGATGGAGTATGACCATTTTCTCTTAAAACTTCATATTGAGCTAAAAACATACCATGGATACCACCCATAAGACATCCTCTTTCACCATATAAATCTGAGTTAACTTCTCTTTCAAAAGTAGTTTGATAAACATAACCTGAACCAACAGCAATAGCCATTGCAATTGCTTTTTCTTCAGCTTTACCAGTAACATCATTCCATACAGCATATGATGAATTAATACCTCTTCCTTCTTTAAATAAAGATCTAACAGTTCTACCTGAACCTTTTGGAGCTACTAAAATAACATCAACATTTTTTGGTGGTTCAACTTTAGTTAATTCTTTAAAAACTGGTGAAAAACCATGAGCAAAATATAAAGTTTTACCTTCAGTAATTTGTGGTTTAATTGATTCCCAAGTTTCAGATTGAGCAGCATCTGATAATAAATTCATAATAATAGTACCTTTACTTATAGCTTCATTAACATCAAATAAATTTTCACCTGGTACCCAACCATCTTCAATAGCAGCTTTCCAAGAAGCACCATTTTTACGGACACCAATGATAACATTTAAACCATTGTCTCTTAAGTTTAAACCTTGACCATAACCTTGTGATCCATAACCAATTAAAGCTAAAGTATCATTTTTAAAATAATCTAATAATTTTTCTTTTGGCCAATCAGCTCTTTCATGAACAACTTCTTCAACACCACCAAAATTGATAGTTTTAACACCACGTACAGCCATGAAAGGAACTTGTGATTTTAAAGTAGTTGTTCTAGTAGCATTTGCTAATAAAGTAAAAGTTCTTTTTGATAAAGTAGCTTTTGATGAAGCAATTTTTGCAAAACGTAATGAATTTGTTCTGAATGACATTTTTTTGATTGATTCTTAATTGACAAATATAAAATATTTAATTAAAAAAGAATAAGAAATGTTTAAAATATTTATATGTGAAAAGTTGTTGAAAATTTTTTGTAAATAGTTTTCTCTCCACGAAAATTAAGATTGAAATTTTTCAGTGAATCATAAAGGAGTGTATACAAATATCAGCTCTTAATTATTGCGGACTGAACAGGCCCTTTTTTCGGGAGTAACACAAAATTATATGGATAAGCGGGAAAAATATATCATCTAATATATATGAATCTATTTTGCATTTTTCATGTTCAATTGCCTTATGATTGATACAATGTTTAGGATAAGAGAGATCAGGCGTAATTTGATAAAGGATGAGATTCAATCAATATTTAAGTCACAAACTTCAACTGGATTTTAAAGCAGTTTATCGCTTCTAATCGCAAGGCATTCGAATTAAGATATGAGAATAGGAATGAATTTACTTACACCATTAACTTACTATTCAAAGAGAACTGTAGTAACGATTGTTTTCAGTCATATTATGTTTATTATGGTTCTCTGTCATCACGAATCAACGAAATACCTACTTTTTTAATAATTCTTCAATTTTTGGAGCAATATCAAGTGGTTTAGTCAAAGAACTATATCTTTCAACAACATTACCATTTTTATCAATTAAAAATTTTTCAAAATTCCATTTGATTCTATTTAAACCCAATAAACCTGATTTTTGGGATTTTAAATATTTGTAAACAGGATCTGCTTTATCTCCATTAACATCAATTTTTCCTAATACTGGGAAAGTAACACCGTAATTAAGTTGACAAAATTCACCAATTTCTTCATTTGATCCTGGCTCTTGATTTCCAAACTGATTGCACGGGAACGCTAAAAGTTGTACGTCTTTACCTTCGAATTTCTTGTTTAACTCCTCTAGCTGGCCATACTGAGAAGTAAACCCGCACTTGGAGGCCGTATTTATGATTAAGGTGACCTTGCCTTTCAATTCTGAGAAAGGATATGGCTTGCCAGTCTTATCAAGTGGATTTAAATCAAAAAATTCTGACATGATTTTATTTTATTGGATCAAATAATGATTGACTCTAGTGATTGTGCTTAGATATTATGAAATTCAAGGACGAACAGTCTTAACTGGGACTATGACTAACTCCAGTGCTTGATCTTAGGTATTATGAAATTCAAGAATCAAAATTCTTAAGTGAACTATGATTGACTCTAGTGCTTGATCTTACGTATTATGAAATTCAAGTTGAAAAGTCTTAAGTGAATTTATGATTGACTCGAGTTCTTGATCTTAGGTATTATGAAATTCAGGGATGAAAAGTTTCAAGTTGGATAAATAATAAGTTTATTAGTTATTTTAATTTTGCGAATACGTTTCAATATAAATGATGATATTTTGAGCTACCAGTTACTGATAAAGAATACAATATAACTAAGCAATCAATTAGCCTAGACTTTAGTCGAGGCTATAAATTCAACTTTGATTATTAATCAAAAATAGGAATGTTTCAGCTGGTTCGAAAAATACTAGATCTAGCAAAAAGAATAATAACCGTATAGCGCTTAAACAGTTACATCACCTTTTGATTAAATTTTTTTTCAGCCGTCTTTCTAAAACTTTTACGAAAAATCATGAAAAATTATCCGTTCTATTTTCAATTGAAATATCCGAATGACATTATAAATCATTATTCTACAATACTATTTACACAAATTCAACAACATAATAATTTTGTTTTCCAATTCTAATCAACATTAACTTCCCATCGACTAAATGATGTGATTTATCAAAAAGCACAACATCATCAGGATCTTCAAATTGATCTCTATCTAATCCCAAATAAACTCCACCAGATTTAATTAATCTTTTGATTTCACTTTTTGATTTACCTGTTATATCCAGCAATAATGCACTCATTTTAATGTCATCACATTTGTGCATTGGGTACTTATAAAGTATACCGGATCTTTTGAAATTATTAATTAATTTTTCTGCATTGATATTATCATCAAAAGGTTGATCAGGAGTTGGAAATAAAAAACCAGTTATATATGCCATCTCATCTCCTACTCCAACACCATGAATCAAATCAACCACTTCTCTAGCGAGCACACGTTGTGCAATTCTTAAACCTGGGTCAGCTTCATGTTTTGGAATTAACTCACCTTCAATGACATTTAAAGGTAATAAAGTAAAAGCTTTGAGTAATTTTGCAACCATATCATCTGGAACATTAATAAAATATTGATACATTTGATAAGGACTTGTAAGTTTAGAATCGATGAAAACTGCATTACCAGCAGATTTTCCAAATTTTTCACCAGATGGGTTAGTCAATAAAGGAACAGTTAAACCATAAGCTTCATTTGATTTATTCACCAGTTTCTTCAATCTCGATATCAAATCAATTCCTGCTGTTATATTACCCCATTGATCATTTCCACCAACTTGCATATTTACATTTTGATCTTTGTATAAATGAAAAAAATCATAAGCTTGTAAAATTTGATAAGTAAATTCACTAAATCCAATCCCACCACTTTCTAATCTTGACAGTATTGAATCTCTTGCTAACATTGCGCTAACTCTTATATGTTTCCCATAAGTTGATAAAAAGTTTAACATTTTAACATCCCTCCACCAAGATTCATTATTTACACTACTTACATCACCTATTTGTTTGTTCATTGGGAATTGTCTAGATTTTGCGTACTCAATACCATTCTGTAGAAAAGTTGTAATTTGACTTTGTATTTTAGTTACATTATCTTCAACTTCGTTCAAATTTAAACCTTTTCTTTCTGTTGTTCTCCCACTTGGATCTCCAACTTGACCAGTTGCTCCACCTACTAAACCAATGACATCATTCCCACATATTCGAAAATGTAGTAGTACCATCAATGGAAGTAAATTTCCTAAATGTAAACTTTCAGCAGTTGGATCAGCACCACAGTACAATTTGAATTTATGATCATTATTCCTTTTGGTGATTTCAAAAAGCTTATCATCAGTCAATGATTCAACTAAATGTCTTGATTGTAGGTAACTTACTAACGAAGTATCAGGATTTGTTTCAGGTGTTATGTCTTTCCCATCTGTTAACTCGTAAACCGTAGGTATAACAGTAACAGTGTCTCTTGCAACAGTCGACGTAAACCGCACATGCCGGTTTAATTGGACAATGACTCTTTTAAACATTGATTTAGTGGTGATAATTCTGAAACTTTTTAAAATAATTATGTTTCGCATCAATTATTTTTCTGTTCTTCTCCATCTCAGAACTTATTCATGGTTTCAGACCACAATGCTGGGGATACAATAGGCAAGAAGAGGAAGAGAAAGAGAAGTAAGAAAAGCAAAAATGATGAATTCCCATCAGACAATGAACATCAAGTAGATCATTTAAATCAAGAAGTTGAGAATATACAGGCAAAACAAAATAAGAAGATCAAATTCAATGATGATGATGAGGAAGATGTAGAAAAATCTAAGTTGGAGCAAATACCAAACGAGTCAAAACCTGTGATTGAAGAAACATCCCGCACAAGAACACGGCAGCCTAATGAAAGGAAATTAGGCTCGGATTCTCGAGTCATAAAATATGTTGAATCAAATGATTCAGATTCAGTATCAGATTCAGATTCCAATAGTAATTTCAAGTTTAAACAATCAACAATAAAATTAGCGGAAATAGCTGAGGGATTACTCAAAATACGACAAACTTTACCAATATATCAACATAAAGATCAGATCGTAAAATTCATCTCAGAAAATCAAGTTACTATAGTCATTGGTGAAACAGGTTCTGGTAAATCAACTCAAATTCCACAATTTTTAATGCTGAAAAATTCAAAAGCCATTGCCGTAACTCAACCAAGAAGAGTAGCCGCTGCGTCATTAGCTGCAAGAGTTAGCGAAGAATATGGTTGCAAACTAGGGACCGATGTTGGTTATCAAGTTCGTTTTACAAAGATGTTAAGTCACAAAACTAAATTGAAATATCTTACAGATGGTATGCTTTTGAGGGAAATCATGATGGATAAAGAATTAAAAAAGTATGGTACTATAATATTGGATGAGGCACATGAGCGTACAATTCTAACAGACTTAATCATGGGTTTTATTAAATCATTACTCATTTCCGGTAAAAGGAAAGATTTGAAAGTTGTTGTAATGTCGGCTACTTTAAATGCTGAATTGTTTAGTAAATTTTTTGATGAAGCTCAAATATTATATATTGAAGGTAAAACATTTCCAGTTTCAAGATTTTATCTTAAAAATGAGGATAATGAAGATATAGTTGACTGTATGATACGGTCGATTGTAAAAATCAATTTAACAGAGCCAGAGGGTGATATACTATGTTTTTTACCTGGTCAAGAAGAAATTGACAATTGTGTTAAAACTTTAGAGCAATTAGCTCCTCAAATGCCAAGAGAAGCTCCTTTAATAGTTCCTTTACCTTTATACGCTGCATTATCACCATATCAACAGTCTAAAATTTTCGAGAAACAACCTAAAGGAAGAAGGAAAGTCATTTTAGCTACTAATATTGCAGAAACTTCTATCACGGTGTCAGGGGTAAAATATGTTATTGATTCAGGATTGAGAAAAGTCAAAATATGGAAACATAACTTAGGATTGTCGACATTATTGACAACGCCAATCTCTCAAGCGTCAGCGAGACAAAGAGCAGGAAGAGCAGGGAGAGAAAGTGCTGGTAAAGTATTTAGATTGTATCAAGAAAATGAGTATGTCAATTTACCAAGACAACAAGAGTCAGAGATCAAAAGAAACGATATTATTTTGCCAGTCTTGACACTTAAAAAACTAGGAGTCGATGATCTTTTAAATTGGACTTGGTTAGAGGACCCTGGTCAAGAACTGATAATTAGTGCTTTAAATAATTTGTACACCTTAGGTGCATTGAATGAAGCAGGAATTATTACCGGATTGGGGTACAAAATGAGTGTTTTACCACTACCTCCACAATTATCGGTTGTTTTAATAGCTGCTGCAGAAAATGAATGTTTAGCACCGGTGATTGAAATTGTGTCTTGTTTATCGGTTGATAATTTGATTTTAAATGTTACCGGTGAGGATAGAGATGAAATCAACGCTAAAAGAAGGACTTTTACTCCTAAGGGAAATACTTATGGTGATTTAATTGCATTGTATGAGTTATATCAAACATATAAATCATTGGGAAAAGAATGGTGTTTAGAAATGATGATCAGCTACAAGGGCTTTAAAAATGTTCAAAAAATCAAGGAACAATTAAAGGAGTACATGCTAGCAACAGTAAAGCAAGATGACACCTTAAGTAATGACGAAAAAGAAAAACAACTATCAAAGTTTAGAGCACAGCTTAATGACGACGAAGTTGAAGACCAAATCTTGAATGTCCCTGCAATACTTAAATCTTTCTTGAAAGGATTTATAACAAATACAGCCGTTGGAATGCCTGATAGGTCTTTTAGAACATTTAATTCTGGTCAACTAATAAGTATACATCCATCTTCTGTCTTATTTGGTAAACCAAACCTTGAAGCTATCATGTATATTGAATATGTCTTTACAACAAAAGGATATGCAAGAAATTGCTCCGCAATAGAACTATCTTGGATACAAGAAGTTGCCCCTCATGTTCTAGGTGGTAATAAAATAAGCATTAATGGTTAAAGAATATTAATTTATAATCTACATACATCCTTAACTGCATCTATAACTTTACCGAATATTCTCTTATTACCCGCTATAACACCTTTTGATTGTAAAAATCTTCCTTTCCCAAAATCTAATGGGTTTCCATATATATCACCAACCTCACCACCAGCTTCATAAATTAATATATTTCCTGCAGCATGATCCCAAATTTTTTCTCTATATTCGTCATTTATTGGTAATCTTAAGTAAATATCAGCTTGACCACTCGCTAATATACAATACTTCACTTGAGAATCGAGATTTATTGTTTGTTCTTTTACCGTATCTGGGTTAAAACCAATTTTTGACTTTATATCCGCTTGCGTTGAGTGAGATGAATGACCCTTTTCAACACCTTCTGCCACCTTTAATTGAGATGGAGATGTATGCTCTGTCATTTTTATTTTACTTTGCTTACTCAATTCGATAAATCCAGGTGTAAATAAATCTGAATAATATGCACCCAAATCTTTAACGGCAGAATATAAACCACCAACAACTCCTGATTGATCGGTATTTGATTTGACTTCTTTTGGTAAGTTTGGACACCCTATAACACCTAGTACAACTTTCCCATTCTCTATCAATGCTAAACAAACAGCAAATTGATCACCTCTTAAAAATCCCTTTGTTCCATCGATTGGATCTAAAGCCCAAAATCTTCCTTTTGATCCACCCTGTGAATTTCCAAAATCAATACTTTTATATACTGATTCGGTGTTTGTAAGATCACCTATTAATGAATCATAATCCTTTGTTTCATTTTGCACGTTTTCAATTAATTGTAAAACTTTATTTGACAACTCTTTGTTATTTTGTAAATCCTGTGAATCTTCTTCCCCAACTATTTCATCTTGGGGAAAATTCAATTTGACGGCGTGATTTATGATAGCTTGACTGGCAAAATCCCCTATCGTAACTGGGGACTTGTCATCCTTTGTGATTGTTCCCGCTTGAGATATAGAATCACTTAATTGTTTAGTCAAAATCGAGGCTCTTTTAACAGCTAAAGTAGCAATTTGTAGCTCTTTATGATAAGGATTGGTTGACATGGTAAAAAACTTGAGTAATTGAGTCCTTAAGCTTGAGAATGACGCGATCAATATGAAAAACAGTAATATTACTACTGTCTTCATAAACTAATCTTGATTTAATGTAAAAAATTTACGAAGTTGAAAAAAACGATTTTGCGAAATACGTTACTAAGAGTTTTAGACAATCAAAGCATTCACCAAATGCGATCATGTATAAAGCTCTACTAGCTTTACTAATACTATGCTCAATTTGCTGGATCATTCAGCTTTTACCTGTGATATCTGTTCCTTTGACAGCTCAATCAAGTAATATATATTTATCTAATTTTCAAAATTATACATTTGGGGTTTTTGGAGTATGCGATACGAGAAATGGATTATGCAGCCCACCTAGAATAGGTTATCCACCAACGAATAGCACCTTCTATGGATTCGTAGAAGAAGGAGACACAGGAGCAGTTGTTTTACCGTCAGATGTTAGATACACCATTTCAAAATTATTGGTGGTTCATGTTGTTGCATTTTGTTTATCAAGTTTACTTTTGATGGTTATATTCTACTTGTTTGGTTTGGAAAGTATTGACAGGTGTAAATTTAATAAAACGAAAAGGCGGCATAAATCCCATCACGATACTCATCAATTAAGAAATGAGAGAGAAGAAGAAGAGGAAGAAGAAGAGGATCATGATGATAACAATCACAATAGTGAATCTACATCAGTTGAATTGAAAAGAGATAAACGAGATTTAACATCATACTTGAATATTATGTTAATTCTAACATTTTTTTCGGTACTAACCAATCTACTCGCCTTTTTGGCTGATATTCTTTTGTTCATTCCTAATTTGAGTTACTTAGGATGGATTCAATTATTACCAATTGTAACTATGGCCTTAATTACATCGATGTTGTGTTTTATCAAACGATCTATATCAAGCAGGAAATTTTTCGAAAGTTACGACCATCAGTATGCTAATGATGACATGAAAACACTTAGAAACAGGGTTATGGATCAATCTTGGAATGATTCTTCAAGCGATGATGGATTTTACGTATACACCGATGGATTTTATACAAGAAACGAGGGTGATCAAGCGACTAGAGATAGAGTAAATTCTGCCGTCTCATTGAGCTCAAGTGTTCGACGAAATAGTAGAAGAACTTTAGAGGAAACTTATTCGGTCAACTCACAACAAAATTCTTACGAAATGGTAAACCTAAGGTAGGGTATTTATGATTATGATTCTTTTATGTATTATTACAATTTATGTATGGCATTTTTACAAAATCTATTTGAAATCTTTTTCTATACATCTTAATACCTCTGGGTCTATTGTTACATTCCGATCATGAAGTAATCTTAATAGCTGAGCCGCAAGTAACTTTGTAGGTGAAAATTCCATTAGTTTTTTATAAATTTTTAATTGTTTGTCTTTCAAAATAGAAGGTGAATTTTTGAGTAAAGTAATAAATTTGATCATATCCCACTTGTTTGTGATAGTTGCTAACACTACTTCAAATTGTTCCTCACTCAATGGACGATGAAAAAACGTAGGTTTTAAAAAAGCAAGATCTCGCAAAGCTTGGTCTTGATCTCCCAATTTGTAATTTTCAATATATTTGTGTATACTTTCTTTGGATGGACAGATACCCAGCTCTATCAATGATTTTAGTAAATCTTTGGAAAGATCAGGATTTGTAGAGCTTAAAACATAAGCCAAATTGTCTTTTGTGTGATTATCTAAACTTTTGAGTAAACTTGGATTTGAGGCGTTGATAGTCAGTACAATATCTTGAATGGCGACACCGTTGGTTGGATATCGTTTGTTGATATGAGATATTTTGCTAAGTAAATCCTTCAATCCATCTGTCCTAAATTGGTTTAAATGTGGAGTTATAAATTTCAAAAACTTTTCAAAAGAAGAGGTACTGTCGATACTATCGAGGGTATCACTTGTAGCGGACTCAATGGTATAAAGCAGGTTTAATTCTGAAAAGTGGAGAATCCCACTAGAAATTAATTTGGAATTTCTCATAGCTCGACTCTGTTCAAAATATTCTTCAAATGATTTAGACCTTATTGATCTGATCAATTTATTATCAACCGAATTGTAGTTTTTTTCTTCCAAATCAATCAATGGTTTAATTTGCTTATTGTAAGTCTTCTTCCAGCTAGATAGTATACTTGAAAACGGGAAAATAGTTGGTTTATCGTTATTTCCAGTTAAGCTCTTGATGATGTAATTAGGGTCACCATATAAAACTTTATTCTGAGATAGAATAGTTACTAAAATATCATTAGTGTTTAGTTTCGTCACCAAATCTGCTACTTCTTCGGGATTTATAATTTCATGATGCACTTTTTCAATATTGGTGAAACTTGGTTTATTTGGTATTGCTGCCCAGTTTTCTTCCGTCGTTAATTTTTCCGATTCAAAAACGTGCCGATTATCATTTGGTGTGAAAGATATAGTAGTGGAGTAAGGTCTTCGTTTGAAAATATGTCGTATTAGTGCTCTTGCCATGAAGTATGAATTGATTTATCTTTAAATATAACTTTTGGAAAATTTTTGAAGATTTAAAGTTTAAGTTACAAAATCAAAGTAATACCATGCACATAAAATTAATGGAATAATCAAAACTACTACATAAATGCTGAGCAAAAATTATTTAACTACAGTGTATCAACGAAGAACTAGAACTTTGAGGAGAATCGTTTAGATAGAGCAATGTCAGTTTGGCGATGAATGGGTATTAATGAAGGTTGAATAGGAAAAGTTTATGGCCTCGTAAAACGTTTTATCGATTTGTTTCAGGTTTGTTTCAGGAAGATCTTCATGTCAACTCGAATTGAAAATTTTTCAACGTCGTCAACTGTTCACTTTTTATTCCATCAGTAATGTTTTTACTTGTCATATTTTGCTTCCTAACATATACCATTTCCAAAGAGATTTCAGTATGGAATAACCATGCTGACTTGTTAGATATCATAGACAACGACAGATGGGAAGACAAATGCAGTCGTTTAGCATTTAAAACCTTGCCATCACAATGTTCAAATGGAATTGAATCATTATCTCCATCGTTACAAAAGAAATTTGCTTTGGAACTTTCCATCTGTGAATTTGAAAATATTGGTATTGAGTATCCATTAAATTGTAACCGACATCTTAGAGAATTGGACATTGACCAATGCATTAAAAGTTTGGAAAAATCACCGCAGTTTTGGACAACATATAGTGGTAACTATAACAATATTAAAAATGCTTGTCATCATTTAAGTTTACCATTTGAAAAGGATCAGATATTAAATGTTTATAAAAATATAACGAATGTTTACCAGAATTTGATGAGTGATTTACAAAAGTCACATCAAAACAGTGAAGAAAATCAAAATCATATTGAAAAAAAGTTTAACTATATTATCAATTTAGTTGATCAAGTTTTGAAGGAGAAAGAAAATGAAAGGATAAATTTGAATAGGTCATATAACGTGTTCTATGAGAATTTTGATTTATCATTGAAAAAAGCATCTGTTATAATTAATAATTCATACAATGGGGTGAGCACAAATATGGACGAGATTGCTGCACATTTAAATTATTTTTCAAATGAGTTAAGAGATGTATATAAAATGATACAGAATGAAAGAATGGAATTGGAATTGCATCAGAAACAATCAGCAAATAATAATGTTCAAATACTAAATCAACAGGAAGTTGCAATTGGCCAAATTAAAAACATCACTGAACAAGCAAAGCATTTGCAATATTCTACCAATGAACTTGGACAGCTTTTGAATAATCAGCTACTGCTATCTGCATTTCAATTAAACGCCATAAACGATAGATTAGCTCAAAACATGAATGATTTAGAGTCAAACAATTTGATTATAAAGGATCAGTCAAGGGTAATAGTCAGTGATTTTTCGAATTTATTAAATGAATATTTGAACAGCACGAGTCAAACAGTATTGAGGGCGTTTGAGCTGGCAATACAAAATAGCTTATACAATTTGGATCAGAAGATTTTAAAATCTGAGGAATCAATAACTATGGTGAACGAAAGAATTGAGAAATTTCTCGGTATCTTGTCAAGATCGTCAGATATTTTGGAAGCTACTTGGGAAAAATTTAAAAGCTTCACCAGCATATACAATATATTGGGATTGCCGTTTAAGTTATTTTTCATATTAAGTATTTGTTGGATTTTAATAATGCTTAAACCTATATGGAAATTGGTTTTGTTTTTTATTAGAGGTTGTCACACCATTGTATTACCACTGCTTGTTGGTGTTGTTACTGCTACAATAAGCTTAAGACTTATATCTTCTTTTAGAGTTTTAAATAGTATTGAATAGGAAAAATAAAATTGTCAATTAAGCTTTTGATTGTTTATCTTCCCCGCAAAAACTAATATTAATTCGCGTTAAGGGGTAATTATTAAATCTCTTTTATATTTTGACAGTGTAACAAATGTTTCTGATAGATTCCTCATCACGAAACTTTGTCATTTTGCTATCAATTTCATTGATGAACTTTTTAAAGCTTCTATTTAGTATAATATTGATTTTTCTACGACTAGTTCAAACCAGTCAACATGTTTTTCACAAGCCATCTGAAGTCATGCATTCACAACGACAGACTCCTGTAGAACCATTGGATACTGAGATATTTTCGAATTTATACACCTACGCTCATTTAATAGACATATCATATTGTATTTCAAACATAGGTGGCATCCAAGAGCCGTTCAAATGTGATTTAAATTGTGAATCAAGGTTTCCAAATATGACATTAATTTATCAATGGTATTTTGAAGATAGTGTTGCAGGGTATATTGCCACTACGTATGAGAATATTTTTAGATATAACGAAACAAACGATGATACTAAAACCAAGAGAAAGAAAACTATTATAATATCATTGAGGGGTACTAAATCGTTTTCAGATACTTACGCCGATTTGAAAATTAACATGATAGGTTATTCGAATTTGGGTTTAAAATTAAAATTATGTGGTTATGATTGTAAAGTTCATAAAGGCTTCTACGATTATTTTTTAAAAACATTACGGCATATAAATCAATATGTAATCAATGAACTAAATGGAGAAAATAATGATGACTCTATACCTTCAAATGATAAGGAAGATTATGAGTTAATCATTCTTGGTCACTCGTTGGGTGGGAGTGTTGCTTTATTACTAGGTTTACACTATTTGGATATGGGGTATGACAAGTTGACATTAGTAACGATGGGCCAGCCTTTACTTGGAAATTTTGAATTTGTCAACTGGGTTGACGATGTAATGGGCAGTTACAATATACCAGTACATAACAATTTCAATAGGAAATTTTTAAGAGTTATTCACAAGAACGATATTATAACCACTTTACCCAAGAATCAGAATCCTATCGATGTTTATTATCAATTTAATAATCAAATTTATCTCAATTGCTCAGAGTCGAATACCAGACCTTCTTTGAATGAAGTTGTAAATTGTTTTACTGGTGACAATGATCGATGCATTGCAAAAGATCAGCCTTACGACATACTGAATAGACATAATTATTTACAGATTCATCTTACTTATTTCAGGAAGATGGGTTTTTGCGGTTTAAGAATTTAATTTTTGTATTAATATTCATCTACTAAAACCAAATTTAGGTTGATCATCATTATCCTCATCATCATCATCATCTTCTTCATCATCATCATATTTGTCATTAGGGGTTTTGTTTGAGTTTGTAATTCTTGTCGCTGAATTAAAATTTGTCGTCGTCTCGTTATCGGTATTTATAGTTGAACCTCGACTAGTAAAATTTTTGAATGACAGCATTCCATTCTCATCATAAGGTCCACTCTCCTCCTCATCCTCTTCATTATCACTATCCTCAACAAATAAAGGTGTCGGGTTATATCCACGTACATTATCCATTACACCTTCAAACTCATTGTCAACGGTAGTTTCCTTTTTTTTACTTTTGGGTATGAATACATTAGTATCTGATATTGTCATCTCAATAATTGGACGATCTTTGTGTTGCGTAGGAGGTTTGTTTTTTCTAAACCTTTTGAAATTTTTAACATTGACATTAATGTCCACACTTAACTGATCTGTTTGTGGTTGTTGCAAATTTTTATTTCTCATAGGCATATCAACAATCTCAACAATAGCCAAGTTTGACAAATCATCAAGAACTACTTCTTGATCTTCCAGAGTCTCATTAATACCCATTTCTTTGTTCCATTTCTTGACCAGAGTTTCTCTGGCTTGAATCACAGCATCGGCAAATGACACCTTTGGCATAAATTTTGCAACTTTCGGAGGTTGATGATTTGTAAATGATTCATTTTGACGCTTTTTGTAATTCACTGGTGGTGGGTCTTCTGGCTCTTTCTTTATCTTTTCAAGTCTTGGTGGTTTTGGTTGTTCCTGTTGAATAATTTCTTGAGTTTCGGAATCAGGAATTGTTTCTGTATTTGGGGTCGTTGTTCTTGATTTTTCTCCATCTGTTTGAGCCGCTGGCTGAGTTGTTAAACTTTCTTGAGTATTATTGTTCTGAGTAGTAGGGGTTGAAGTTGAACCTAATGAAAAAAAATGTAGTTTATCAACTTTCTCGTATTTTCTTCTTTTCCTTGCTCCTGATGCACCTTTTGAATTTGAGTCTGCCGCCCTTTTCAAGTTTTGAATTGTATTTGTCGGTAAAGATGCTGTATTGTTGTTGAGAATGGCGCTCCACAATTCATTTTCACTTATTGATTTTAAATCCATGAACTTTTCCTTTGAAACTAAAATAAATGTAGAGCTTCCTGCTTTATTTTTGATATCCTCTTCTGTTTTGTCCACTATCTCACAGTCTATCCAACCAATTGACTCAAAAGATAAAATTTTCTGACTAATGGCTCTTTGCGTAGAAGGCAAATATAAATTATTATTGTCAGGTAGGAATTTTGAATCCTGACTAGCCAAGAGCCAATTATCAACATCATTTGGATTTGAGATCAATGATTCTAACCACGTGTCATTTACAACATGCTTCCCCAATATTATGGCCCTTTTAAAGTTATTCAGATCTGGAACCGCTTTATTTGTATAGATATGAGTCGCTTTATCGACGGAATCCACTATTGGCAAGTCCATATTCAATTTTTTTAGTTGGTCCACCAATTCATCTTGTGTATCAATATATAGCTTGAGGTCAATCCATTCAATCAATAAAGGAAAATCAGAATTTGCACTGGGATCGGTACTTTGCTCACAATTGATGTCAATTTTGGATTCAGCAGTATAAATCAATTCTTTTGGATTTTCACCTTTTTTCAAATTTACAAGTTTACCATTGATGTATGACTTAGCCCTAGATTGTATAAATAAGATTAATGATGTTTTTTGATTTGGGTTTGTTGGTCCGGTGACTATTTGTAATAAATTTCTTGCACATTTCATTGAATTGAATACAAGTTCATGAGTTTCATCTCGACCAACGGTTAAATTTGTTTCAGGTGATAACAGACGCGTTTCTTCAGATAATTAGTATATGTTTGATTTAAAAAGAATAAAAGAAATATACATACCCCCCTTGGGATCGCCCTTATGATGTACTATCCACATGATTTTGTCATGTATGGCTGCAAGATTCAAAATATAAATTGGTGTTTAAATTTCGCGTGAAAATTACATTCTACATTATTGATTATTAAAAGTACAAATTTTGCAACCACCATTTCATTCTCTACACATAAAATTTATACAATTCAGAGTTTAGCTTTACAATTTACTTTTTTGATTTCCTACGTTGTTTACCATTGAGTTTATTCTTTTTCTCACCCAATTTTTTTCCAAGTACTTTAGAGACAGTTTCGAGATCACCCAATTGTAATAAACCTTTTTCAAACGGTGTTAATTCCACATTGACTTCCTCATCCGCCTCAGTCGATGTTATGTCATCCAATATATCTTCATCAGTATACAATTTGTCGGTATAAAATAATGGAATTGCTGGTGAAGTTCCAGTTTTGATCATTATAGTCTTTAACGTATCTAGATCGAACAGCTTTACTATATCTCTTACATTATCACTTAATTCGTCATTTGTGAATTTGGTCTCATCTTCATCTTCATTACTTATATGACCTACTTTTATTGAAACAACCGTTCCTTGTGGAGGCAAATAGAATGTACTATTCAAAATTTTATCTAGTTGATTTTTCAAAGTAGTTATAGATAACTCTGAATTATTTGATGAGTTTGTTACCCTAACTGGCAATGGGACTTTGTTATTGGAGTCATAAAAAACTTTTCCTAAAACATTCGGTAATGTATTTAAAATCGCTTCATCTGCTAAGAACAAATCATAATCATTTCTAAACTCCCTTCTTTTTTCAAATGGCTTGTATTCAGTCTTTAATGATTTCAAGGGTAATATTTGTGATATCGTTGGTAAATTTTCATTTTCAATTTTTTCAATCTCTTCATTAGTTTTAACTAACTGATCACGAATGATTAAACAAGTTTTCAATTCTTTAAAATTATACATCGATTTAGATAATTTGATCGTTTTAGGTTTGAACTGAGGTTTAGCTGAAAAAAATTTCTTAGATTCAATTATAAGATACAACGTATTAGCCTCATTAATTACATCTTCATCGAATAATTGTGATTTTGATTTTTCATTGGATTCTTGTTTCTCTTGCTTGTCTCGTGTAATATATTTTTCCAATTCAATTATGGCCTTCTTGATAACACTGGATGGTATTATAGACAGATTTGATTCAGTTGAATGTTCAGCTTGGCCATCTTCTAGTGATTCCGAATTCTTCGATGAAATTTTTTTTTCTTTGGACAGAACCTTTCTTGGTTTAGTTACTTTGCCTGGTGATTTAATTTTATTAGCAACAGGAGATACAGGTCCTTTCGATCGAGTTTTAGCCATAATTTTGGAAGGTGATATAGATGTCTGAAAAGAAGAGAAAGGATGAGTAGCAGAAAATCTCATCTCCATAAATTTGATCGCGACACAAAATCTGAAAATAAATCTGCAAGAAGTTATGTGCCAATAATACGAAAATTAAGTGTTATTGCTGAATGCTATAGAGTTTTGGACACCATTATCATTAAGTATGTATCTAATCTAATTAAGAAGTTCATTTATTTCATATTTTTCTATACATTAAAATATATGCATTATTTATACCATCATTTAAAACATCCTCATCACTAATTGGTTTTACAATTGTGTCATCAATTCTCCACCATTGATTATTTTCAAAATCAAACGTATCACTTGTGTAATGTCCAGCATCTGCTGACGAGCCATGATGATATACCACCGAGTTCAATTGATATTCTTGTGATTGAGATGATTGAGGTTGTTGTTGTTGTGTTTGCGATAATATTTCATTCGGTATGATCAACGTGTGATTATATGTTATATTTTTACCTATTTTTTCAATGGCATTCTCTTGATTTTGTGAAGAATAGCTAAATCTCTTCAAATGTATTATTAAAACATTTGGTAATTTTTCTATGAATGTTTGTTTTTTGACTAATAAGTCTTTGTTGTTTTGACCTTTATATGAGATACTTTCTAACTCATTCAAATGAATAAATGCATCTTCTACTGATTCCGAGTTTGAAATATCTAATTGTACATGCTGAAATGGATCCAATGTTATTGACTTTTGAAATGATGTTGCTTTTGGTATAGATATAACTGATTTGAATTCACCTCCAAATATCATATTTAATGGAGTAGGTTCAATTTCAATTTTTGTGACGTTTTTCTTACTTACTTCTTTCCACTCATCATCATCTTCTTCGTTCTTAATCCTCCTTATACATGTTTTAATATTATATTTAAATTTTGTTATATCATCTGATTCGTATGATTGTATTAATGAATCAATTTGAGGGGTATTTAATTTTTTCAAAGCTGATATCATTTCTTCATTCAATGCGTCCAAATAATATCCCAAAAATTCTTCGGCATCTTCTTGTTGACCCCATTTTAAATGTTGAAACTTTTTGTGTTTTGATAATGCTGAATAAAATGTCTCAATAGAAACAGGTGATTTATCATCCGAAGGTTTAAATTCATTAAATAATTTGATAGTCGCGTCAATTAATGGTTGTGATGATGTAACTAAATCTCCAATTGCTTTCGTTTCAATTAGTTTTAATAATTTGTTGAATGGTTCACAATAAAGTAAAGTCTGAAGGATTGAATTCATAAAACATATATTACCAGTATTTGTCAAACCTTTTGGCTTGATTTCAAATACTGGAAAATTATTGAAAATAGAGTAATTAGTATCAAACATTATTTTCAATAACAATATTCCTAAAGGTTGGGTTGACTCATTCTCCAAATTGAATATGTCCGGAGTAGAAGACTTGACTTTTGTGTAAGTTGTTGGTTCAACTTTAGCAGGGCTTGATTTTCTGACAACTTTTTTAGGAGTTGGTGGAGCGGTTGCTTGCAAGAACGAAGCCCAATTACTTGACAACGCAGGAGAACCTTGCGAATTACATACATCAGGTATTTGCTGTTGTTGCTGGTTTTGCTGCTGTTGTTGTTGTTGTTGTTGTTGCTGGTTCTCTTGTTTCGTATCATTTGTCAATTTGTGAATGTTATGAATATCTGTTTGATCTTTCCCATTTGATAGTATGGTTTTAGATGAATTTACGTAATATTGTCTAGTGATGTTTGGGCAAAGTATAACTTTATTTTCTTTCCTCATGAAGTTATCTTCCAATTGATTTGATATGTTGATAGATTTTACATTTCTTGATTGCTCCGTCAGTAAAAAATTATTGAGAAAGTCCATTTCTTTAATATTAATGAATAATGGTAAAGAAACCAAACTTGCAGGTTCCGCTTCAAGTGTCGGTGTGACAGTTTCTACACTTTTGTGACCATTCAATCTTGGTGATTCATGGTCCTCATCTTCATCGAAATTTTGGGATAGTGACGATTCGGTCTCCTCCAGTAGAATATTATTTGATGAATTGATATCAGATGAATTTGGAATACTTCGTTCTGGTGTCTGTGATTGCTCGGGATTAGACTGTTGCTTTTCTTGTTGCTCCAGCTCCTTTATGATCTGTTTTTGTTCATGTTGTTGATTTTGCAGTTCCTGTGTTTGCTGTTGTGTATGATGAACTTGTGGTTGTTGCTGTGTATGATGAACTTGTGGTTGTTGTTGCGTATGATGAACTTGTGGTTGTTGTTGTGATTGATGTTTTGGTTGTTGTTGATTTTGCAGCGGAAGTGGACCGACCTGCTGATATTGGTGTTGCTTTTGCGGAATATTATGCAGTTGTGGCAGTTTTTGGTATCTTTGATGTGGAATTTGAGGTGGTAGTAGAGGACTACTAGTTTGTTGAGTATTTTGCTTAGTACTTGTAAGGTTATTGCTATTGTTATGACCATGAGGTGATGGATGAGAATGTGGTATCGGTGGGGGCGGTTGATGCATCGGTATATGACTTTGTGGAAGTGGATGTGGAGGTGGAATCATATACATTTGTTGAGGTTGCTGTTGATATATTTCTTGTTGATAGGGCATGAATCCGTACATTTGATTCATCATCATTGGATATTGATAGTTATTATATTGCATAAAAAATTGTTGTTGTTGTTGAGGTGTAAGATTAGCTTGTTGCATTTGCGGATGTATGAATTGCTGAACAGGAATATGCGGAGGTAGTTGATGATGATGGTTTGGATTTTGATTATGTTGAGGTTGATTATGATGATGTAAAATCGGATAACGAGGTGAAAAACTTGCAGCGTCTCCTCGAAAACGCAGAGATCCCCCATTCGAATTGGTTGTGGTAGATGTAGCTGATGACGAAGTTGAATTATTTGCAGTAGTTGTAGTCGAGTGAGGTACTGACATGAATAGATAAGTTAATGATGTATATGTTTGATTTTTATGGGTTTACCGGATTGATCTTTGACGTTAAATACTAAATATGAAGATGAACATGAACATGAAAAATTTATTGGTCCAACAATATATTGTGATTATTATAATAAATTTTTGACTATTAATGTTGAACTAGATGATAGGTCGTGAAGAAAAGTATACTTTTTAATGACTATGATGCTATTAGATGAACTGTAATACAAAGGATTGATGAGGTCTAAGATTTAATGGGAATAAGTTTGATTGAAATTTAAATCATTTAAAATGATCTAACAAATAAATTTTTTCATTTCAATTTTTTTTCTCTTCCATACAAAAATTGAGAAAACAGAATTTTGGTTGGTTGAAAGTATAATTGAATAGCACGACGGATATCTATAGTTGATATCTATAATCGAATGGTATCTTGCTAATGCATTGTGATCTTACAAGAAACATTTCTGAGATCCAGTGAAGTTCAAGAAGACAATGATATATATTTTCTATACATAATAGGATTATAAACTATGATCATTATACACAACAAATGACAACAATATGGGACAGGTATTAATTGATTACATTTCAGGTCATAAATCAATCGCCATAAAACGTTTTTTCTGTTGTTGTGGTTGAATAATTCAAATTCTTCTCTAGATTTGTCTAAATACCTAGACTTTTTATTTATCTTTGATTGATAATCTTGACAATCGCAATACCAATTAACAATGTCAACATTAAACGAGTCCAATTCTATCAGTTGATCATTAGAAGCTGCGAGGTTGGAATATTTTACATCTGTAGATCTTGTTTTTGGAATCAAATCTGAAATTAGTTGTTCAATATCACCTAACCTGTGCCTTCCCTCTTTTGGAACTAACACGATATTCGATAAAAGCTCACAATTATCACAGCTGACGAAACTTAAGTCGTCGTTATTAATGACCAGATTGAACACCAAATCTATAGATTTCATACTTTGGTTGGGAAATAAGGCAAATAATAACAAAGCTTTGTTATGATTTATTGTAATCAAAGGTTGATCTGATAGCTTCATTGAGTCTTTTTCATTATCGACATTGGTCTTAAACTCTACTTTAGATACATTTTGGACCGATAGATGATTAATCACGTCATTTAAAGGTTTTTCTTCCAATAATTCCTTTAAAATGGAATCAAGAATTTCAATCTTACTTAACTCTGGATCAACTAAACTCATTCATTTGTAAATGTAAATTGAGGTTGGAGTAATGAAGTGGTGTTTGTTGTGAGCAAAAGTAATGCGCTAACATAAATAGTTTATATTTTTTTTTTTTGGAAACAACTTGTTTAATTTGTTTCATAATTAAAGTTGGCTGTAAAACATTTATTCAAAGCGTGATATAGCAGGATACATCCAATTAATGTATATCATAAATTAGCATATAAGACAACTTATTAAATTTTCAAAAAAATCAAGTAGTCCTCGCAATGGATTGGTTACAAGAACTACCTCCCAATTTAAGATCACAAATAACAAACATAATTAATAAAGATCCATCCACGCATTCAACATTTAATGAACTTTATGAATATTTTGAAACATCAAAACGTAGGAAATTGGGAAATGGAAATGATGATGGTGATAATGAAGTAGAAGGGGAAGGTGGTCATGAAGAATTAACACCGTCATCATCAGTTCATCCAAGTTCAATTATATTTGAAATCCAACAAATTTCATTCATGTCACCACTACGTAAAAAGATGAATTTAACTTTTCATTTGATCGAACAAGACAATCAAGCTATTCCTGTCTTATCCATTGTAAACCCTGCTACAAATGCACCAGAATTATCATTCATTAATTTATCGCAAGCTGTTAAGTTATGTTTAGTGTTACCAGTTTTAGGAAATTCTACAAATCCTAGTAAAAAAGGAGTTTGTTATTTGTGTTTTTGGATTCATGATTCTTATTATGCCGATACGAATATTTCAAAAGATCCAATCATTTGTCTAATGTACTTAGATCAAATTAAAAAACAAATGATTAAAAGTGGGAAGTTGCAGAGTAATATAGATACTCAATTCGGAGATATGTCAAATTATAAAAATGATACAACTTTAAATCCTGTTCAAGAAAGAATATTAGATTACTTCAAGAGGCAGTTCAAATTATGTGGTATAAACTTAATTAATTATTTACCATGTGATGCGATATTCAAAAATAAATTTTTGGTTAATAAAGATAACGCTGTTGCCTTAACTAGCGGAGCAAATACAACCAACCCGTCGATTATAATAGTTGAATGTCACAAAGGTGCAAGAGATGGTAATTTAATTTTTTTAGAAAAGAACGAATTCAATAATGCTTTCATGATATTTGCATTTAAAAAACCAATTTTAGTATTTTCAATGTCAAAAGTTTTAAGAGCAAGTTATACCAACATAACAAAACATAGTTTCAGTTTAAATGTTGTAGTATTAAATGATAGAAATGAAGAAAGACCAATTGAATATAGTATGATAGATGTAGCTAATTATCAATTAATTGATGACTTTATTAAACGTCATGGTATAGCTGATGATTCTTATAATGAAGAGAATAAGGAAAAACAAATAAGTTCTACTAGTAATGCTACTCATAATAATGAAGCTAGTAATAACCCAGTTGAAGTTACCGTTGTTGAAGATATTGATGATGAAGATGATGAAGATGAAGATGCAGATTTTCAAGGTGGAAACGAAGAAGAGGACGGAAGCGATGTTGCAGAAGAATATGACAGCGAAGCAGAACCAAGTGGGGGAGATGATAACGTAGAAGGTCAAGAAGATGATATATTTGTGCAATCAAAAGAAGAATAATATTAATAAATAAAACTTATTCCTTTCATTAATAATTCAATCAACTAATGTATATAATTTGGAGTAACTCAAAATCTATTTATAGGGTTGACTATATTTATCAAATAATGCAAAAAATCTACCTCTTCTATTTGAATCAAATAATCTATTTTCTTCTTCTTCAAGTCCTTCCATTAATTTATTCTTTTGTGATCTTTGCTCTCTTAATGCCCCTAATCTTCTGACTAGTAATTCTCTATTAGACTGTATTGCTGGATCTAATATATAATAATAAAATAATCCAGTTATTGTCATTGTTGATCCATATCCTATCAATTTTTGAGAAAATTTTGGTGGAGAGCCGCTCAAACCTGTCTGGAATAATCTTATTGCTGCTCCTGATGTCAATGCAAATATAAATCCTCCTGTTGTTGGCATTGTGTTGTTTGTATGTATGTGAGATAAGTGAGTTAAATGAGTCAAGCGAGTTAAATGATATTGTTATTTTTCTCAGTTAACTTTTTAATTGGTTTGATTTTTTTTCTCTTCTATGAAGTAATGCATTAACGTAATATTCATGAATGGTTCAATGAGTCTGATCTGAAAATATCTACTAATACTACAGAGAGGTTTAAGGTGGCTGCGAGTGTCATCAGTAGCTAGTCGTTGCTTACTTTCAACATTGAAAAATAAAACAAATTGCGAATTTACACTAGTATTTACATTAGTCCTACATATCTTATGACTCGTTTTCTGAAACATCTACGAACGTAGCATTGTTTAAATATTGTAGATCCGAGAACTTATGCTTACCACCTATTTATTCACACAGTTTGAATTGTTGGAATATACAAACCACAGTTTTTTATGTAAAGAATTTGGTCCATTAGACGGAATCAAAAGATTTGGATAAAAATCAAAATTCCGTTCAATTAATTAATTTTTGCAACAATCTTCATTAATTTTAAGATCTTTGATTTTGGACGATTCATCATTGCTCCAAATTCAAGTTGACCTAACTTTACGATATGGCTGTAATAAATTTTTTCAAGGGTCATCCGTCTACACAACTACTTCCTTCAAAACTCATAGCTGACACTTACTCCAAAGTTTTAATCAATAACTCAGATTATTTGGACTATGACAACGACCCGAATAATCAACATCCATTAGCGTACGGTACAGATTCAGGAAATTTAGATATAAGAAATACCATAAGTAATTGGGTTAATTCAAAATATCGATCTAATTATTTGACACCAGATTTAATAAATTTAACTGCTGGAGCTTCTTACGGTGTTGCTAATATCTTAACTTCAACTACTTTACCTTCAATCACTAAGAAAGCTTTCATTGTTACTCCAACTTATTTTTTAATTAATAGTTCCTTTTTTGATGTTGGTCTAGGGGATGATCTTATAGCAATCAATGAAACTGCGGGTGAAGAATATGATATTGACATACAAAAATTGGAGGAAGATTTGCAAAAATATGGTGAAGAAGATCAAGCAAGCAAAAACATTATAAAAGACCCAAGAGGTGAGCGAAAGATCTATCAATTTGTTTTATACATGGTTCCAACATTTTCAAATCCAGGAGGTATAACTTATTCAAGGAAAACTAGAGAGAAATTAATCCAATTAGCAAGAAAATATGACATGCTAATTATTAGCGATGACGTTTATGAATATCTAGACTATTCAAATGTGGAAACTGTTGTTGAGCCAATACCTAAATTGAATCAATTAGATCAAGAGAGTATTACTAACAAATATGGTAATACCATCTCAAATGCAACTTTTTCCAAAATTATAGCACCAGGGTTACGAGTTGGTTGGCAAGAATCCCCCACACCTCATTTAGTTCATCAGTTGAGTGTTACAGGAGCTAATAAATCTGGTGGGACTCCTTCTCAATTATCAACATTCATAGTAAATGATTTAATTAAATCTGGTCAATTGGATGAAATAATTTTGAGATTTAAAGGAATATATAAAGATAGAACAGAAGTTTTAAAAGAATCAGTAAAAAAATATTTACCAGAAGGAACACAAGTATATGGTGGTGATGGTGGGTATTTTTTATGGGTCAAATTACCTGATTATGTTGATAATCAAAAAGTCATAAAAGAAGTACAAAAAAAGGGGGTGATTTTAGCTGGTGGTGAACATTTTGAGGTACTTGGGGAATCTAATAAACATGATTGGGGTAAAAGCTGTAGTAGATTATGTATTAGTTTTTTAACAAGCGAAGAAATTGAGCAAGGAATTAAACTTTGGGGAGAAACTATTCATGAAGTTAGTAATCGAGATAAGACATTTAATGGGCATTAATAGATGTTAATAGATGATAGAGCATATAGCATACCCAACTCCATTATTTTTTTCACTTTTATTCTTATTCTAATTCCACTCTAATTATTTTTATCAGTACAGATCTTGGTGTATATTGTTTGATAATAATCTCATGAATAATCGATATTAAAAAAACTTTTTCATCATTAAATTGAATGGAATTGAAATTAAAAATAAAGCAAATTGGTTTTGATGGGAAACATACTGTTCAGTGAATTTATCTAAAGTTTTGATCCAAACAACTGGTTGAATATGAAGAAGTTGTATGAAGAAGTCAAGTTAGTCCAGAAAATAAAAATTTTCCAACAGAGAAACAACTAAATTTTCACTTTTAAACTTTTAATTATTTTGACAACTTGATTTGTAAGGATGAGCTTGACGCAGAATTTCTAGACTCGTAACTCTTTGTTTATTGGTTTATATGACCTGTTGACATATTTGAGCTTGGAATTGATCTTACCAACAGAAATCTAAATGGTTTGCCAAATTTCACTTACTAATACTTTTGGTCACAGAAATTGACATTCATTAGATCTTTACGATATGTACGACAAAGAAATCAACGCTACCAACTACTCTCTCTCTCTCTCTCGTAAAATATTAATTATGGAGATGTCACAAAATTAAAATTATTTATTACTGTAAAGTCATTTATAATAAATTTAAGATCAATTGCAAAAGGCAACCAAATTAATGAATCGGAATCAAAAAAATTACAAAACATTTCTATAACATCATTACTTTTTAAATCATTTTCCATTAATGCCGTCAACTGATACATTGGAGGTGGATACAGATGAATGGATTACTGATTCAATACCGATAAATCAAGATGAAATACCTCCGCCTATACCGCCAAAAGAAATTACATCATCATTAAATTCACAACTACAAAAACCACCTCAATTATCCAAAAAAATAAGAAAATCTGAAGATAATGATTTATCAAGGATTCAATCGAATTCAAACAATAATGATATATTACAAAAGTTAAAAACATCAGAAGATTCCTCAAATATTAGATCATCTATTTCATTATCCACAACGTTTCAAAAAAATCCATTAAATCCATTGACTACTATAGAAGATGCAAGTTCCGTTGTATCTAAGGATTCAAACAATAATAGTAATAATGCAAATAGTGAAAGCGATAATGATAAACAACCTAAATTTTTAAAGAATTTACAAGAATATGAAACGAATAATCAATTACAAAAAAGTAATAGTAATAATAGTAATAATGACTTGCATCATCAAACAGATGAATTAAAATTGGCATCACCTAAAATAATAACATATAGAAAGTCAAAAAGAACATCAAGTGATGTGACATTTGATTCAATTGGATCAACTATACCGACAACTCCACCTCCATCAAGTAAATACGATACTAGATTATATTCGGATGAATTTTATAAAGATACAAAATATAGATTGGCGATAATGAAACGAAATATTGAGTTTCATCAATTATTCAAATCATTGGATTTGACTGATAGACTATTGGATGATTTTTCATGTGCATTAAGTAGAGAGATTTTATTACAAGGTAGAACATATATAAGTGAAAGTTATATTTGTTTTAATTCTAATTTATTAGGATGGGTTACAAATTTAGTGGTTAAATTCGAAGATATCATTAAATTTGAAAAACGATCAATAGCTGGGTTATTTCCAAATGGAATAAGTATTGAAACTGAAGATGGATCAATTCATACTTTTGCAAGTTTTTTATCTCGAGACCAAACTTATGATTTAATGGTTACTGTATGGAAAGGAAAAACAGGGAGAGTGAATCAAGAAAATCAATCAAGAATTAGTGAAGATCAAGCTAGTCAATCTGAACTTCAGGCGGTTATTGAAAATAATAGAGGTCAATCACCAAAGATTCATAATTATATAATGTCACTAGACGGAGATGACGATGTTGCAGCAAAAATAGAAGAAGAAGAAGAAGAAGAAGAAGAACAAAATGGTTCTGCAGGTACTGACGAAGAGGATGAAATTGATGAAGATGAAAATACAAAACCAATTTCAAATGGAAAAATAGCATCCCCGATCAAACGAAAGACAGAAATGTCAAAAATTGTTAAATTAAAACCTGAAAGTAAATATTCTAATAAAGGACCTGATACTCATGAACCAACAATAGCAAAATATACAAAATTTCCACAAGAAATTGAATTAATTGAAGAAAATATTCAAGCTCCAATAGGTATAGTATTTAATATATTATTTGGAACAAATGATAAATTTCAAAAAGAATTTTTATTAAATCATGATGGACTGGAAATATCTGAATTTAATGAATTTAGACCATCAAATGATGATCCAACTGTATTGACAAGAGAATATACATATAGAAGAAATTTAGGTTATTCAATTGGACCAAAATCTACTAGATGTGAAGTTATTGAAACTATTGAACATTTAAATTTTGCAGATTATATAATTGTTACAACTACAACTCAAACACCAGATGTTCCTTCAGGATCTGTATTTCAAGTTAAAACAAGATTTGTATTTACATGGGGAGAAAATAATTCAACAAATTTATTAATAAGTCATTATGTTGATTGGAAAGGAAAATCTTGGATGAAATCAGTTATTGAAAAACTGTCATTAAGTGGATCAACAACAATAACAAATGAATTAATAAAAGAATTAAAAAAGGAAATTGAAGAAAATACAATTAGTGAATTGAGTAAATCAATAAAGAAAAAGAAAGTTAAAATTGTAAATGAAAAACATAATAAACAACAACCAACTTCAATTAAAACATCACAACTTCAAAAGGATAATGCTCCTACTTTAAAATTTGAAAAACTAGATATTCTAATCATTTTAGCTATAATTATAATATTCTTACAAACATTAAATTTATACCTTGTATACTTTAAATAAATGATAACGAAATTAATGAAATATGGAAAAAAAATTAAGAATTTTTATTCAGCTATATACAATTTACATTTCCTCTATATACAGAAATAACTCAAATTTTTTAACAAACTCTTAATCCATTTACTTGACTCAGTTCTTCTTCAGGTTCAAATCTTTCAACAATATCCATATTTTCAATTGTATGAACTAAAATTTGATTACAATCTTCATTTAATTCAAATATAAATAATCCATAAATAACTCTTTCTAATTCTTTATTACTTTTTGAACTATCCTCCTTATCGCTTTGATTTTCTTGTGAATGATTATTAGTTAATTTACTACCTGATAATAAAGTTCTCGTAATTTTTCCAATAAATTTACTAAGATTTAAATTTATACTTGAATCTTCTTGGTTTTTTGAATTTGATAAATTATGATTATTCAGAAATAAGTTTTTTGTATCTTCATTTGACCATTTATGAGATCCAAAATTTGCTTGAGTTGTTGATTGATTTAAACCTAAATGTTCAATACAATTTGGTATACATGTATTCCATCTTATATATAATTTTGTTGAATTGGGAAACATACAATTTGAATCCGGTTGATTCTTGTCTGCAATTTTAATATTTGTTAAATGTAATTTTACTTTTGGTGATAATATTATGGATGTTATAAATAATTGAATTGCTTTACATGTACTATAATAAGTTAAATAACCTTGTAATTTTGGTAAATAATTTTCATCAAATTGTGATGGACATATTCGTAGATATATTTTTGAAGATATTATATCTTTTGATAAGTTATTTTCTAAAATATTTGGGAGTTGAGTTTTGAGATTTTTTATTAAATTTGATAAATTGATTTTACGTTGTAATTCTTGTTTATCTTCTGGTGTTAATTCGGGTGAATTTTTGAGCGGTAATGATTTTTGGAATTTTAAATATGATGAAGATGGCATCCACGACGAATGTAATGAGGTCTGTAATTTAGTGTGTTTGTTTGAGGTTTTGGGTATCAATTGATTAGTTTGTGAGGGAAATGGGATGATTTGTTTTGGTTGACGATGTATATTGATTAAAGGTATGACATTTTGTTGATGATTTAAGTGTAAATTTAAAGCCCTTGGTAATTTAGACATTCAATTGATCACTTAATGCTATCTATTATCAATTATGGTATAGATTTGAATTCGAATGATCTTGAATTTGTATAATAAAGGAAATGTAATATTGAAGAGATAAATACTGCACACAATTTATTCAGATCTTTTGATAAGTAAGATTAATTAAAAATACATTTAAAAACTAAATACACCTAAATTACTCAAAAGTTTACAGTCTAACTCAATTAAAATCATTATTATTACTATTTGAATTAGGTTGATGTTGATATTCTTCAACATAAGCACATCTTTTATTCAAATCTTTAGTTAAAACATGTTCATTTAACCAATCATTTGCAATATATCTTGAACCACAAGCAATACAACAACCAGGTATAGGTAATTTATCACCTAAAGTATTTGCATTTTTTCCCTTTGGATCATCAAATTTAAAATGCAGATGTAATAAATGTTTTTTATAATCATATGGTCTATTAAAATTTTGAGTTTTATGATTACACATATGTTTTGGATAAACACATTGAAATCTTCCAATTTCATTATGAATTCTCATATGACGAGTTAAATCTCTACTTATATATTTATCACAAACTGGACATACTGCTCCTTTTGCTACTCTCTTTTTAGTTTTAGGAGTAATTGATGTTGAGGTTGATGTTGTTCCTGTTGTTGCTGTAATTGATTTATCAGAACTTACACTATTTATTGAATGATTTGATTTTGTTTTATGTAAATTTAAATAATTTTTATCATTTATTTCATCTTCTGGTCCCATATATTGTGATACAGTAAATTGTTCATCAAATTCAGATCCTAATGGATCATCTTCCTCAAATGAATGATAATCATCATTTTGAATTGAGGTTGTATGATCATGTTGATCTGAGCTATTAAATACATCGAAATTTAAAGGGGTGAATGATGGATTTGATTGTTGTTGGTGAGGAGGTTGGTGTTGGTGTTGTTGTTGCTGATGCTGCTGATGTTGATGATGTTGTTGATGAGGAGGCTGCTGTTGTGGATGTTGATGCTGATGATGAAGATTTTGCGGCTGCTGATACGTTTGCTGCTGCTGTTGGTGTTGCTGATGCTGTTGCAGAAGTTGATGCAGATTTTGATTTTGATGTCCAGATAAAGTTCTATGATGATTTTCATTAAATTGATGTGGTTGCAAATGTGATGGATCAGATTGTAAATAAGCTTCAAAAGTTTGATTAAAATGATTAGTATCATTATTATTATTATTATTGTTTTCATTTATTGCAGGTGAAAAAAACCCACCACCATTTAAACTTTCATTTTTTGGAGTATTATCTAATTCAAAATAGCTATTTGTACCAATTGGTGGTTCAATTGATGGAGTTAAATTAAAAGCAGGGATATTTTGATTATTACCTCCAACACCACCAACACTACCATAATTATCATTCAATTCCATATCTTTTTTCAATTCATAATCATCTTGTTGCGCTGGTGTAAATGATAATTTTGAAATCCCAATTGGTCCATTTAATGGAGTTCTATTCCAATAATCTGTACCTGAATCAGATTGTGATGAAGATATCATTCTATTCAACATAGTTGGTTTTTTATTAACTCCATCTAATTTTAAATAAAATCCAGGTTTTTTTCTTGGTCTTCCTCTTTTCATTTTCAATTTAGGTTCAAAATGTTGTTGTTGTTGTGATTGAGGAAGTTGGTGTTGTGGTTGAGATTGTGAATTTGATGTTTCAAACATTGTTTGTGGATTACTTGAGTAATTGGGAATATCATTGGGAACCGCATGATCAGGTAAGTTATACGTATTTATGGAACGATGATGAGGTTGTTGATGATCATAGGCTTGTTGATGATGGCTGGAGGGATTATATTGATCCTGCGAAAGTTGTTGATGATGGCTGGAGGGATTATATTGATCCTGCGAAAGTTGTTGATGATTAGGAGCTAAATTTTGATGCTGATGATTCTGATTTGGATGAGGCTGTTGATGATGATTTGAATGTGGATTGTTGTGCTGTAGTTGATGACTTTGATTGTAACTATGCTCATTATACTGAGATTGAGGGTATTGTTGATTGGAATTTAGGTTGGCATCGTAATTATGATGAGATTGTTGATGATGATCATGATTATGAGATAGGCTTTGAGGATTCTGGGAATATAGGGATTGTTGATAATCAAACTCATTAGATGAATGCTGGTTATGATTATTGTTATTATGGTTGTTTAAATTTTTTAAATTCAGATCAACTGAGTCTGATTTCCCAACATCTACAATGTCATTATTTAAAGTATATCCATATTCTTTATCGTTATTATTACTATTTTGATCATTATTCCTATTAAAAAGTTCATTATTATTATTTAAATCATTATAATTTGAATTTTGATCAAAATAATGTAAATCTTCATGATTTTGAATAATTTGTTGAATTTCTTCTTCAATAGTATTATTTGTATAATAATTTTCAATTCTTGATGATGGGACTGATATTGAACCTCTATCTATAAAATAATTATTATCTAATTGTGAAAATGAATTATGATTGTTATTAGTTACAGAATTCAATTTATCAGATGGTTTGAAATCTATAAAATCTGGCAAATTATAAGATTGATCAAAATTATTAAATTGTTGCATTGTAGAATTGTTTTTCAATTGTAAAGCTTGATGAGATTTATTATAATTTTGAAATAATGATTTAGTTAATTGAGCATGATAATTCGCCGATTTTCCAATAAAAGTAGATTTACTATCCTTGATGGTTGATGATCTCGAAGGTTTGGTTTTTGTAGTACTCGATGTTGTCGTTGTTGTAGGATTAGAATTATTGGAGTGACCTAACTCATTTGATGTCATTTTTGAAACTCATATATGTATAGATATATATAATATAATGTAATATTTTTTGAATTCTTCAAACTTGTGATTTTCCTCCCAGTTCTGATCTGATATTGAATAGTACTATAAGGTTTAGGTGTTGGTATGATGTAATTGTTTGAAATTTTTAAGTTGATTAAGTTCTTGTTTCTTAAGAAAATAAAAATAATAATTATTATTTTAATTAGTGTACTATAATAATGAAATTGTAGTTAAATACGTCAAAATTGTGTTAAGGAAATTGTGAAAATCTTTTGATCTTAGAAGTAAGATGTATTAATCACAGATTGAATTTGGTTTAACAAAACGAAGTAAATATTAATGAATTCAACAGCTTTGTATTTTAATTATCAACACATTGATATAAAAAAAATAGTTTATCCGCAGTTTTATCTAAGAATTTAAACAGTCTAAATAAAAAAAAATTTAAGAGATTGGTAGCAGTGAGTAAATTTAATATGAATAGCAAACTTATACGGATTATTATGAACATCTTATTCTTATTATAAATGATAATATGAAGGATGGGATGAAAGCTTTCAGTAATTACAGTTAAATGTGAAAATTTTTACCATACAAACAGACTAAATAATAAAGGTTTTCTCTTATATGCAATATATATACATCAAACTCTTGAGATATTATATTAATTTTTTAACTTTAATTAAAGTTGAAAAGTCTTTATATGTAAAATTATGTATAACATCAAGATCGGATGACATCATAATGTGAGATCTAAGATTTTAAAGACTATAAACTTACTCATTAATACATACCTGGTATATGTTGAAATATGTAAATACACGTTGGTTGAGATCTGTGAGATCTAATAACACAGTTTTACAAGATCTCGGAGATTAACTTTAAATTTAGTTTATTTTAGGCTAATTGTGTAATATCATTTGACTTACCCGTTAGTTTAGCCTAAAAATTAAAAAGTTCAAAGATACGAAAAAAAAAAACAATTTTAAGATCTCGTTAAAATTTCATTATTAGGCTAAGTCAGGTTTAATTTTATTTTTTAGTTTGTCGGGGTAAGAATCTACGAACCCTTCATTTTTTAATTCAAGAATGATTTATACTTGTTGGAAGTTGGTGAGTAATAAAACATAACTTTTACAACTTTTTATTTTAGTCAATACAAATCTTTCTTCAAGTATTGTATGAGAAAGATTCTTTCAAGAAGAATTTGTGAATTCAATATATTGGTACTCAACAATACACTTTATAAATAGATTCGATCACTATATAGATTCAGATAGAATAAGAAACAATGTCCCACATGAAATATCAAATTAATCTCGTTGATATTATTCATAACTCACTGCTCTATATTAACATCGATTTAAAAATTGATAGAGTTAATGTGGGAAGAAAATGATCTAAACAAATAGCTCACTTGAAGTATCAACAGAATCTGCGCAATGGATTAGCTAACTGATTTCCCTTGACTGTATTCGTAAATTAAAACATAACGAATACAAACTTTTTCAGCTTGAAGTTCTGTAAGAGTTTTATCAAGTACTAATAAAACAGATTAGAAGATCATCCATATAATTCTGGTATGAACTATGAGAATTACGTGGATGATATTCTTATCTTCACGGAGAAAACCAAATGTCACTTATCAGTACTTGATAAACTAATTCATGATGTAATATTCTAAACTCGCTTTTCCAATAATTTTCCTATGAAATATGGTTGCTCCAGTTACCTCACTTTTGAAACTTTTGATTCAGTCCTATGGAATATAATTTGTTAAACATTTTTATATCATCTGTCCCTTTGACTTTTAATTCTGGAATATAATTCGATGGTGTTACATTTCTATCGGTAGTCGTGTTGGAGAAGTTGTTCAAATTTTGTTCAAACTTAAAAATTTGAAAAAAACATTGTCGCTGTACCTCCGCATTTGATTATTCGGATTTATTTGGTGCTGCTGAAGGATTTGTTGAGGTTCTGCTGTTTGTATATCTTCGAGTTTTTTTTTGCCATTCGTTGTTACTAAACTCCATTTGACGGCAAAATTCAGCTTGAAAATCTACACTAGGACTGTCTATGATTTCCTCAACTTATTTGAATGTGAAATTAATAAACATTTTCAAAAGATGCTTTCACAACTTGTTTGAAAGCTTCTGTCTGTCAAATTATTACCATTGTTTAGCCGACCAATTTTTCTTCATCCTCCTCAATTGACATGCCTTTTGAATCTGCTTAACTAGAATGCTCTTAAGTGTAGATTATGGTTTCAGTTGATTTATACTGGTTCTCTATGTGTTTTTGCCGCAAAGGAGATTGCATGATAAGGATGATTCGAGTCTAAATCTGATGTGAAACCGAGCTCTTGAATTGAACCGAACTGCCCTCGGTTACACCATAAGGTGCCAAAGTATCTTGGTGTTTTGCTTTTGTACTGGTTGAGTACCAGGAGCTAGTGATTAATTTGAATGTGTATTCTTAGCTTTTGTTATTGTGATTAAACTAGAAGAATTTATCATAAAACCACTTTATGATTTCAATAATACATTTTGATTAACAAACCACCTATACTCCTGTTGGGTGAGCAATTAGCTCTATAGTAAATTACTACCGAAACTATGATTCATAGTATACAAATTAGTGAATAAACGAATTAAATAAAAATTATCAACAAGATTGCTGATATGAAAATACTCTCAACAACTTTCATGTGGTAGCGCAAATTTAGGGGGCTTTACACAAATAAATTATTATATGTACTACCCCCTAACATAAAACTTCAATAATGTTTGAAAATGATAGACAAACATCACCAAATAAAACCAAACAATCATTGAAAACTGCTTCTCATCAATGAACTAAATCGATAGCTTGTTTTTTCCGCTTATCGTGTCTAAATTATCATTTTTACCACTAAATATTTTTGTGTATACTAAAGGAACTTATTTCAAGAAAGAATAAAAAGAATCAATTAGAATCAAATAACAAATAATAATTAAAAAACAAACAAATAAAAATTTATTAAAACAAATAAAAACTGAAGGATTGATATATAAAAATAACAAAACAAATGATAAAAAAAAAGAATGGAAAGAACCTATATAATTTATATACTTTATTTGAAACTATACAAATAAATCAATCAAAGTAATGAAAAAAAGTTCTCTTTTTTGTTTTCACTAACTTAATATAAAACATAATTAGCTTTACCAGTTACACCAACAGTACAACCATCTTTTCCATTACCATTATAAGAACCATTTTCATATACACAAGAACCACTAACAATAGATTTTGAATCAGCAGCAACAATTTTAACATTAAAATTTAAAGAATTATAATTATTTGGATTTGGAATTAATGATAAATAACTTATACCATTTGCATAACCTGCACCAAAATTTAAAGGAGCCCAATTACCAACTCCTGAACCAGGTTCGCCCCATAAACAACCATCTTCATATGAAATACCTGCATTATTTACATAATATTGAGCAGAAGTTGAACCACCTCTCCAAGTATAATAAGAATGTTGATCAACAACAGTTAAAACATTTGATCCTCCACCATTTACAACTGTTGGAATAACCATATTTTCAGTACCTGGATAATCAGTTCTACATATAGCAACTGATTTATCAATTTTACTTACAACTGATGCTGCATTTATACCCCATTCACATAAATAATTTGATCTTGAATTTGTTTTGTATAATTTACCATTTTTACATAATAATCCACCAACTGATACACCATTTGATGGTTGTTGATCTGGCCATTGAGTTTTTGACATACCACTTTGACAAGCATAAGAACAATAAGAACCTTCTTTACATGATCCTCCAGTTGATGTATCTGAATTATAAATTCCTGACCATCCACCAAATCCTAATTGATCTAATGCAATAACACCTTGTCCTACTGGGAAATGATCACATGAATAAACTCCATCTGGAAATTCTTCAGTTGGATTTTGGAAATCTTGCAAATCTCCATTAATACCGTTGTTGGATGATCCACCAGTTGGAACAGATGAAGGTTGAACAGTACCTTTTGATTGAGCAACACTTGGTCTTGGTTGATTTGAAGTTAATGAATCATTTTGAATAATTGTAGTAGTTGAAGAAATATCAGTATTTGTTGAACTTGTTTTTTCTGGTTCAGCAATTGATTCAGTTGAAGTAACTGGTTCCAAAGTTGTAACTGGATTACCATTTGCATCAACAGTAACAGTAACATAAGCATAATCATAAACTATAGCTCTTTTATGTTTATGATGACCATGGAAAACTGCATCTTGACAATCAACATCTTGTTTTTTCTGATTTTGATGTTGTTTTATAGCTGGAGCAGCTAATGAAGTAGTGATGAAAGCTAATATAATAGCTTTTGAAAATTTCATTTTTGAATTTAAGTTTTGGTATCAATTAGTTTTAATTTAAATGAGTGTGATTTAATATTAATTGTTGATATAAATGAATGAATGAATTAATGAATGAATGTAGTATATAAGAATTAACTTTGATTTAGATAACTTAGGATAATAATAAAGGAATGACTTTAAGTTAGTTAAATGAGTTAGTAATTATAACGTTGGTTGGTTAAATGAATGAATGAATGAATGGATTGATAAATGAAAGGAAGGAAATATATATAAATATAAAAATAAAAAAATTTTCTTTAAAATGAAGAAAGGATTGTTGATATATTTTTGAAAGGAAAAATGTAAAAATAATAAATAAATGGGTTACATTATTTTCTTAGTTGTGTTTTAGTATATTTGGTGTATGGTAGTGTGTTTACTAAATATTATTAGTATGTTTTGATTATAACTTTAAATTTGTTTTTTATTATACTTCGCGACTTTGTGTTTTTATTTTGTTAGTTGGTGTGACGAGTTTTATAATTTGAGTAATGAACTACCAATTGAGTTTACATACAAAATCCTGTATATAGTTTAGTTTTAGCTTAATTATATATCCCACCTTTAAATAATAATATATTTTAGTACAGGCTGGTCTAATTTTAGTTGAACCAAATAGGTAGTCAAGTAGTAGTGATGGGTCTATTTCAAATTGTACGATATCTGTTTTAAGCCTTATTAACTATCTTTTATCTAATTGGCTAATTAGATTCCATTTCACTTGCTGATCAATCAGTCTATAATTGCTTTCCAAAGTTCCTATTAATTGAGTTGAAATTTTACATGTTGAAACGACAAAGATCGTCAATTGCTGAAAAAAAGATTTTGAGTTTCGTCAATCCAAATTTTATTCCTGCCCCAAAGTTTCATATTCTTCTTCTTCCATTCCCTGTTGCCCTTCCCTCAATTTCATTCTCCATTCGATTAAAATCATTCAATTTTGAAACATTAGTACATACCTTAAGTTAATTATTAGTTGATAATTGAAAATAAAAAAATAATAAAAGTTTGTTAAACGAATGACTAGAAGTGAGTGTAGTTGTTTCAACTAATGTTGATAGCTAGTATTTGTAGTAGATCTGTATCAGATTTGAAATCGTAATATCTTTGAAACTTGTTGAAAAAGAAATCAAAACAAAATAGAAAAAGAAATAGAAAAACAGAATTCTATAAGAATGATTTGATCTTGATCAATTAATTGATTATATATATATCAGTAATGGTTCAATTAAATACTTGCATATTGTATGATTCAAAATCAAGTAATCAAATTACTTACATCATCAATCATAACTTACGAAAAATGCTGGTAATTTATAACTTTTGAAATTTGCTTTTTTTTTTCCCTATTGTTTTAAATTGCTTCGTATTCTTTTGTTTTAAAATCTTACATAATACATTACGTTACATGAACTTTAAATAAAACCGTTTAGTTAAAACGCCAGCATAATTCTCACTTGGTAGTGATTGTTTCATTATTTTTAAAGTTTTGTTGTATATTGCAACTTAGCACAGGTATATTTATTACAAAATTGGTCTACTCTACAAATTAATATTTAGGATTATAATAATTATCAAAAAAAAAAAATTGTCATCTCAACAAATTACCTAGTTAATCGAATTCAATTACATTTCTGTTTGTAGATATTAATTATTATCTGAATCAACTTATTTTATAAGCCATGGGATTTTTATATATATAATATAAATAAAGTTAACCAACAAATTTTACTAATTATACTTTTTTCGACTAGCCTAAATGAGAGCTACTTAAACTCTTTTTTGTATTTTTCTTTTTCCCTATTCTTTAAGTGACGATATAAAGCTTGTTAAATTTTTAATTTCTTGAAACAAATTCTTCACATAACAACCAATAGTTTATGAACAGTTTCAAAATTGTATCGTTTTTTTGAAAAATCGTATTCAACAAGGATGTTATTATTACGTAATTATTTGATTTAAGATCATTAACATTGAACCTGCCTAATTTGGTCATTAATGATGAAAATCGATGTAAGTTTATGCAAGGCATCATTAAGGTCGTCAGATCTTGTGAACTGAACCCCTCCATCTTCCCCTAATTATTGTTTTAGATCTCGCAGGATGGGTGAAAAGAAACGAATAATTAAGCTCTGGATCCTAGGAAGAAAAGAAACAAACAAACAAGGTAAGTTTCCGTAATGGGTTGATTCAAACTGTAAAATGGACTGAATTACTTGATTTGTGAAAAAACGTATTGAATGATATAGTTACTTAGTCGCATGTTTGAAACCAAAAGTTCTTCTTCTAAGCTGATAACTCAAAAGGGATCTCTGCAATCATAACGTCTATCATACAAATCACAATCAGAATCATTAGATTAGTCCAATGGTCCAATGCCATTGTTGGTTTGAGTGATTTAAAAATTTTTTTTCATGGTGACAACATGTAATTGCACTCTCTGGAGCATCCAGTTTAGTTGTAGAAACACAAATTTTATCAAATTTTGTTTTTTCAATGATGTGTCATTTCATCCGCCTTACTTTTTAGAAACAGAATGTTATTTGTTAAGACTTGCCAGCTTTCAGACAGAAACTGACGAAGATATCATCATAAATATGGATGATTTTCAACACTGAATGAAGTCAAAAATGCGCTAAAAAATTATGCTTCACTAAAAACGAGAGTAGTGATCGACTATTTGTCAAATTTGAGTACACCATATAATAGCGGTTTTAAAAGCACGTAGCTGCTTGAACTTCCAAATTGCAGTGCTTTTCTCCTACAAATTAAGTTGAAAAATTGGTAATGAGGTTATTAAGTCGTACATTAAGCTACTCCAACTATTTGATCATTGGATGATGGTGCATTGAAGCCTCTAACATCTTGGATCAATTTTTCTTTTTTCGATCCAAACAGTTGTGACAACAGTACACAAAAAATATGGTGTTTCAAGAAGCCATAAACTAAATACCATTTGAAGTATACCTTTCGAGTATGTGTGAAATTCTTAAGTTCAGTGTAATGTTTGAATAAAGTCAGAATCAAAAAAGTCAGGGAATAGGTAAATTAAAGCAATATTCGTAGAGTTTACTATCCATGTTTGGTCCCAACGACAAAAATTTGAAACCAACAAATTGTGCATGACTAATTAAATTCAACTACAATCTCACTCACCCTTATACAAATAGCATTCGAAATAATTCAATAAGTTTTTCTGTAACATGATTGTCATGATATAACCAAAATAAAAATTTATAATGAGCAAAATGCATGGAAAATTCCAGGAATCCATGAATACTGTACCACTTTTAGCTTATAATTTTTACAACTGTTTCATTTAATAATAAAAATGTTAGCAGTGATTTATTTGCACATTCTTAGTGTTATTTGTATGAGGTTGATGATTCTCAAACTAAATTTGAACAAGCTATTTGAACTAATATGTATTTTTTTCAAAAATGTTCAAAGTTTAACCTGCGCTATAGAATGATGCTCCACTCGAAACGAGAACTACAATCAAATTTATAATTTAAGGATGTACGTTGCTTACATTTTTCTGAGCTCATTGCTATGCGAGTTTACTCAATGTTGCTTGTAGCTTTTAGCAAATTACATTTATGTTTTAGAAAAATAGTTTAAAGACTATTTGATTGCACTACCAGGTAAATTCAAAATTTTGAAAACTAAATATGGCGAAGAACTTTGCACAGTGACACCAAGTAAAGGGTAACCTCGATGACATAAAACTATTGATATATTACGTAGTCGTAGTAAAAGATACACAAAAACGACTGTTTCAAAATTTCAGTTAATTGGGTAATACACGATCTAGTCTAACAGCTCAATTTTGGAAATTTTATGATCTTGTCAATATAAGGTATTTGTTTGTTCATGGTGCCTAAATTTTATATCATATTTATAAAGATTATTGTTTCATAATTAAAAAATCAGTATTTGGAGAGAAGCTGAAATACATTAAATGTAAATCATAAGTACTCGACTTACAAATAGGCCTATAACTCAAGAGCTTTATCAAGAATCCCGATTTCTCTCATACAAACTACATTCAAAATCTTTCAGTAAGTGAAGCGATAATATTATGTATAATTTTTAGTGAAATTAAAAAAAAATGATGAAAACGGTAAGGAATCTCCAATACCTAACACTGTCCTTGTTTTTTCGGGTTTCGTCCAAAGCGGTGTTTTTTTACAAACTAAATGTTTTTCATATAACGGCAGGTGATTTGCTTTTATTAGATTAGTATGAATGTTATTTGTATGAAGTAATTGATACTCAAAGTGACATTGATGAAGTTTTCATAAGAAATGTGTATTTTTAGAGGAATGATTTGTAAGTCAAAACACGCCATAAATTGATGATTCAGCCGAAACGAGAATTGCAGTCGATATTTTATCGGGTTTGAGCAAAGATGACTTAATTTGTGGAAAATATATACGGTATGACATCTTTGTATAAAAATTTCGTTAAATGATTTCTTCATAATAAATTAACCACCAAACTTGTCCACACTATCAAAATTAATCCTTCCCTTGAGTTTTTTCCCATTTGTCATTATCCTCATTAAACATTTATCACTATGTGATGACGTGAGCAAGCTAGACTACTGATCTAATAAACAATTAATATTGAAAAAAAAAAAAAAAAGTGAATGTATGCTAAGAACATCTATATAATTAGTTAATTAATATATAGAAAACTTAATAAATAGGTAATAAAGTGAAAATAAAATAATGGTATAATAATAGAATTATTGATATCCCTTTGAAAAGTTGATTATTGAAAGAAAGAAAGCTTAAGATTAAATGCATTAGTTCCTTTATCGGGATTTTCGAGTAAAAGCGAGGTAAATTTAGACTAAAATAACTTGTTGTATTAAATATAAACTGTGCATATTATATTGTCTTTTGAATTTTTGTTGAACCCTTTTCTTACACTAAAGTGATTAGATCAAACTTAGGTCATCTATTAAATACAAACTGAAAAAGTTTATACAAACAAACTTGATGAGTTGGCTTATGAAAAACTTTGTAGTATTGTTTAATTTCGAAAGAAACACGAATACCTATTTTTCATAAGCTAAACGGAAAATTTAACCATACTCTATCATTTATTTACTCTCTTTTCTTTTTCCTATTTCTCGTGTGGCAAAGCTATATTATCAATTAACTGTTGAAATACAGCCTAATCCGTATATGTATATTTATTAAACTGTATTTTTTAAAACGTAAGGCTACAAATTAATTATTATTTTGCACAAAATTCTTAAAATTATTATACTATAACCGAAACACAAATTTAAAGCATGATAATTTTTGTATTCTATTCCAAATTGATGAATTCATTCCTATTGTTCAATAAAGCATTTATTTAAATTTAGTTATTCATTGACTGCATATCATCTTCATCAGAAGTCAAGATGAGGTTTAAGAGCTTTAAGTTAAAGAATTTTGAGAGATGTGAAATCGAATAAAGAAAAACGCTCAATCATCAATGAACCAAAAGCACAAATTACGCATGGTCAAGGACAAAACACGAAACCATTAAGAGTAGTAGTAGTTTTTCTTTTTTTCCGAATATGCTTAATAACAATAAGTTATGTACGTATACTTTTTAAGAAGAGAAGGTTTTTCTTCCGTTAGATTATATTTAAGAATGCCTAAAATATAAGTTATCAACCATGCATAAATAAGAAAGATGCAGGTGTTTTTATTTGTTTGTTTCTTTTTTTAGCTTTTTCACAATCGTTTTGCGCTCTTGCAAATTTGAGTTTTGAGTAGCTAGACATATATCAATTTAAATGAAATTAACGAAAACCAATAACAATCTTTCTAGTTTATTATAAATACGCATTTTCCGAAAATAAAGTGAAAAGTCAACATGGAGTTTTTATAACCTGGCAAAGTATAGAATAAAGCTTCAATAAAGAGCTTTAAATACTTCACTTTCAAAGAAACAAAGCCCTACATTTTATTCCTGGAATAGCCGCTTATGTAAAGTAACTAAAATTTTCACACTGATTCTTTTAATAAAATACATCCGCTAACTATCGATAGAATGAAAACCTTTCAATCATTTTTAACTCAAGTAGCACTAAAACTGGTAACTATTATTGTGGTTGAGTCTAGCATGATTTTGTGAGCATTATAGTTTTTGAAATACTTCGTAATGAATGAAAAACTGAACGCAAAATGTTTATTGAAATTGATTTGTGTATCAAGTTTTTTTATGCAGTGTTGTACAGAAGGATTAATGTGAGTGTTCTCCCATGTTAAATTAAAAATGTTTTTGACTTTGTAAAATTCTTTGAGGCAATAATTAATAATCTCAAGTTAATAATAATTTACCGAGGATCCAGCTGTTTTCAAAGAATATTATACACACATCATCTTATTCAACTCAACTTACGTTTTCATCAGATGGACCTTATGGTATTCTATAGTCTATATAAAATCTTTAATATCATAACCATTCTTTTTGTAACCTAATTTGACGGAATTGTGGTAATTTAAATCGTTTCTTTTTCTCTATATATTTTGGTTTCTTCCCTTTACTTAGATTCTTCTCTACATGATGAGTTAATGCAAATATCAATATTAGTTTAGATAATTCTCTTAAAATTACTAAAATGAAATTCAAAAGGGTTCAATAGCTACTATTTACGCCGATGTTGAAATGATATAAAAGTATAATATATTGTAATTCCTAAGTGAAACCAAGCAGATTCTGAGACAAAATATATTTTGCATTATTATTTAAAATTTGTTTGATTTCATTTTTTAAATCCCAGGGTGTAATAAATAAAAAAATTATGAGCTAAAAATTTTGAGGTGAGTCCGTACTTATTTACATTAATTTTTCAAAATGAAATTTCATTTGAATAAAAATTTTAAACCGGATATACACAATAGACAACTTAGAATTTTAGTCTCAACTATGAGTTAGTTTTTAAAGTTACGCCCCCTCCCCCTGATTAGGACTTATTGACTAATGAGTAGAAAAGCGAAGTAGATACTCGTTAGTTCGTATCTGTTATATTCTTCAAAACACCGAATTTTACATGTTCTACATATAGACTTCCTAATTGACATGTTCTAGTTTAACTAATTTATCGCTAAATTGGCAAAAATAAAAATAAATATTTTTTTTCCGAAACGTAATTTTAAATAATATTTTAGTTTTATTTTATAGTTCTCTACATTCTGAAACATGTTTTTTATGTAAAAAGAGATACTCTTAGTTAACTTTCACCACCATCTACTTAAGCAGCTACTATGTCGAAACAACCAAAAATGCTCATGAAGTTTGAATATAAGAAAAGGAATACTATAGGATGTTTCCACGGGAAATGTACTCTTTAGAAAAAGAAATTTAGAAATAAATCAAATATTCATAAGCAAAGGCACAAAATCAATTCATTTAAATTAAGAAATCTTACTGATTGGTTTTGCAATAGAATTTCAATTTGTTTTTGAACAATTTTTTTTGTTCATTTATTAATAAAAACAAACATTTTAGTTAATGTAATGCCCTTTTTTAGCTTAAAGACTTTTACATTTCGAAAACATGTTTACATTTGAATCAAGTAATAAAATTATTTGTGTTAGAATAAATTTTATCAATTAACACAAGATGCTTAAAACCTTCGATATTCTTTAATTTAGTATTTTTTAAATTTTTAAATTCTATTAATATTTGAATTCTATTGTTCTTTTTACTGAGTGTTACTTAGTTGTACTTTATTCTTCTTAACCTTAAGTTTTAAGAGATAATTATCATGCTCATGCATTATTATAAAAAATATTTCATTTCCATTTTTGAATAAAAATTTTAAAATTGTACGTATGTACATATTTTTTGAAATTGATCAGATATCAATCATCTCATATCAACTACTATTCAAGATCTCAAATTTTAGCAAGGAGTGATTAAACTAGTACATAATTACCGATTATTTTTTGTTCTTCAAAACTAAAAAAAATAAGGAGGGAATTGAAGGTTTTTTCTGAAAAATCTATACAAAATTATCAACTTTCAAAATCACAACAAAGTGAATAAAATCTAAAGTGTGGACTTATGAGTTATCAATAACAATTAATTGCACCCACGAGAGAAAGAATTGTTTTATGAATACTTAGGGACGAAGAAAGAAATCAAATTCGGAGCAAAATAATCAGTATCATCAAGTTTATCAGAATATTCAACGAAATAAAATTCAAACTTTTGAATCCAACTGACTTTTTAATCAATATAGGAGATTTAGAATCAGATCACTTAATTGAAAAACATTTAAAGATCCTTAGACTAAAGGGTTGCTGTTTCAGAATAATATGGAAAGTCGAGAAAACGATAACAATAACAAATATCCACAACGACAGGAATCTTTGCAACAATTGCAACAAAATTCTATACCAACCAATAATGTTTATCCTCAAGTTCAAAATTATCATTTTCAACCCACATCCAACAATAATGTATCGACTAACCCATCCATTTTATACAATCAAAATCAAATTGTACCATCAAATATTCAATATACCAATCAAACCTCTGAAAATCAATCACAACAACAATCTAGGCAAAATTCTTTAGCAACAAATGCATCTTCATCAGAATATGATTCAGCTACTAGTAAAACAGATTATCATCAATCTAATAGATCACAACCCAATTACAGTAGATCTAGTCAAACTCAATATTCTTTACCTTCATTTTATTCATCTACATACTCTGTTCAAAATCAACCACAAATTATCAGCTCAAGTCAACCTCATTTACCACAAGTACAATCATTGCAACAACCTCCCAATCTAGAGTCTCAAAGTATATATCATCAAGTACCTTCGATAAATCAATATAATGATCATCACAATGTACTACCTCAATATCAATCGAATTACCAACCTCATCAACCTACTCAACCTGTTCAGCAGCAACAATTACCTTCACAAATTCAATCACAACTACCTCAACAACAACAACAACATTATCAAAATGCTACTCCATTTCCTTTACATCAACCACAAATTTATCACCAAGTCCAACAACAAAATCTACTACCGCATCCACAAATTCAGTATCAATATTCACAACAGAACGTATTGCAACAACAACAACAACAACAACAACAACAACAACAGCAGCAGCAGATTCCACCACCACCACAACAACACCAACAACAGGTACCGCCGCAACAACTACAGCAACAGATACCATCCCAGCAACTCCAACAACAACAACGACAATATTATCCACAACATACATATCAATCATCAAGCCTACTACCGACAACTTTACAATTACCACAAAATATAGATCTTAATCAATATCCAGATATGACAACATTAATAAATTCAAATACATCAATGATATTACCACAAATAGAAAGTCAATTTATTGATTTTAAAAAATGTTCAATATGTGGTAAAAAAATAACAAGAGATATGTCAAGACATTTGAGAACTCATCAATTTGAAAGTAGATTTAATTGTAAATTCCCCAAAAATCAATGTAATCATAAACTGGGTAAATTTAATCGTCCTTATGATTTTAAAAAACATTTATTAAATAGACATTTTATATTTGATAATCCTTCAATTAAAAAATTACATAATTTAAATGATAAATTAAATCATTGGGGTAATTGTCCTTGTGGATTAAGATATATTGCTAATGATTGGTTAAATTTACATATTTTAACTACAGATCGTAGAATGAGATGTAATTTGATAGAAGATTAGAATTGAAAGAAACGCGGTATAGAAAAAGTGTTTATAAGATGTGTCTGGGTAAGATAGCACATGTAGTAATTTGTAATATTTAATATTTTTTATTTAATAGAAACTGTATTTATTTCTTTTCTGTGTTTAAATTGGTCTTTGGTTATGAAACGTTTTTTAAATCACTTATTTAAAAAGTTTAGATTTTTAAATATTCCATTTTAAGATGAAAAAAATTCAATTTTGGTTTTGTGGCTAGTTTCATGTATTATTTTTAAAATAAAATATTATTATTTAGGTTAACTAAAATTTAAGGTTTTCAAACATGAAATAGATCGGTTATAAAATTCTTTTTGTAAACATTCACTTGCATGGAAGAAAGAATGAATTAGACTATGATTTTAGATTTGAACTAAAGTTGATCTTTCATGTTGCTGAAAGATAAGACATTAAAATGTTTTGTATATCGCAACTACGGATGTCTTTTCACACATCGATACAGAAATCATTATGCTAGTAGTATTAGTATTGCGAGTTAGAAAATTGAACGTAAATTAATTTGCATAGGTAGGTTTTTCCATATTTAGACAATATGGAAATTTTCATTCTTAACATTTCTCCTTGGATTTATTTGCTTTCAAAACCTTTTAATTAAGCTCTATCTCCCTCGAAATTACCAATCGATGATGTTCATTTCGTAATTACCATTACGAGTTTTTGAATTAATCATTTCCCTAATCTGCGCTCTTTTCTTCAGATTGAGTGATCCATAACTTACCAAGTTGGAGTCTATACGAAAGTAACTTAATTGACGATCATTAAATCCTCTTAATAGTACCTTTATATTTAAATACATCATAATTATAGTGACTTCTTCTATTGCATTACCAAGTAGTGGACCAAGTTCCACATGTGGGCTAAGATAAGACTCACACGAATTGTACTTGAACTTGAAAACCCTCAAACTTTTGAATGGAAAAAGTTTAATCGTAGAAACAATAAAACTATCCCGCACAAAACATCTTTTAATTGTAATATCTAATTCATTAGGTTGCCATTCTTGATATTCCCCAATTAATGAAAAACTGTAAAAAGAATTAATTTCAAAAATTAACTTTGCTCTTGTAAGCTTCTTCAAAGAATTTTCAAATTCATTTTTAGAAACAACACGATAAATCGAACTCTTCAAGAATTCATCAACAAATTTAAGGTCAACCGCTGTGAGTTTATGATTCCATTTCTCGGAAACTTCATGAATCCCGTATTTATTTTTCTGAAAACAATATGGTAATAAATTTAAATAAAAATTCAACTTTGATCTAGTCTCGTATCCATACCATAATTGAAAAAAAGGGAAAACACTTTTAAAAACATCCGATTTTAGGTTCATCCTTGGTATTGTTTTGTAGTTAATGAATAAAAATTCATCAGAAGGCGTATACTTTTTTGAGTCAAAATTCACATATATTTTATAATATCCCCTATCTAAATTGTCCAATTCATGTTTTACAAGTAATTTAAGTAGTGTATCTAAAGTAACATTGTAGTACCATAATTGTCGAATGAATCTTGGAATAGTTGCTAAAGTATCAATTTCAAGAATAATTCTCTCGATTAACTCTAGTGGTAAAATTTCATGATGAAGCATCTTGTTTAGTCATGACTTCATTATTCATGAAGGTTATTTTAGTTTTTTATATATTTCAAAATTTTAAGAAGTATAAAACAAGTTGAAATTTATAACTCCATTTCAATAGTTAACATACCGAAGTTAATTTCCGATAAGATGATAATTTAACTTTATTTGCATGGATTTTCCATGTTTTTAAGTTCTGGTCGAAATGATTTAATTCGCCAAATATCCTCCAATTTGTTTATAAAGATAACGTATAAACTTCTGTTGGGATAAGATTACGATATAATTAGTGGCAAAGAATTATTTCTTCAACAACAATCTTTGGTTTAGGCTAGGTTGATTGGGGTAGATATTATAAAATTATACCTATATAACAAAAGATAAATCAGAATAACTAACATCTGAGAAATAATTATTCTTTATGAACTACAAAAATAATCAAAAATTAGGACAATCAAATAAGGGATATTTGCAAGTGCGTAGTGTTTCTACTGTCAAGAAATTTTCTCTAAAACCAATTGATACAAAATTTTAGATTTGGAAAGCTCCCTAAACTTAAATTTAGGTTTTGTGTCAGGTTTCATGTTTTATTTTGAAACTAAAAAAGAAACAATTAAATAAGATTGATAAAATAAATTAATTCAAGAGTTTTAAAGTTTTGAAATCTACATTTGAATTAAGAATTTTTTTTATTTTCGTAATACATTATTTGTATAAATCCAATTAAGAATTAAATTTCTGATGTAAATTTTCAGATTTGTGATATTATAATAATATCTAACCCTTCAAACTTTCAAATTTTACATTAAATACAATACTATTTACCGTATCAATTTAAAGTAGTGAAATTTTTGCTTAGATTTATGTTTTCATAATTGGGATGCCCATCATAAGCTAATGATTCATATCGTAATAATTTTGTTTGATTCTTCACGGCTAAAACAAATACGACTCAAACTAAATCTATATTTTGCATCCCAATAAGCAGATGTAATTGAATCACTTTATACCTTCTAAGTTCCTTATCTATAATGTACATTTCACAATTACCATCACGAACTTTTGATTTAATCATTTCTATTATTGTTGCTCTTTTTCTCAGATTAGGTTTTCCATAACTATTTAAATTGGAATCTATACGAAGATATTTCAATTGATTGTCATCAAACCCATTTAATAATAACTTGATTTGCAAATATGACATAATTATTGTTACTTCCTCAATTGACTTCCCAAGTAATTTTCCAAGTTCAAGATCCGAAGAAAGGTAGGACTCGTAAGCGTTATATTCAAATTTAAATACTCTCAAATTTTTGAATGGTTTTGACTTAATTTGAAGAACCAGGAAGTTAGTGGGAGTTTTGTTATTCTTGATTTTAATATCCAATGAATCAGGCTGCCATTCTTGATATTCTTTGATTGCGGATAAATTATAAAAAGAATCAATAGTAAGAAATATTTTTGCTTCTTTGATCTTTACTACCCGGTCTTCAAAGGACTGTCGAGGAACAACTCCATAAATGTAATAATTTAAAAACCAAACCATAAAATCTAAATCTACCTCTGGGGGTAATTCTTCAGCTTTAAAAATCTCTTTGGTTTTTGATTCGTTTTCTTCAATACGAAATGGTAAAATGTCTAAATAAAAATTGAGACTTGGGTCAGTCTCGTATCCATACCACAACTGAAGGAATGGATTAATAATTTTAAAATTTTTGGATTTAAGTCTTATTTCTAGCATACTTTCGAATTCAATAATCACAAATTCATTTGAAGGTGCATATTTCTTGGAGTCAAAATTAACATAGATTTTATATAACCCAGTATTCAAATTATATAATTCATGTTTCACAAGTAATTCAAACAAAGTATTAATTGTAACATTGTGATACCAAATTTGTCGAACTAATTTAGGAATTGGTTCAAAATTTTCAATTTCTAAAATGATTTTTTCAATCAACTCAAGTGGTAATATCTCATGATAAAGCATCTAGTCTAGAGATTTGTATTTACTTCATTTTTTTGACGAGATTAATTTGAGTCTTTTATTAATATAGTTTCCAAAAACTTTAAATTTAATTTAAAATTTATCATAAAAATTAAAAATAAAGAAGTTGATGGATAAGGGATGAAGAAGTAAATTACTCTTGTAAAAATAGAAGGTTTTAAACCGTGATAATCAAAACAAATCAACATTAGTTGTAATGATTCACTAATGCATTGTGTTGCAATTTTCAAATAAGAAATAGAGTATTTTGAGTTTCATATATTATAAAACTGGAAAACTTAAATAGAATATAGAAAAATTCACCTCAATCTATGAGGTTTATATATGAATTTTGTCCACGAACTACATCTTTCATCAATTTATCATTAATTTTCCTCTCCTCCAGACCCTTGGCACCATAACTCTCAACCGAAGTTGTTATATTCAAATATTTTAACTGTTTATAATCAAGAGCTTTTAATAACTTTGTCACATACAAGTATCGCATTGAAATTGTGAATCGTTTTATACTTGGACCAAGATTTTTAATTAACCAATATTCTGAGCTTAACCAAGCTTTTTCATTTTCATAAAATAATTCAAAATCGATCAAATTTTTGAATGAACGTCCAGTTATATCCTCAACACGTAACTTTCTATCAAATGTATCAGGCTTAATACTTATAGTTAGGTATTCTGGGTCAAAATTTGTTGTATTTGTCATGTTTGTAAAAGCTCTCAAACTTGATGTTTCAAATATTAATTTACATCTCTTCAAATTTTTGACTAAAGTTCCGATGCCCCTATGACCATAAATAGATTTAATGTCATTTTTAAAAACATATATCAAGTAGAAATCGATACTTTCACAACTGGAGTTAAATTGATCATGCATTTTTCTTAATGTTCTAATGTCTGATATAGTGTCACTATCCTGATCAATCCAACTAGATTTAACACAATATGGAAGTAAGGTAATATAAATGCGCCACTGTTCCCAAAATGTTTTGTCATTGACCCAAACTTCAAATCTCAGTTTAATTTTATTGATATATTCTGTATTCTTTTTGATTGTTCCTGCTTTATAGTTGGGAATCACGAAAGCGTAATACTCTGAGGAACAATATAAATCTTTACTATTTATTGGCTCCTTATCAAATTTTATAAAAATTCTAAACCGTCCATCTTCTAAGCTTGATTTTTCAAAGTTTGAGATTAATTGTAAAGCAAGATTTATATCGATCTTATAATACCAATGTAGTCTAACGTCCATTCGAACATGATAGAAGTTCTCGATGAGTGGCAAAATCTTCTCGACAATTTCTATTGGTAAGTCGGTTAACTGCAACATCTTTATTAAAATGAAGTCAAAGATTTTTGATTCTTAACGATATCTATGAGATTATAAAGAAAACTATAACTTAATGATTTTCAGAAAATAAGCTTTTTGAGTAAGGATAAAAAAAATTCAAGGATACTGTATCATGGACTGTTTTGAGTTTTATGTTAGAGCCCCCTAGTTATCCAATTAATGTTGAGCATGGACCTTTTGTTGAATGTTTTTGAATTAAACTGTCATCAAACTCTTTCCTTATAGTGTGTCCTCCATTTTTCTATTGTAGCCCTAGCATATCTTTAAAATTTTAATGTCACCTTTAATTTCAGAACCAGTCAAACATCCGTAAGCCATTGAGACTTTGGGACAAATGAGCAACTTATTTAAGGATATTTTGATTGTACCATCATGTTGATAGGTATTTTGCAACCATTTAATTTTCATTTCCAATTTTGTGTATTATAAATAATTAACTTGAAACAGAAATTAAAATACAGAATAGTAAACACAAATGCCAAAATTTGCGCAAATTAATAAATCAATATAACCAAATCAGTATTGGTTTAATGTAAACTTATCGATTTGTATTTTTACCATGTTGAAACCTACTGTTAGGATAGCTAATCTATATATTAATATTAGCTTCTCCATAATTCGGTAAAGACTACTTAATTAAGTAATACGAAATTTGCGCAGATCCAATTAAAGACAGCCGCATTTAATCCACTTACATAAATTAAAGCCGCATAAGTTACTTAATCAGTACAATAGAAAAATGCTCAATAATAAATTTTTCATATTGAGCAAATTTTTAATTAACCAAATCGTTATTATCATACAATCACAAAACTAATATCGTTAACATATCAACAATCTATCCAATCTTTTGAATCTGAACTTTTTATACGGAATCATGAAACTAATATAATATTAAACATTCGTTCCTTATACTTTCTTTTTATATCAATCAATTATCATTAGAGCAAATTAATTTTATACATTTTCTATTTTCATACAATCAAAATAATCACACCATACTAAAAGTTTATGAAATTATAAATAAGTCTTACACTTTCCTTAAATTTTGATAATTTGAACATATTAGCATAACATAAAATCATATCACTAGCTACTGAAAAAAAAATAATGAGTTTTTACAATAGACATGCTGGACATGATCATGGATCAACAACTATGGATATGGCCTCAATGGTAATGAGTAGTACAATGGATATGGTAATGGAAACTACAGCTGCTGCAGCACTGTCAATGTCTCATGATCATGGAGATGAAGGAATGGGAATGCATATGTGGTTTACTACACAATTTAAAGATTATCCAGTATTATTTAAAAATTTAAGTGCATCATCAAAAGCAGAAGCATTTGGTATATTTGTATTATTATTTTTTGCAGCATTTTTTGCAAGATTTTTAGAATTTATTCGTAATTATTTGGAGGAAGTTGTATGGAATAATGATAAATATGTTGAATTTGAAAATGGAGTAGTTAATCATAGTGCAAATTTACAACCAACTACATCAGCTCAAGCTAATAGATCAGGTATTAATGATGAAAGTATTGATAAAAATATGACAAATGATGAAAATGATACTGAAATTAATTCACATACTTCTATTTCTTCAAAAAAATCAAATATGCCTGTTGCAAGTACTATTGTAAGAGATGCAATAAGATTAGTACTTTGTATTGTACCTGATTTATTTGGTTATACATTAATGTTGGCGGCTATGACTTATACTTTAGTTTATTTTTTTGCTGTTGTTATAGGTTCAGGAGTTGGAAGATTTGCAAGTGAAAGATTAATGGAAAAATATAGAATTAAACGATCACCACCGAGAAATTGTTGTTAAGGTAGATTAAATAAATAGTTAATGATTAATAAATAATGTCAAAAGTAATTAAAATAAATAAGTTTTATCATATATTTTTAAATTTTTAAACTCTTGAAATTTCTATAGAGTTTCATATAGTAATTCTTTCAATTTATATTCTTCATTAGCTTCATCAATTTCTTGCCAATTACCAATAAAATCATCACCTCTAACTATACCAGGTAATGTTTTACCATTTGATTGTCTTTTCCATATTTTTTTAGCTTCTTCATCAGTACCTAAATCTCTATATTCAAATTTAATACCATTAGCTTGTAATATTGTTGCTAATCTATTAGTTCTTGGCATGATTTGCATACCTCCTGCTAATGATGTGAAAATATATATTGGTAATGATTCAAGGTGTTTACGAATTTCTTCTGGTGATACATCTAAATCTTCAAATTCTTCAGAATCATCAGTTCCCTTGGTTGCCGCTGAATTTTTCTCAGCTGATTCTTGTTGAGCTTGTTCATCTTTTGGAGTTTTACCTTTTTCTTCTTCTTTAATTTCTTTGTTGTGGAGTTTGGCTCCGTCTATTTCTTCTTCTTCTTGTTTTTCTAGTTCAGATGGACCATCTACATCACCAGATGATTGAATTAATGTATCTTTAGGTTCAACTTCTTTATCCTGTTCTAATTTTGCTTCTTCCTTGGGTTCTTTATTGTCTTCATCCTCTTTTGAAACAGACTTAATTTCTTCTTCACCTCCTTGAACCAATGTTGGTTTATTTTTTTCAGCTGATTCCAATTCTGCTTCTTCATCTTTTGGAATTTTACCTTCTTTTTCCTCTTTTGCCTCCTCTTCGTTTTCTTTAATACCTTCTTTTTCTTCTTCTTCTAAATTTTCCAATTCAGCTGGTCCATCTGCATTATCGACACCTTCCAATAACGTTGCTTTGTCGTTAGTTTTTTCCAATTTTTCCGATTCATCAGGAATTTTATCATTAGATTCTGGTTTTATTTCTTTCTTCAATGGACTTTCTACAGCTTTGTCAATTTTTTCATTAGCTTCTTCATTAGCTTGTTTATCACCAGTACTTATGCCTTCTTTTTCTAATTCACTTTCATCAACTCTTTCATATGGATCATCACTCGTTAACGCACCCTCTTCTTTCAATGGTTCCGGATGTGCGTCATCTTTTTCATTGCCTTCAAACTTAGCCTTTTTGGCATCTTCATTAATAACTTCTTCATGCACTTTTGAAGAGGTGGGTTGTGTTTCATTTTCCGAATTGGTTGATCCTTTTGGTTTTGTTTCAGTAATGGTAGATTCCTTTGATTCTGATTGTTTACTTGATGAATCCTCCTTTGTTGATGATGCATCCGTCTTTTCAACTTTTTCGGATTCTTCATCTTCTTCAGTCAATGGTAAAAAATTCTTAGAACTATTATCACCATGTAACACTTCCTCAACCATGGTATCCAATTGATCAATCGAAGCATAAGGATCATCTGAAATCAAAGCACCTTCTTCAACTAAAGTATCTACATTTGCATCATTTTTTTCATCCATTGGATTTGGATGTCTTGCTCTTGATCTTGATCTTGATATGGACCTTAAATAATTAGTTGATGATATCGATCTTGATGAATATAGATTATTAGAAGCTTCAAAATCAGTATGTGGAGAATCCACTTCAAAATTTGTATAATCACCAGTTGTAACTAATGATGGATCACGAGTAACTGGATTTGATTCATGTTCTTGTGTAAAAGCTTTATCTTTAGCATCTAATTCTGCTTTTTTAGCTTCGGCTTTAGCTATTGATTCACCCATTGTAGGTCTTGATTGTCTTGAACGTCTACCGTCTTCTTCATCTGCTTCAGTCAATTGTCTATCTTGAGCAGCAAATTCTGGTGGTAATTCATATTTTTCAGGCTCATCTCCATGAATATTCTTATATGAATCTCCTCTAGCTAAATGAGTTTTTGATCTAGTTGCATTAGTTGATGATCTTGATGATGATCGTTCACCGACTCTTGATGATGGATTAGCAGATCTTGATCTTGATCTTGGTCTATCAGTGAAAAAAGTTGGTGTATGGAGGTGACCTTCTGATCTTTGTTGTTGTGCTGCTGACATTTGTGTTTGTGGTTTATATGTAGTAGCTTTGGAATCATCATGAAAAGACAGGGTTGATCTAGGCAATTTTTCTAAATCATATGATTTAACATGATTCAATAATTCATTATGATTCTTTATATCTTGATCCAATTGATATTGTGATAAGTTTGGAGTTGAATAATCTTCTTGTTTGTAAAAAGATGAACTAGGATTTTTGGGGACATCAGAAAGGTCAATTGATTCAGGTTTTGAACCTTTTGATATTTCTTTATCTACTTTATCAGCTTCTTTTTCAGTTGGTAAATCTTTGTTTTCATCTTTTGACTTTTCATTGCTTTTAAATTCTTCATCTTCTTTTGGTGTATATTTAACATCCTTTCTAACCGATCCATCACTATCTAAATATTTTTCAAAATCTTCTTCAGAATTGATTAAAGCCCCTTCACCAATCAAGTCATCTAATGAAGCGGCAATCGCAGGATTCAATTTACTTAATTTACTTTTAGTTTTTTTATTAGTTGATTTATATTTTTCAGGGTGAATATAATTTCTATGTGGTGAATCATCAGCAGATCTAATTGATGAACCAACTAATGAAGGTGATTCTGATCTTTCGGCAGAAGCCAATCTTTCTTCGTAGTCCATCTTTGCTAACAATTGCTTCAAAGTCTAGTGTGAGTGGTGAATTTTTGTATTTGAGTGATTTTTAAATTTATTGATAACGTTTCAAATGTCGAACGATCAAAAAAATGAAAATAATAATTTAATTTTATCACAACAAGTCACACGAATCTGGAATCACTCTTGGCCAAAGAAATTTTCAATCCAAAAACTATAAATCTAAACAATCAAAGCTTTTGATAAAAACTAAATTTCACGAGACTACTTTCAAGTAATGTCGTTGGGTCGATGTTTTATCTAATCGGTTCGTTAAAATTGGGGTAGCAATTGGGAAATTGCTCACTTTGCGTGATCATTTTTGCTCTTTAATAAAAGTCAACCTGCTCATACAATTTACGGGGTAGCATTCAAAATTTGATCATTGTATTTAATATTAAAAGAATCGTCAATTTATGATCAGTTTCTGGCCATGTTATATAAAGAACTTAAAATTGTATTACATTCAAGTGACCTTTGATTGGGCGAGACATATTTTAATACCCCAGATTTCGTTTATTATTCATACACCTTACTTATGGAAACAATTTAAACTTTTCTTATTTAACCAAACCAATCGTAAGGATTCAAAACTTGCAAAACGGATTGTATCATTTGATAATTGACCGATTGGGAATTAATTATAAAAATCCTGTATAACGAGCCCATAGGGTGGGATTTTTGTGAAGTAACTTTAAAAGTGTCTTGAAATCCCAAAAAAAAATTGAAAATAATGGACTTTTCCATTTTAAGTCAAATCCAAGTTCTTTATTACTTTCTTCGGTTATAGTTGAGATTCATTAAATGCTTCAACTCTTGACTTTTACCGGATACAAGAACTTATACTACTCTGATGCAAAATCACGTCGCTAATTTGATTATTTGAGGTTGTATGTAAAATCCTATTGACAATATATAGATTATACGTAATATCTAGTGCTCTTGTATTTATCTAGTTGGTAAAGATGATGGAAATCGAGAATTTACAACGTTGGTGTATCTCAATATTTCAACTTCATAATTCAAGTTGTTTCAAATTATTACACAAATTTAAATTTTCATAGTCAAATGAAAGTTGCAAAATCATAGAACGTATGCAAATAAAATTCTGCTTTGACGTCAATAAGAACCTTGTCTAGAGGACATTATTATTGAAAACCAATACTTAAGAATTGCTAACTCTTTTTGAAAGTTTTTCTTAAGTGTCGGCTATAATATTTTGCAACTTGAAAATGATCCTCGATTGTAGTTAAACCAAATTTAGTTTATGGTCAAAATCTCACTGAAGGAGATTATTTGATTTTGCTTCAAAGCAATGATAGTAGTAATAACTTGATTCTACAAGATAATGATTTTTAAAGCTCAATTTGAATTCATAATTTGGTCTTCCAATTCAACATTATTCGCTAATGCTTTTCATCTAATGGCAAATTTGAATTGCCGAACTAGTCAAATACAGATTTTGGTACAACAAACGAAATTATACGCCACGCTGAGCGTGACTGACAAATGAGTAATAATGCAACTATTTAACCATTCCGTACCCCTCTCGAATCTCTTCTTCTCTTTTTATTACATCCATCGATCGTCTAATTGATCATGTCTTTAATTTAATAGTAACATTAATGGTGGTATTTACACGACCCCGGTGATTTTATCATTTCTAGCACGTTCGCCACTAAAAAAAAAAATCGTTATATAAATTATGAACCAGTGCATGTTAATAGTGAAAAAAAAAATTTAAGACAACCGATTTAAACAACATAATCTGAAACAATCAATTAACAATGCCTAGACAAAGAAGATCAGCTCCAGCTCCAAGACAACAAACAAGATCAGCACATACTGCTGCCCCAGCATATGGTCAACAACATCCACAACAACATTCATCATATCCAGCAGCTCATCCACAAACACAACAAAGACAACCGGGATTATTTGGTCAAATGGCTTCAACTGCTGCCGGTGTTGCAGTAGGTTCAACTATTGGTCATACTTTAGGTGCAGGTATAACTGGAATGTTTGGTGGTGGTAGATCAGAAGCTCCACCAGCTGAACAACAATATCAACAACAAGATTTAACTAATTATCAACAACAACCTCAACAAAATTCATTTACAAATCAACAAGAGAAACATTGTGATGTTGATGCAAGAAATTTTACAAGGTGTTTAGAAGAAACTGATGGTAATATGCAAACTTGTGGATTTTATTTACAACAATTAAAAGCTTGTCAAGAAGCTGCTAGACAATATTGAGAAATCCGGTGATATATTATCATCATTATTCATGTTTATAGAAATTATTTAAATCAAAAAAAAATTAAAGGTCATTTATTTATTTGAAAAAACTGTTTATTATCTCTATATTTTTATATCCCTATGAAGCTTTTCACAAATAATCAAATTCATTTCTTAGCTTTTGCTTGAGTGGATGAATAATACCAATATCCTCCACCACCTAAACCTAATAAAGCTAAAATTCCATAAATTCCATTATTATTTGATTTTGGATCCTCTGGTGCTTTTTGTCCTTCATGATGTAAATTATCATGTTCAATATCTTCAACTATTGGTGATTGTTTACTTACTTGTTCAGTTTTATGATCAATTTCATTATCACCTAAATTAACAACATTTGCATTATTTATTTCTGGATTTATTGAACTTTGAACATATTGGTTATGATTTGGGGATTTTTTTGATTTTTTTGTTGAAATGTTTGCGGTTGATGAATCAATTGGATTACTTCCTTTATCTTCATGATATTCTGGTTCTGCACCAACTTGTTCACCACCATGTAAAACTTTAGCATCATTTGCTTCAACTTTAATTGATGAATTTGATTCTTTTGTAAATAATTCTCTTTCTACTGCTTTCGCTTTTTCATGAGCAATATCTTGTTTAACTGCTTCTTTTGAAATTGGTGGAACTTTTGGTTCAGAAGTTTTAGGTATAAAATCATATTTAAATTCCCATTCATTTATTGAAGTTTGTGAAGGTAATCTAAATGAATCAATAGTTGATTGATCTCCCTTTGCATATTTTACTGTTGTGTTAGATATAAATCTTTTGTTTATATGGTATAATGATCTAATTGATTGTTTATACATGATTATTGGTTCAATTGAGTGTAATTTATATGGTATTTGATTAAATTGATAACTTAATTGTTGGAAAAATTAATTAATAGCTCAAATAGATTAAACTGTGAAATTAAATTTAAGATTGCAGTGTACTTGGTAGCGAAGTTTGGTATATAAGGAGGGGAGAAGTTTGATCTAATAACCGAATTCGTTATGTCTATTATTACAATTAAAATAAATATTACCATACTAATCATACTTCATTACGATTAAATGCTTCACTACTATTAAGCAATTCTTCAAGGTATAAAGAAGGAGGTCTCAACGTCGTCTGTACACTACCATTATTTATAGAAGAATTACCATTAATTTCAGAATCACCACCAATTGAAGTTATAGTATTTGAATCTAAATAAGGACCTAAAGGTTTCATTAAAGAACCAATTGATGAATTATTAGTTTGTAAATATAATGATGATGAATTATTTTGTTGTAAAATTATAGATTTATATTCTAAACTTGGATTTATAAACATTGATTTTCTAAATTGTTGTTTATCACTTAATAAATGATTTTGTAATGATTTACCTTGAGAAGAAGTTGATGAACTATCTACAAATGAAGTAGCTCTTGATCGTATTGGAAATGAATAATTTGTTGATAAATCTGTTACATTATTTGAATAATAAATTTCTTTTTCATATTGAGCTTTTGATGAATAAATATAATGAGTTATAATTCGATACAATACAACTCCAATTAAAATTGATGCTAAAATACATCCAACTATTATAAATACTAGATTCAGTGGTAAATTCGGTACATTTGTATATGGATTGAATTGATTTTTCGGTATGGCTGTTATTGATAAACTTGGAGCTGATGATAGTTTAGGTAATGATGGCATATCAGATGAAGCATCATCTCTTTTTGTGAATGAAGCTATTATTGTAGTTGGTGTCGCTATATCATGATGATGATGATGTAGATGATTCATAATGTTTTATTCTTGTAAGAATTGTTTATCCAATTGAATACGCTATAACGGTCTTTGAAAATCTTGAATTTATAATGACATTTGATAATGAATTATATAAAATTGTATATTTCCTTCCTTCATATCTTTTAACTAAAATTAATTTACGGAAACTTTAAGACGTGTTAGATAGATTGTGTGATATATTATTGTTCTAAAATTTAGGAATAACACAAAACATACGAAGGAAATGAATCCGTATATTTGAATGATTTAGTTAAATCTGCATTTATATGAAATTTTGGTTGGAATTGTATTGTTTAGTATTATAGATTTACCAAATAGAAGGTTTTTAGTTGGTTTTGTTTTTTCATTTGTTTAATAAATTGTACATTTAAAATTTGTTGATATTAAGTCGCGTCAAATATGCATTAAAATTAATACGTGTTTTGTTATCTTTAAATTTCAAAGGAGATTGACTTAAAGAGTAACAAGAAGAACCTCCAAAGAACTGTAAGGCATCAATTAACAAATTGATATTACTATATAGATACACTAGTTTTAAATAAATCAATATTGGGATATTTGATTTGGAATATTTTAGAGTGAGCGGCTTATCGGTGTAGTTCATTTTTTTTCCTTTTTCAAGGACGATGGTCTAACTAATGAATAGTAAAACTTTCTTCTATGTTTTAAGTGCTAATTAACAAATGAGTGTGCAATGTTCTTGGGTTTTTTATAGAACTTAATTTTCCTTGCTTAGCGTTAAGGGTTGTAATCGAAGCCGTTTATCAAATTTGTCGGCTTTTCTTTTAATCTCTCACATTCTGCGGGGCTAGTGTTTCAAATTGAATCAATAAAATCAGGTTTGGCTTGTGCATGTCAGGGGTCGAAGAGTTCAAACAAAATGAAGATTATCGCAATTTAATTAAATCCTGATTAGCAACGATATATTAATCTAATAAATATTTACTTACTATTTAATAAATTAGAATCTCCAATTTTCATCAGCAGATTCAATAGCCCATTTAAATTTATCTCTTAAAGTTTTAGTAAATAATTTTTCAATTGGAACATTAAATTTTTTTGAAAACATAACTGTTAATCTTGGATCAATATAATTCATTTTTGAAGTACCTAAAGAAACTTCTGAATTATCTTCTTTATCTTTTAATGATAATGATGTAGTTGTAATTTTATTTTCAATATTTTCAATTTGTAATTTTAATTTTTCAACGGTAGTTTTTGATGGATTTATTTCAAATTTTCCAGTTTTTAATTCTTTTTTATATTCTTTTGCTAATTCTTCAATCTTTGTTAGTTTATCTTTTATATCTGATTTTTTCAATAATGGTTTTTTTTCTAATTTTAATTTTTCATTATCTCTATCTAATTTTTTAAATGCTTGTTCTTTTTGTCTTTCAATTATTGACTCATGTATAGATTCAATATCTTCATTTGTTAAATCTTCAATTTCTTCAAAATATTTTGGATCTTTTTTTTGTAATTTTGGATCTAATTGTAAAATCATTTTTTTTAATCTAATTTTTTGCCATAAAAATTCTTTTAATTTATCATTAATTTTTTGAATTGTATTTCCATGTGTTTTACTAACTGTACGTTGATGATTACATAATATAGCAACTGTTCTATTAGCAGCATTAAATTTAACAACTTTTTCAGCTACTGTACCTTCATTTGTAATTGTATCTAATTGATCTTGCATAGTTTTAGAAGCATTATAAGTACGAAAAACTTTTGCTGTTAAACCTTTCATATAATTTTGTAATTGTTTATTTACCATTGATGGATTAATACGATCAAATAAATCATCACCTGGTTGTTTTGGTGCCTTTTTGAAAATTTTCAAATTTTTAAATACTTCTTTTGAAACTTTAACTTCTTGATAAAATCTAATTGAATCTTTACCTAAAAAATCAAATATAACATTATCTGGTTTTTTTAAAGTAATATGTTCAAATCTTAAGGAACAACAACCAACAGTATCAGCTTCATCATCTCCCTTTTCACCACCAGCTCTTAAAGCATAAACATCAATTAAATACATTGCAGTAGCCATTTGACGATCTTGCATTTTTTCAGATTTTAACATTTTTGTATAATCTTTTCTTATAGCATCTACATGATGTCTTAATTGTCTTGCAGTTTCAAATTTTTTAAAATCTGATTGACCTTTAACTGATGAATTTGCTGCAAATCTAACATATTTAAAAGAATCCGCAATATTTTCTTTCCACATTGCTAACCAAGTAACTTCATTATCATGTCTTACTTCTGCCCATTGATGACCAGGTGGTGGAGGAGGTACTGGTACATTAGCACTTAAATTTAAAGTAACTTGTTCAGGAACTACTCTTCTTTTTAATTTACCAGTTTTAGGATGTGCACCACGACCTCTAAATAATCCAGGAGGTTCAATTCTAAAATTTCCAACTAATTCTTTTCTACCATTTAATAAACAAGTTTTAAAAGGTTCTTCAATTTTTTCTTTTTCTTCTTTTATTCTTTTTTTTTCATCTTTTGACATTGATTTTTTTTCTTCTCTTTGTTTTTCAAAATATGCATGCATTTTAGAAAAATCTAATTTATTGAAATCTGTAATTTTAACATCTCCTAATCCTCCACATTCTTTTATAACTTGTTTAAAATCTGTAAAGAAATTTTTTTGAAAAACTGGATTTTTAGCATGATCAGTTTCAATCATCGCTCCATAAAAACCTGCAACTTCTTCTGCTTCTTTTGGTAAATTTACTGGTTTTCCATCATAATATAATTTAACATATGAAGGAAGTGGTTCATAAGGAGGTGGAAACATTACACCATTATGTTCTAATGACGTCCATTTGATTTCTCCATCATGTTCGTCTTGTGCTTCCCACCATTTGTATCCTTCATCTTCTTCATCATCCCCATCTACTGGCGCTGATTCTTCTTTATCTTTTGCAGGTGGTTTTTCCTTTTTGACTTCCTTTTTAGGTTTAGTTGGTTTGGTTTCCTTTTTGGGTTTAACTTCTTTTTTTGTAACTTTTGAGGTTGTAGGTTTTGGTTTTGAATTAGATTTTGATTTTACAACTGGTTTAGTTTCCCTTTTTATTTTTGCTGATCCATTTTTATTTGTTTTAGCCTTTTTAGATAGTGGGGTATCATCATCATACTCTTCATCATCTGAATCTATTGAATTTTTCTTTCTTTTTGAAGTTTGACTCAATGGTAAATCATCATCTGATTGATCGGAGTCATTTGTGGTAGGAGTTGTTGATGTTGATCTTGAATCTTTTGATGATGGTTTTGATTGTAATTGAGATAATGACATTTCCTCTTCTGAATCAGAAGAGCTCATAATTGGTTGTAAACGATTTGGTAAGTTTTTGTTTTTTGTCTATCTAATGTATTGTATAAGTACTCTATCGTAGAATTAGGTATAATTGAAGTGATATATAACGTGTTTTATGTTTGTATGTGTATAAATTGTTGTTGTTATTGTTATATATACGTGATTGATAAAATTTATATAAACTCTTTATTATTATTATTGTTACCTTCTTTTTTTTTTTTCGATTCCAATTAAGATTTAGACTACTTAAGATTCTTAAATTTTATTTACGAGAAGTTTTTAAGTATAGCCTTTAAGTTAAATTTATCATACTTTTGTATGATTCTGCAACAATCTCTTTATGTGCTAATCACTTCTGCTCAAGTCAAAAGTTAAAGTTCCCGTGACTTATATTAGGTTTAAAAGAAACGTCTTCAACTTTTAATCTGTTTAATTTACGTGTTTTATTTTTTATACAGCACGCGAGATAATATGAAAAATTATCTTAGACTAATAGCAAATTTCATCAATCAAGATTCTTTCAGTCAACTTCAAATCATTTTCACTAAACCATTTACTCGGTGAAATCAATGCAACTATCTCTTCAGTAAGTATTCAACTTTCAAAAACCTAGGATCAATGATTTTGAGTGTTAGTAAAGCAACAACATTAATATATGTAAATTATTGTTCACTTACATTGATAAAAAATGATCTTAATCTCTATTATTAAAAAGAACAGATATTTTGCTAATTTTCAAGCTGATATAATAGAATAGAAACTTCCACGTTCTATTTACACACTGTTGCCACATTTAATAATGAAATCAAGGCATTAATCGACAAAATTTTTAACAAGAGGTTTAAAATATTCTATGTCTGAACAAAAATAGTTTACGACCACTTTAAACAGCACTAATAGCTTGATCTAAAACATGATGTTACAACTGCTCGAGTGTAACCTCGTATAAGGATATTATTTTTTGGATTTTTGTAGCATTAGATTGATTTAGAATTACGGCAAATTCTCTTTTCTACATAAAACAAATTTACACTAAATACTTCCGAAAGTATAACTACATGCAGCTCTGAAACAACCTAGGAATATCCTTTGGTCCCAAAATTGTTAAATTAGATTGTCAAATCAGTTCTCCACCTTATAATGATAGTTCAAGGACTAAACAATCGGTCTTGTTTCAGTTGTTATAATAATTTTACACATACAATTTTGATTTATAATTATTTTCGGAGCTTTGAAACAACCGAGCAGAGAATAAAATATACAAAACATTGTAATTACATCCATGGTTACATTAACTTTAAGGAAACTTGAGATAATTCCAACTCATGATTCCTTAACCACTCTGAAATAAGGATCATTCTTCTTTTTAGCTATTCTTTTGAATTACTGAAGATTAAAGTCCAGATGTATCACGTAAGTAATTACGATTGATTAATTATACAGTAAGAATCAGATCAAATTCAAATAGGGCGAATTAACAAGAAATTTATTTTCGTTAGACTAGTAAATAACTTAAATAAAAAGAAATTTAATGTAAATACGGCAACTTACAAAATAAAACACAAACATATGTATCTTCCAAACAATTGAATATATAAAGTGATACTTTAACAATAAGAATTCAGAATTCGAACAATACAATCCAACATATTAATTAAGCCTGATTTATATAGAGAAAAAAATTGTAACTAAGGCATCCTAATTATAATTTGAATATTAGCTAAGTAAAAATGAATACAACTACTAAACTAGTCTATAATTAACTTAGTTTTCGCGATGAGATGCCTTACGATTTATAATAAATTATGGCACTAATGCCTTACGATTTTTTGACAGACGAACTCTTATTATATAGAACTATTAAAATATTTTCAATTTTTAAATTCTTATCTACTATTACAAGCTCATTTTAGTTGATCTTGTGGGGTGTTTCGATATTAAATCAATGATTAAAAATAATTTTATATTATTGATTAAATGTAGTTCGATTAACGCAAGAATACCCCTCAACCACAGCAAATTTATTCTGCGGTCTTACTCTCAAACAAAGGACGAGAGCATCTCCGTCATTATTCAAAGGGAAGAAGATAAGATGACTGGCATAAAAGAAAACTGAAAATCCAAGTCCAAGGTCAGTTGATAAATTTTAATTGATTTATTGGTCTTATCCCCTTATCAAGTAACACAAAACTAAAGATATAAGAGATCTGACAGATTTCTTAAGTTTCTTTTTTTACACATAAATTACTGTAAGTACTGCATACAATTTATTTTCTTAGGTTAAAATTTAAATTGCGAAAAAAGTATAAAAATATATTAACCGCTTTTCAAATCATTAATTTCATTAATTATTTTGAAATTCATCATCATCAACCACTTCCAAGATGAGTGAAAAACATAATTATGAAAGTGGGAGTAATAACATCTCATCAATAACTCCACAAACTTCAAATTTTCAAACTATAAATCCGATAAATTCATTAAAATATGAAAATAAAGAAAAACAAACTGATTTTATTTCAAATGCTGATATTGAGAATATTTCTGATTTTGAACAAGATAAAGTTAAAAGAGGATTAAAGAGTAGACATATTTCAATGATTACTTTGGGAGGAACAATTGGTATGTTTTTTTCCAACAGAATTTTGGTTCCAAACAATTATTTTTGATTGAAATTTTTTCATAAAAATATAAATCATTACTAACTCACACACTAAAGGGACTGGTTTATTTATTTCAACTGGTGGTATGATCAGTACTTCAGGACCGATATTGAGTTTGATTTCCTTCTTATTTTTCACTACAATTGCATGGAGTGTAACAGCAAGTTTGGGGGAATTAACAACCTACGCACCACTTTCAGCTTCGTTCACACAGTTCGCTACAAGGTGGGTGAGCACGTCCTGCGGCCTGGCGCTTGGCTATCTCTATTGGTTCAGTTGGCTGATAACTTATGCGTTAGAGCTCTCTGTTGTTGGAGAAGTCATTCAATTCTGGACAGATAAAATTCCTTTGGCAGGTTGGATATCAATCTTCTTTGTTATAATTCCAATCTTTAATATGTTCCCAGTTAAGTTCTACGGAGAATTTGAGTTCTGGCTTGCTTCTATAAAGGTTATTGCTGTTTTTGGATGGATTATTTATGCACTTTGTATGGTTTGTGGTGCTGGAGTTCAAGGTCCAATTGGGTTTAGATATTGGCGTAATGGTTATGGTTGGGGGCCTAGTGACATGGTTTCGGATGTAGGAACATCAAGATTTTTAGGATGGGTATCATCTTTGATTAGTGCTGCTTTTACTTTTCAAGGAACAGAATTAGTAGGTATTAGTGCCGGAGAAGCTGATAATCCAAGAAGAGCAGTGCCACAAGCAATCAAAAAGGTGTTGTTTAGAGTTTTAATATTCTATGTTTTGAGTATGTTTTTCTTAGGATTGTTAGTTCCATATAATGATCCAAGATTAGAAGGTGGATCATATACTTCAAATTCACCATTTATCATTGCAATGATTAATTCCGGAACCCATGTATTACCTCATATATTCAATGCTGTTATTTTGAGTACGATCATATCAGCTGCTAATTCAAATGTTTATGTTGGTTCAAGAATTCTTTATGGTTTATCTGAAGCAGGAGTAGGACCAAAATTTTTTATGAAAGTTAATCGTGGAGGTGTACCATATATATCAGTTTTAATAACAGCTGCTTTTGGTGCTTTAGGTTATTTAGCAGTTTCATCAAATGGTCAAAATGCATTTGATTGGTTATTGAATATTACAGCAGCAGCAGGATTAATATGTTGGGGTTTCATTTCAGTAACACATATTAGATTTATGAAAGTTTTAAAAAGAAGAGGTATAAGTAGGGATTCATTACCGTATAAAGCTTGGTTAATGCCTTATGCTGCTATTTATGCATGTTTTTTCATTTTTTTGATCACTCTTATTCAAGGGTATGCTTCATTTGTTAATAGTTTTAGTGTTACTGATTTTTTCACTGCTTATATTTCAGTTATATTGTTTGTTGTTTTATGGATTGGCTTTCAAATTTACTTTCATGGTTTTAGTACAAAATGGAGTGATTATTTAATTCCTTTAGATGATTGTGATATTGATACAGGAGTAAGAGAAATTGATGAGTTAGAATATGAATATAAACCACCATCTAATCTATGGGAAAAATTTTGGGACGTTGTAGCATAATTTTTATCGATGAGTAATGTTTAATTTTTTAATTAATAGAATATTTTGTTGTAGAGATTTCCAAGAATAATGTTAAGTCATTAGATTGAGAATGAGAACTTAAGTAAATCAATATAGGGGATGAAACTGAGGGGAAGTTCATCTATCTGAGTTTTGCTTGAGCTTTTTTATTTCACCTGTATGAATGAGAGAAGAAGTGAAATTGAGATTAAATGTGATGAGATGATATCGTTAGCTAAGCAGACAACGCAAAATGTTTTGCAGTTAGTTTCGCAAGCTGTTGGTCAAAAAATTATGACTACTGCTGGGTGATAATCCATGGATTAAATATTCTTAGAGTTCAACAAACGAAAATAAATTAAATAGCAACTAAGAATAGCTAATTTTAAAATAACCTACTTACTATTTTTCTACTTATATCTCATCTGTATGCTGGATCGTTGACTCTTTTTCTTTTTTTTGATCCTGAACCAGTTGAACTTCTTTCACGGACATCAACACCATTCACAACATTAAATATAATTTTTGATTTTCGGTTGGTCAAATATCCACGGTTAGTTTTAGCATTTGCATTTATTTTAAGAAACCATTTCTTTAATTTGTTGGCACCTTCTGGTTCGTCCAGACCGGTAACTTTAACTAACATTAAGGTTCTTAAATTGACACAATTATCTAAATACAAACAAGTCAAATCTTCAATTTTATTTTCTGATAAATCTAACAATTTTAAACTCTGGGGAAAAGTTTGATTTGCTAACATTGAATAATTAATTTCATTTTCCTTTAAATCCAACTCTTTTAATTTGTTCAATTTTTTAAATTCTCCTTTGAATAGCTTTAATTTGTTCTTTGTGATGCTTAAGTAAACCAACAGGTTTGGAAGATTGTTGAGATCTAATATATCTAAAATTGTATTCATAATATTTAATTTTCTTAAATTTGTACATTCGATCAATGACAACTGAGATGGAAGCAGCTGAAGTTTTCCTGAATTTCTATTTGTTCTTCTACCCCACATGAACATATCCTTTTTCAGCAAATACAATACCTCTAATTTGGGTGCATTAAATGTCAAACTATCTTTAATTATCGTCTTGCTTCTCTTTCCAACCTTTTTCTTGGATTCACCAGTTGATGCATTAAAGTCTTCATCATTAAAATTCAAAATTTCACACGGATCAAGCTCATGTATCTCAGTAAGATTCTGTAATCTGTTACTTCTCAATTGTAAATTCACCAATTTCTTTAAATTATTTAAGTTTGATTTGAAAATTGTACTAAGGTTGTTGTTTAAGAATATAATGTGCTTCAGCTCAGGGAAAACCACGGCACTTTCGACACCTGATATTTTGCATTGCTTAATTTCAATTTTAAACATAGTTCCAGACAAAGATGATAAAACTTGATTCAAATCAATATTGTTTACCTTCACCAAACTCAAACTATTAAGAGCTATAAATGTTGAAACTCGAACTTCAATCGCTTCACGAGCATCTTGAATGGACAACAATTTTAACTTTGGAAGTCCTTCAAAGCTGGGACCAATCAAAAACCATCTACCGTCAACTGAAAAATCTGACTTTTCAAACTGAGTATTTGTCCCTTCACTCACAGCTCTAAATAATTCAGCAACCTTTGCTTTCGATATATTATTTATAATTCTAATTTCTTCCAATGTAACGGGGAAAAAACAATTCATGAGTTGAAAAAGTGCATCACAACAGTCTACTGTTAAATATCTTAACTTGGAATATTGTTCTATATCCCCCAAAACTTGTGCACATGAATGAAGCTCCAAGTTTTTGATAAATTTGGGTAATTGTATATCATCCAACGAGTCAACTCCATTAAGATTATAGCAATGAAACAATTCAAGATTAGCTAATTCATTTAAATTAAGTTCAATTTTTTCACGTCCAAAATTAAGTTTCAATTCTTTCAATGAAGTTGAAAACTTAACCTTGAAGCGATTCAGATAGACGGTATCCAAGGATTCCAATTTGCTAGTGTTGATTATATCCAAAAGTGTAGAAATTTCTCTATTTTGATCCAATGTAGTATTCCTTGATATTGTATGGTACTTTATATTCTTTATCAGCACTAAATTAACATTTCTAAAGATTTCTTCAAGTTCAGATATTTCACTATAGTGACAAAACAAAATTTCATAATCAACTTGACTAAAATCAATTAATCTATTGTTTGAACCCGAGTTCTGCGCTTGAGATCTAGTTTGTCTCGTCATATAGGAACTTTCTTCTTCTCCAAAACGAAGTAATTTATAAATGTCATTTGTGTTTCCAAGAATTCTCGAAGGTTTAAAATTATATTCTTTGAATAAAGCAATTAATTTTTCAATGGAGCCATCTCTTATTTCATAGCTAGTATTTAGTTTGAATTGGGAATACCTTTCTTTTATAGCATATTGTTGTAAAGCTGGAATTTTGATTAGTCGTTCAATTTTTGACTTATCATTGACGTATTTGATAATAAGGGACAAAAGTTCCTCCGGTAGTTTGAGGAATATTTGCATTGTTTTGATGGGTTTGTTGTTTGAAGATTAGAAATATGTAATGTGCAAATAAAAGTTGGTTGCCATTTATTTGATCAAGAAATATATTTTAGACGTGTTTTCTACCAGCTACCATATGACGTTTCATATCTTCATCGTCTAAAATTGGATTCTGGTTAAGCAAGATGCCAACATCATTCTGGTTCTAAATTACTCTCGAGGTGTCATACCGGTTCATGTCTCCAAGAGTTCAGTTACGGATAGCCCAGTGAGAAATATCGGCAAACTTTTTCATCAACAATGTAATCCTGCCTGTATTAATTCAAAAATATTTGAGATTAAATTTGGAGTAACGAAAGCAAAAGTTGTGCCTCCGACAAGGATGGAAAAAGTATGATTAATTATTCTGGTATGATTATAGAATATTGAATCTCGATTTCCTTTGCACATTTTTACCACAGGATTCTTTTCTCCAAACTCATACGTGAGGCACTCTGTAACTTCTTTTCTTTATTAAAACATTATTATATATTACACTTCTTCCCCATTGAATTTATATCGTGTGTGTAACTTTCCAAAATTGAAATCGTTGAAATCAAAATCTTCAAGAAAATTGTATATCAGAACTCGTTGACAAAATTTTGTTAGTCCAAAACTAAGATTGGTATATGATGACACTGACTATCATAAAGTAGAAAGTTTAATGATATTTTAATTCTCTTCGTATATGAGTTGGTTCGATTTAAGCTTAGACTAAACTGAACATTATTCTCAAATTAAACTGAAATAATGTTTTCCATCATCATCGGAATTGAACTATAAGCTGTGGAATCTTCATCAAATTCTAAATCACAAAACCATAGATCATGTGACAGGGATGATATTTACCGAAACAAAAGCTTCCATGTCTACAGATTTTCAGTAGCTTCTCTTAACTTGGCGTCGAGACGATGAACTTAAAAAAGAGGTAATTTGGGAGACCATTTGAATCCAGGCCGCTTGGTTCTGCAAAATATTGTTTCAAAGTTGAATCAAGTGCTCCATTGAATCGGTACTAAACGTATATTTCTTTAGCTTCTTTCCATTTTCTCTAAACAACTATATCTCAAATATCCACGAAAAAGAACACAGAAGTTGCAACTACAATTGATAACGTCATTGCAATAAAATTGATCTTATTTAAGTTCGACGTTATCTATGATTTTTCTTTGAAGTTGGAAGATAAGTGTTATTTTGATTGCATGATCATATAAAGTAGAGGGATTGATATTTAGTTATGTCCTCAAATTTATGAATTATGAAAAGATTCAATAAAAGCTAAAAATCTCATATTTGAAATCTTCTTTGCCAAACTAATCTTCGTAGTCAACAGTGTTTTGCCCATTTTCTTCGTCATTCAATCCAACCGGTTATTGTTTTTGTCTTAGTTTTAACTTGATTACACTTAGCAAATATCTACAAAACACTTTTCAAAACATACAAGTTCATCACAAAGAAGGTCTTGTTCCCAATGCATTTCATCTATTTTTCACCTATATCATCTATTTTCTTAATTAAATCATTATATTTACCTTTATTGAACAGTGAGCCATTACCATCAGCTAACTTTTCACTATAAATCAATCTAGCTAAATTATGATATTGATATTTAGTGTAAATCGAATTGTTCTCTTTAAATTTATTTAACAAACTAAATTCATTCAATGCAAACATTTCAAAATATAAAGTTGATTTATTAAATTCAATCAATTCTGGTTTGGATGATAGACTTCGTAACATTTGTTGTAGTGTTGCTATGTTTAATAATATTCTTTTAATTCCATTTGAATTTATTTTATGAATTTTAGTTGAACCTTGAATGATAAGATCGTTAAGAAATTGGCTATATCCAATAAATACACTTTCTTTATCTTCTTGACTCAATGTTTTTCCTAATTTATTATCTACCGTAAACACCTCTTGGTTCAAGGATATTATATATGGATCAGCATCTCCAGGTTCAGTTTTAGAGACCCAATTCATAACATTGAAAGATAGATTAACATAATATAAAGCTTTACTTCTTAATTCGTATCTTAATGCTAGTAATGTTTGATCTTTAATACCTTCAAAATATGCAATCACGTCATCAAATTGAATCATTCTTTCCGAATTTAATGCTAAAAATATATCATGTTGTGTAATATCTGAAGCTCCAGCAGTAAACTTAATACTAGAGCGTCCATTTTCTAAAAATGACCAGTTATATCTCAATTTATCAACGGCCGATATTACCACCGATTTGTTTTGTTCATCATCATATATACTATAATTCGATTCCTTCTTAATCAAGGGCAACCAAGATAATATCCATGAGGTAGTCATCAATAAAAGTACAACTTGTGAAAAAGTTTGTTCATCTAGTAAATCATCTTTACTAATGACTAAGTTTTGAATCTCATACAATAACATTCCATTTTCAGAGGCTATGAATTTGGCAAAATTGAGTTTATGATCAGGTGACGAATGATCCATCATAATTGTTCCGCTAATTTCAGTGAGGGCATGCATTTTCATCCATTTACTAATTTGAAGGGTTGGTCTATTGGATGCACTTCCTTCATTTGACAACAAATCTTGAAATAATTTTTTATATTCAGTAGCAAAGCTTTGTAGTACATGTAAAACCATATTTGAGATGTCCTCTCTGTATGTAAGTGAAGTGTTGAATATGAGACAAAGTTCAAGAAATAATTTTTTAAAATTAAATGCATTTTCATAAACCATAAAACTAGAATCAAATTTCCCCATCGTTGATTCACTCAAAATTTGTAATTCCGTGTCTTGATTTATCGAAAGTAAGTCAAGTTTCAATCCCGAAGGTTCATTGGGCTTTTGATCTATTGCATATGATCCTCCTACTTGATCCCCAAATACCATATCAATTGCATCTCTGAAATATGTCATGAAATTAAATCTCATAAACTCGTTGAAAAAAGTAAGAGCTGTTTCATTTGTTGGGGGATTCTTAAAATTTGAAAAAATTCTGTTTGAACCTTCGATGAATATTAACAACGATTCCAATATAATTCTCATATTAAATAAGTTTTTAGGTACCAATACTTCGATTTCAGTATTAAACTCATCATCCTCAAAATATGGAGTTTTCATGTTTAAAACATCCTTTTTTTCATCATCATCGATGTGAAAACCAGGAAATATGTCTGCCAAGGAATTAGAAAACTCTTGAGCTGACTTAGTTGATTCCCAGTCAACATTTTCAAATTCAAAAAGTTGGTTTTGTCTTGGTAGTTTGGATACCTTATTAGGATCAATTGGATCAAGTAACTTATTGTGGAAAGAAAATTTATCATCATGAATATAACTGAGAATTAAATTTTTTATTTCCGATTTAGTTGTTTCCCATACTTGCATCACACTCTCTGAGATTGCATTCTTATTAGGCTGAAGACCATCTAATTTAAGAACAGAGGTTATTTCACTGATGATTTTATGTTTTTGAAACGTCATTAAAGATTTGACAATTATAGATCCAAAAAGCTCTTGTAATATTATAACAGCAGAATCATTGAAACTGTTACACCCAATTATATCAAATAATGATTCTGATTCTAAATATTGAGATTTTGAAATTTTTGAAAGAGCTAATCCATTTCTCAGTTTTACCTCCTCAGTAGTTCTCGCTATTAAACCGTTCAATTCAGATTGATTAGAATTTACCAAAATGTCAACAACTTGATTTAGTCTGCCCAACTTAGATGCTGTCAATAAAAGCATATATATATAATAAAAAGATTCGTTATTTGAATTCAGGTTACTATCTAGCAAAATTTTGTAATCGATAGTTCCATCGTTACTTATACTATGATTATGTAAACTTGGTAATTGGTTTGATAAAAATGTATTTATAGGTTCTGTTAAAAAATCAACAATCTCTGCTATTTCCAAATTTGCGGAATTATAAACGTATTGTTCCAAACTTTCCAGTTTTAATAAAGCAATAAAAGATGCTAATTTTGGACTATTTGAATCCAAAAGCGCCTGCCACGAAGAAACTCCCGCGCTATTGACTGATTTGTTATTTTTCATATATATTTCGTTTTGTAATTCCTCGACTATCATATCATATAATTCGTTCGATTGTTGTTCCAAATATGATTTAATATTGTTCATTGCTGGTAATGACCATAAACTATATTTCTCTGCTAATTTGTATCCCTTCGCTATCACATCATATATTTCATGAATCTTCTTTTCAGAAATTAATTGCTCTATTTCTTCAGGTATTTTATTCATTTCACTCATGGAATCTAAAATATCGATCAGTTCGGCGTATCTTGCGGATGTTTCTGATAATTCTCCTAATACGGCACTTCTATCATGAAGCTCTTTATGTGTAGAATCCAAAAAATTTTTAATTACCTCTGAATCTTGTTGTGATTGATTTAAAGTCGATAATATCATATGATAAGATCCAATACTATTGTTAAATAATTCATAATGTTCATTAACAACATTTCTCAATGCACCTTCGGTCGAGTTTTTCAATTTTTGGAATTCCTTTAATCTGTGAGCCATTCCCACCGAGGAATCATCTAATAATGATATTGCAAACTCAATTGGATTTGCATCATCTTCCAATATTCGAGGCCAATCATACTTGATACTATTGTTAATTTCTTTTAATGCATAAATTGAGTTTTCTTTTGCTTGTGTAGTCTCATCGTGTTGTGGTATGCTAAATGATAGTCTTCGAGATGACATGTGTCGAATTGAATTGACGGATATACGATTATTAGTTGTTAATACCTATGATTTAGATGTTGTACTACAATTACACACAAACGTTAAAATATTGAGTCTCGTTTAGTCTCAAAATTGGAATACACCAAGAGTAAAGATCACAACTCTTCATATGATCATGAAAAGGCCGAAAGAGGTGTTTGTATCTACTGGCTCTCTGCATCATAAACTCTGGTTCCCTAATTTGTCTTTTTCGCTTTCGAAGTGTTATTAATCTCAATTTCTATGCAAGGTTCACCATATTACGCTCACAATTAAAAGACAACCTCCTGGATAGTGAATAACAAATTCAAATAATCATAGTACTTTTCGAATTCATATTTATCTGTCGCATGTTGGTATACATCGATTCATTGATGAAACTGAAAGTTGATATTTAGCCTAAGATTTTACTTGAAACGCGTCCTTATTCAGATAAAAAAAATAAAAAAATCTCAATTTGTACAAATTTCTTCAATTGTTTATCTCAAATCAACCGTTCCCAAGATATGAATTAGAATTCAGTGTCTCACTATCAGAACCACGAAACGGATTATTCAGCATGCGTATTCCACTCTCAAATGGTGGAAACTCATCAAATTCGGGAAATTCAACAGATGTTAAATTTAAAATACCAACAAATTCTACAAGTTCAAATAGAAGTCAATTCAATTCATCATCGAGACTTAATCAACACGGGTCATCGGCAACTCATTCTCGTAAATCAACAAACGTTGGATCCAAATCCTCAATCCATAATGTATCATCAAATTCTATACCGTATCGTTCAGCATCAGCACTGAGTTATGTTTCATCAAGTGTTCCAAAATATCCATCATCATCAAGTGGTACACGCTATCGATCATCATCAAGCGGTCCACGCTATTCATCACCATCAAGGGGTCGCTATTCATCATCATCAAGTGGTCCACACTACCAATCAGAACCATCTATAAGTTATGGCTTTTCAAGCAATCCTCATTATCAGTCCGAACCATCTTCAAACTACAATACCTCAAACCGTCAGCATTATCAGTCCGGCGGATATAGTTCAGTATCTCACCAGCATTATGGTTCTGAACCATCTATAAATCACAATACTTCAAGTGCTCGGTACAATCAAACAACAGGACCCCAACTTTACACTTTATCAAATGATCCAAACTATGGTGTTCCCGTTATAATTCCCGTACATGTTGATAATCATAATACAAGCAGACCATTTGTCAATCTTTCACTGAATTTTTCTCCTGCAGCATCATTTCGAAATGATTCTTCTAATTCTCATGGACTAACAGATCGTGAGATGGATTATTTGTTAGGAACAAGTAGTCCCTTACCTGGTATTAACAATGTCAATCAATCAGTATCATTTAATAGCAGTATTCAGGATGTCAATTCGGGTTTTGTTAGTCAAAATCACTCACCAATAGGTACAACGGGGTTTGGGAATGATCCTACAAATACACACAAAGGACAAGCTACTCGTCAAAGCAGACAGAATATATTGAATAGCAGCCCACTTCCCGTTAACAATAGAGTAAATCAACCTTTAGTTTCCCATGGTGGCAATCAAAATAAAAATCTGGTCAACACACAAAAGAACTCGATACCTATAGAAACACCTATAATCCATTTAGATGATAGCGATGAAGAAGATCTAGTCATAACAAAAAACTCCGATCCAATAATTAAGACAAACAATAAGATATCTCCTGCTGTTGAGACTTTCAATGCTACAACTCCAAAATTAAGTGAAAGTGACGGGATAGGCACAATCAACTCAAATTCAGGAAAACGAACAAATATTAATGTAACTCCAAAACAAACTCTTTCAAAGAAATTAGAACCGTCAAAGATAGCAGCACCAAAGCAACCTGAAGAAGTAGTTATAATTGAATTATCAGATGACGATGAGAGTGAGATTATTAAACCTATCATAGATACAAGAACAAATACAGTCGGCGATGACAAAACTAAATGCAATTCTCAACCAATTAATTCACAGCAAGATACCGCAATAATAATACTTGATAGTGATGAAGAGGACGAACCTAAACCACATTCTTCATCACCAGGACAATGCAAGGCGTTACCAGTATCATCACCTGTCCATGTAATGAAAGCTGTTGATTCAGACCCTATATTTAATTCGACATTTTCCTTCCTGAAAGTGTCTGAGCCAAACTTACTTGAAAACGTTCCTCCAGCCAAAGAATTGCCAAAATTACCTGTAGTCCAAGATTTGCCAAAGTTGCCAGCATTTGTGAATTGGTTGAGTTCTGATGACGAAGATGAAAATGAAACAACTATAAATTTAGCTAAACAGAAATCTTTTTCCAAATCCAGTCCAGTCAAATCGTTGATTTCAAAAGCGGAAACACTGCAGAATAAGGATAATAGTTCAAAAACAATTGTTTCAACGATAAATCGACCAACAACCACAATTAATGTACAACCTTTAAAAAGAGCTAATACCACTCAAAACAGTGAAATACCTTCTTCACAACCCAAAAAGGCTAAAAGAAGCAAAACAGATACATTATTAGCGGAATTACCAAAGATAAATAATCACGAATTTACACTGAAAGAACTACAATTGGCTAATAGAGTAAGCAGAAAAAAAGATGAACTACACGAAGAAATGGAAATTTGGATTAATAAAGATTCTATGGATTTATTCGAAGATGAAAAGGAGGAATTTAAACTGACGGTGAGTGAATCTGATTTTGAATTACCCATTGTATTTTGGAAAAGAAATGTAACAGCTGAGTATATAAAAGAAAAAGATTATTTTATACCTTGTACCCCAAAAAAAGTTGTTCAGAAAACGTTCATTCTTTATTATTTAGCTCAAGATTTTGTGACGAAATTATCAAATGATGTTTTGAAACAAGAAGTATTACAAGCTGAGAAATTAATGTGTGAAAAATCAGTTAATAAATATCATATAATAGTCATGGTGGAATGTTACGATCAGTTGATTAATAAACTCAAAGCTTACAAGCAAAGGCAATTTAGGACACAAGTATTACTGGGAATGAATGTCGATGAACAAAACAAAAGGAAGAAATCTGATGATGAGATATCCATTTTACCTGAACATAGTGAAATTGAAAAAATGATTAATAAAATACAATTAGATTTGAAAATCAACATTTTCACTACTAGATCACGACTGGAGTCATTGATGTGGTTAAATTCATTTACATATACTATTGCCTCATCATTATATGATAAATATGAAAGAAATGAAAAATTGGCTAATTTAGGTACAGTAAAATCTGGAAGTGATGCAAAAGCTACTTTTATCCGGTCAATGCAACATTTTACAAGAATGACGCAACAAAAAGCTGAAATTTTACATTTTTCTTATAAAACAATGCATCAGGTGTATCACAAGCTAAGAGCTGATGGGACGTTGGGTAAAGATTCTGCAGGCAGGAACATTGTACCTCCAACTGTTGATAATGCTATGCTTAATTTCTTCACATCGGATGACCCAAACAAAGCCATTAATTGATAAAGTAGAAAAGTTATACGTTAAATTCATTACTATTTATTATCTAGAATATAAATGTGCAATACCCATTACTTTTTCTTTGTAGCTTCTTTAGCACCATTCAAATCATCAATGTTTAATTTGTCACTCAACCCTTCTACAACTTGAATACCTCTATCAACTTCATAAGTTTCTTCAGCAGTGAATTCATATTTTAAACGATGTAATTCTGATATTATGTTTAATGATTTATCGACTAAATTGGTATTTGAATCTAAATTTAAAACTGAAGCTAAATAATGAATTAATTTAATATTTTTAAATTGTTTTTCCAATGTATCATCTAATCCATTACTTAAAACCGATGAGACTAATGACAAAATTCTTAAATCATATTTTGGATCTTTAGTATCAAATTTAATCAAATTCCAACCTTTTAATTTTTCAAATCTTTCATAACCAGGTTTATAATTTCTTATGAATGATGAAATTGCATAGAGTGCTTTTAATTTTAAATCTTTATTCTTATCACTTTCTGCAATTTTAATCAAACTTTCCAATCCATTACTTGTTTTATCAAAATCCTCTTGAGATTTTGGATTATTTTGAACAGCAGTTCCAATTATTCCTGCAACAAGTATTCTCAATTTATCAGGTACATCATCCTTTAACAAACCAACAATATCTGGCCATAATCCTAAATTACCAATATTATTTGCATTATCTAAATTTTCAATTAACATTTCAAAGTTTTCTAATGCTATAACTTTATCTTTTTCTTCTACTTTTGGATTTGTTGCAACTGCTATACTTTCTTTCATTAAAGCTGTTTCATCTGGACCCCCAAAAAGTTTATTTAAAGCATCTTGATCTGGTTCCCCAAGTTTCTTCAAACCTTCTTTATCTCCAGATTGTTGCAAAATTGACCAATGTAATAATTTTTCCATTTTGAAATTGATTTAGTACTATGAATTGAATTGATTTGAGTGTATTTTTCAGGAATCTGATTTGAGTAATTTCGGAAGAAGATTGTCGTATTTATTTATAAAATCTGAATTAGTATGGTGTATATTGAGAACTATATAATTAATTCATTTGCTTACTTTCCAGAAGAATCCTGAATTCTTAAAATCTAAAACAAGAATTGTTGCAGATTTCCACTTGTCGCAATGCAATATTTGGTTTGCGACATATTATAATTTTGGACACTGTCTTGATTTCATTTTGTAATTTTTCAATCCTGCACAATGATATCCATTTTGAATTTATGAAAAGTTTCATAATTTATTTTTTTCATTTAACCACCACGATCCTTTTGTTCAAAATAAGCTGGTAATACAGATAGGACTTGCAAAAGAAGGTTATATAGAGCATTTGACAAAAAACCGACCTGTTACGACTTTTGTTTTCAAGTAATTAGTGTTAAATCGAATTAATGTTTGGGCAAGCGGAATTTTGAAACCCGGGGTAAAAATTAAAAAACTGATCTGGGTCTTGAGACCTAATGTAAATGATATATCAACTTTCGAATCGCAGTAGAATGCATTGATGTAGATAAGGTAAAGCTTTCAAATCACTTCTCTTTTTAAATTTTTGACATCCTCTTTCAATTGTCGGCGTGTGTTTTAATGTGTTTTGAAAAATCATATGATTGGTAGCAAACCCCTGTCAACGATTTTCTCTCAACTCTCCCCCGTTTCAAAATATATAAAGCAATTGAGAATCATTATTTCTTTCTTCAATTGAAAAAGTTTAAAGTTCAATTGTTTAAATTCAGAAATTCTACAATAAAATTGAAAATGTCATTATCAAACAAATTATCAGTTAAAGATTTAGATCTTACTGGAAAAAGAGTCTTTATTAGAGTTGATTTTAATGTTCCATTAGATGGTAAAACAATAACTAATAATCAAAGAATTGTTGCAGCATTACCAACTATTAAATATGTTGAAGAACAAAAACCAAAAGCAATTATTTTAGCTTCTCATTTAGGTAGACCAAATGGTGAAAAAAATGATAAATATTCATTAAAACCAGTTGCAACTGAATTAGAAAAATTATTAAATAAAAAAGTTGAATTTTTAGATGATTGTGTTGGACCAGAAGTTGAAAAAGCAGTTGATTCTGCAAAAGATGGTGAAATTTTCTTATTAGAAAATTTACGTTTTCATATTGAAGAAGAAGGATCATCAAAAGATAAAGATGGTAAGAAGACTAAAGCTGATCCAGAAGCTGTTACAAAATTCAGAGATCAATTAAGTTCATTAGCTGATGTATATATTAATGATGCCTTTGGTACTGCCCATAGAGCTCATTCATCAATGGTTGGAGTTGAAGTTCCACAAAGAGCTGCTGGGTTTTTAATGTCTAAAGAATTAGAATATTTTGCAAAAGCTTTAGAAAATCCAAAAAGACCATTTTTAGCTATATTAGGTGGTGCTAAAGTTTCAGATAAAATTAAATTAATTGATAATTTATTAGATAAAGTTGATTTATTAATTATTGGTGGAGGAATGGCTTTTACTTTTAAAAAAGTTTTAGATAATATGCCAATTGGTAATTCACTTTTTGATGAAGATGGAGCTAAAGATGTTAAAGATTTAGTTGCTAAAGCTAAAAAGAATAATGTTGAAATTATTTTACCTGTTGATTTTGTTACTGCTGATAAATTTGATAAAGATGCTGAAGTTGGACAAGCTGATGATAAAGAAGGTATTCCAGAAAATTGGATGGGTCTTGATTGTGGTCCAAAATCACAAAAATTATTTGATGATGCTGTAGCTAAAGCTAAAACTATTGTTTGGAATGGTCCACCAGGTGTTTTTGAGTTTGATAATTTTGCAGGTGGTACAAAAAGTTTATTAGATGCTGTTGTTAAATCTGCTGCAAATGGTAATATTGTTATCATTGGTGGTGGTGATACTGCTACAGTTGCTAAAAAATACGGTGCTGTTGATAAATTATCACATGTTTCAACTGGTGGTGGTGCATCATTGGAATTATTGGAAGGTAAAGAGTTACCAGGTGTTGCAGCACTTTCCAACAAAAATTAGGGACATGTATAGTTTAATTTAAAAAAAAAAGAAAAAGATATCCATATAACGTATTTCTAATAATATATATTTAAGCTCTAAATATGCAAACTATCTATAATTTTGTTTTACCAGCACAAATTAATTTCCAATCATCTTCAGTTAATTCACTATATTTATCACCATTTAACCAATAAATAACTTCCTCTCCTGAATCACCCTTTGGTAATTTTTGTTTTTTAAATTGATTTTTTGGAACTTTATGATTATGTGAAGCTTCAATTGTTCCAATTTTAATAAAACATGGTTGAGCATAAGAAGGTAATGAAGATTTTGTATGAGATCTAATTTTTTTCAAAATTTCTTCATGTTCTAAATCAGGTTTTGCTTCTATAACTGCAAAACATGCTCTTCCTTCATGATTTGGAACTTGAACACCAACAACAACTGATTGTTGAATTGCATGTGATCCCATTAATTCGTTTTCAACTTCAGTTGCTGAAACATTTTCTGATTTCCAACGGAATGTATCACCTAATCTATCAACAAAATATAATAATTGATCTTCATCCATTTTTAATAAATCACCACTTCTAAACCATGCATCTCCTTTTTTAAAAACATCAAATAAAATTTTACCATCAGTTGCCTTTTTATTACCATAATAACCTTGGAATGATTTACTAACATCTTGAGGATTCATGATTCTCATTAATAATTCACCAGGTTGATTATATTCAGCAACTTCATAAAATCCTGTTTCTGGATTTTTCCACATTTCATTTTCATCTTCAGGATCCATTTTAACTAATTTTTGTTGAGTACTTAATAATAAACTAATTAATGAACCATATTTTCTACAAGCTCCTTTACCAAACTCTCCATATTGTAAATTAGTTGTTGCAATTGGTGATTCAGTTGCTGCATAAAATTCACCAACTCCTTCAATATGAAATCTTTCTTTAAATTCTGACCAAATATCACGACGTAAACCATTACCATAAGCAATTTTAACATTATGTTTTTCATGATCTGGATGAGGTGGTGAATTTAATAAATAACGACAAACTTCTCCAACGTATTGAATATGAGTAGCTCCAACTAATCTTGCTTGAGTCCAAAAAGAAGTAGCTGAAAATTTTTGAGAAACTGATACACAACCACCAACTAATAAAGTAGGACAAACTCCCAACATAGCAGCAGTTGAATGATATAAAGGCATAGCTGTTAAAACATTTGAACCTTTTTCAACTTTCATAATATAACCAAAAAATACAGAAGCCATAAAAGCTTTTCTCCATGACATAATACCAGCTTTAGGTAAACCAGTAGTTCCTGAAGTATAAATTAAAGCACAAGCTGAAGAATCAGTATCTTGTGGTCTTCTTGTTTCATCTTTTGCTCTATATTTTGGAGTTGATTTCAGTTGTATTCTTTCAAATAATGAAAATTCATTAAGAAAATGTAATTTTACATTTGGTAATTCTTCATTAATTTTTGATTCAGTATCTCTAATTGGTTCAGCACAATCTGGATCAATAAAAACTTGAGAAACATTAGCAATTTTTAAACAATGAACTAATGGTTTATCTTTTGTATTAAAATTTAAAAAAGCTGGTAAAGCACCAATATTCCATAAAGCTAACCATAATACTAAAAATAAAGGTTTATTCATACAATCAATACCAATAGTTTGAGATGAAGTAACTCCATATTCATTTTTTAAAATATATGATAATCTTAAAACCATATCATATAATTCTTTATAAGTATATTCTTCAACTTGAAATTGATTATCATAAATTTTAAACCCATCAACATCAACTTCAATTTGTGGAGCATTTGCTAAAGGTCTTGGAAATGCTAAAGCTTTTAAATCTTTATGTTTTTTACATGAATCTTCAAAATAATACCAATAAGAAGCTTTACCTCTTGAAGATTTCCATATATATGGTAAAGCATTTGTTACAACTTTACCAGCTAATTTAACATCATCTTTTATTAAATATTTTGCTTCTAATAATTGACTACCAAGTATAATGGCAGTAGCTATTTCAAGTCCAGACATTTTGTTGAGTATGTAATGTTAGATATTTATTGAAAAAAGTTGATTATGAATGTAATTTTGGAAAAATAGAAATTGTTGTACTACTTTTATCTTGTGATTTTGATAAGGATTGATTTGAAATAAAACAATACTACGAATTAAATAAAGATTGTTGATAATCTATGATAAATGATTGAATTCTATTGATGTAAGTTTGTACTAAACAGCAGTTTTTCTGACCAATAGTATGTATTTAACAGTTATAATGATAAAGAATGTAAAATAAATTTTGAAAGAAACGTTGGTAGTTTTTTTAATTTATAAAATTCAAAATAGAAATGGTGCAAAAACTAATACAGAATTTAGTTGATTCTTTTTTATGCGGAGAACATTCACTACCAAATGAAGTAAAAGTAAAATTATTATGTAGGGACAGGAGTTAAAGAAATAAATCCAACTAAAAATTATTATTCTTCGAAAATGATAGTTACTTTATTTAAGCATATGGTAATAAATTAACTATTTAATACCTCTCATAGAATTTTCATATCATATGAACATTTAAACTACACTCTGTACTACAACAAAATATAAGATTCACCATTAAATTCATGCGTATTAAAACTACGATAGATACACTCGCTTATAATTGCACAGCTTATACAGTCATCTTAATCACTACATCAACGATGGCAAAGATTTGAATGTGCATCTTATATTCAATACTTAAACTTCTCTTTTCTTCTGTATTTTAATAACCGAGTATGTTTGAAAAATTAAATTATTTTTTTCGGTTGAAAAATTCATACATTTGGTAGCTCGTCAATTCTGTAACAATTTATTATATTATTTTGCAGCAATTAAATATTACTTAGATATAATATATTTTCATACAATACATAGGACTAAGGCTTATTTGATAAATAACCAATTTGCCATGAAGTAAATTCTTCAAATTCCCCAGATTTTGAATCTTCAAAATTCTCATCAATATTTTCATTGTCAATTTGTTTTAACAAATTATCACTTATTTCATCTTGTTTAGATTGAGTTGAATTTATTTTTTTATCTGGTGTAAAAAATCTTTCTACATATTCTGTAGATAAAGGTATAGCTTCAGCGATTAATTGATTTTCATTTTCTATATGATCGTTAATTGAAGATGTGAAATACCAATGTTTTGAAGTATTTCCCAGATTTGTTTGCCTGTTATTGTGGTTATCATCAATAATCAATTTATAAATATCATTTGCCTTTTTATAAATTTGATTTGATTGAGGATATTGTTGTAAACCATATTGAATTATTTTTTTTAATTCATAATTATTAATATCATGAAGATATTCATTCATACAACAATGCTTATGTTTTTGAATTAATATTTTAATCATTTCATAAAAAAATAATTTTAATTTTTCTTGAGAATTTGAAACATCTATTGCTTTAATAAGCATTGGTAAAATTTGAATATAATCATTACATAAACTATGTTTAATAAAATCTCTAATAACGATACTTAATTTAATTTCATTTTCTTTTAATATAGTAATTGAATTTAATGATTTAATACCCAAATATAAATTACATAACATTCTAAAAATTAAAAATTTATCTTGTATTGTTGGTTTATATAAATTCCAGTTTAAAAATTGTTGTGATATAATTTTACATTTTAAATCCATTTCTTTATATTTTGCATGAGACCAAAAATACATTAAGAAAAATTCAATAATTAATGATTGTAACCAATTATTACATATGGTAAATAACTCAAATATAATACATGAATCAATTAAATTTTCAATAAATTCATTAAAATTTGATAAAAAAATATTTGGATTATCAAATACAAAATCATGTTTTCCAAATGAAATTAATTGTAATATGGCTAAAATTTTTAAAATTTTATCATTTGATGAATCAAATAATATTGTTTTTATTTCTGATATTTTGGTACATGCTTGCCATGCATTTAAAAACCTTAATTTTGGGATTCTTATTGAACAATTAATTAATTGAGATATTTGAATTTTTTGCATACCAGAAGACATTAATTGTTGAAAATCAATTGTATTTGAATGAGTTCCATTCATTTTCAATAATTCCTCAACTGAATATCTTCTATGCTGTTGTTGCTGCTGCTGTTTGATAAATTTACTTTGTTGTTTCCTACCATATTTTGAAATTGATTTATCACTAATACCACTAACTTTACTAGTTTTTCCACTCCCTTGTTGGTTAGAATTAGAATTGGTAGTAACATTAACACTCATAGCTTTACTTGATAATTTATATTTAGGAAATTTCCAATTACTTGTTCCTAATTTATTATAATTTTTAACATTATTTAATGTTATACCACCTCCACCATTTATACCACCATTATCTAAAAATTTAGTTAATCCTGTACCACTTTTTAAATTTTCAACTTCTCCACATGCTTGAATTACATTTTCTAAACTTTGAACTTCATCTTCTTTTCTTAAACCAACATTAGCATCAAATTTTACAGGTGATTTCCATGAAGAATTTATTTTTTCATCATCAATATTAGAACTATTTGATTCTAGTTTACAACTTTCTTCTTGACGAGATTTAATTTTACGTTTGAATGATAATTGATATTCTCTAATTCCAAATACTAAAGCACTTAAAACAATCAATAAAGCAATAAAAGTCATCAACAAATAAAAACTTCTTGAAATTATTGAATTATTGAATTTAATTGAATTTGAAGTTGAATAAAAAATTGGACCATCATTACTACTGTGTTGTATTCCTAATTTTAATCTAGCTTGATCATGATGAGTATATAGATAATTAGGTTCTTTTGATGATATTTTTAAATTTCTTTTATCTTCGGTATAAGTTTTTAATTGTTCATTTGTATGATAGGGCATTGTTTTGATGTTTTTTGAATGATATCGATAATTTGGAGACAAGATCATTATAATCTTATCAGAATGTTTATTCAAATAATTTCGTTAAATTGATTAAATTTATTTGTGGCAATTTGTCAGATTCTTTCACGATATATTTTGTTGCAAATTGGTTGCAAAATTTTTTGTTATTTAAATGCGTGGAAAAACATAGGTAAATAATTTAATATGTAGGTTCGGGCCTAGGGAAATCTCGTAATTCAAAAATTATATACAGTACATCGTATAAAAATGCGGCTCTTGTCAGTTCTGATTAAACGACAACTACAAGTTGCGACAATGAATAGCTAGTAAAAATTAAGTTTTATGTAATCAGATCATTATTTTAAACTTACCTCAATAGTTAAAAACACCATAAAATTTATACAAAGTAATACTCAATATTTTCAGTTTCAAACTGATGCAGTACTAATGTTCTCAAGGTCTGGATTTTATTTCACAAAGAATTCAACTGTTCTAACATCATTAGCTCGTCATCCATCATGTAAACCTAATTTAATACTTAATAAAATAAATTCACCTACTTTAAAACAATTTAAATTCAATCAATTATACAAATTATTCAGACCAAAAAGATCATATACAACAATTGCATCATCATCATCTCCAATTACAACAAATTTAAAAAGTAAAGTTTCTACTAATCTAAATCCATCATCAAATTTAATAACACCACCAAAATCAGTTGGTATATGGTTAATAGGTACATCTACATTAATATTTGGTATAGTAGTATTAGGAGGATTAACAAGATTAACAGAATCAGGATTATCAATAACTGAATGGAAACCAGTTACTGGATCAATCCCACCATTAAATGAAAAAGATTGGGAAGAAGAATTTAATAAATATAAAAATTCACCAGAATTTAAACAATTAAATTCTCATTTAACTTTAGAAGAATTTAAATTTATATTTTTAATGGAATGGAGTCATAGATTAGTTGGAAGATTTATTGGATTAGTATTTATAATACCTGCTATAATTTTTTGGTCAAGAAATAAGTTTAATCCAAGAGTAACTAAAAGAGTTATTGGATTAACTGGATTATTAGGATTACAAGGATTTATTGGTTGGTGGATGGTCAAATCTGGATTAGATGAAGAAGAATTAAAAGATAGAAGATCAAAACCTACTGTTTCTCAATATAGATTAACTACTCATTTAGGTGCTGCATTTTTAATGTATTTAGGTGTATTATATACTGCAATGGAAATTTTACAAGAAAATAAAATTATAAAAACAATTAAAAAAGGTGGTGAATTACAATTTTTAAAAATTGAAAAATTAATTAATCAATTAAATAATCCAGCTTTAATTAAATTAAGATATGTTTCATATGGGCTTTTAGCATTAACATTTCTAACAGCAATGTCAGGTGGAATGGTTGCAGGATTAGATGCAGGTTTAATTTATAATACTTTCCCTCATATGGGAGATAATTGGATACCTTCAAAAAATGAATTAATGGATCCAGTTTATTCAAGAAATTCAAATGAATCAGATTTATGGTGGAGAAATTTATTAGAAAATCCAACTACTGTTCAATTAATTCATAGAATAATGGCAACAACTACCTTTTTTTCAATATTAGTTACTCATGTTTATTGTAATAGACGTAAAAATATAGTTCCAAGACAAGCAGATATAATGATGAAAACAATGATGGGATTTTTAACATTACAAGTTACTTTAGGTATAACTACATTAATTTATTTAGTACCTATTCCATTAGCTGCAGCTCATCAAGCTGGTGCATTAGCTTTGTTAACTACTGCATTGGCTTTTGTATCAAGATTAAGAAAACCAAGACCTGAATTTGTTTCATATATTAATAAACTTATGAAGAATCAACTATTAAAAAGTAAAAGAATCGTGTAAATAGAATTAAAAAAATTAGGGCTTGTAAATAAATTAATTTATTAATAAGTAAAACCTTGTATTCTTTATAATTTGTTTTACCAAATTCGTTTACTTGACATTTCATATCTCATAACACTAGATAAATCATTTTCATCATCATCAATTAATTTTGTATTTGATTTTTTTTTATTAATTAATTTTTCATTTCTTTGAATTTCTGGAGTTGGTGGAATTTTTTCAAAAAAATCATATAGATGAATTCTTGTACTTGGATTTATTGTTGATGTTTGAGTATTTGGTGAACCAGGTAAAAAATTTAAATCTAATGATGATGTAGATAATTCATGAGGTGGTGTTGTTATTGGAGTTGATAATGATTCATTGGGTATATCCATTGAATTTGAATTTGAATTTGAATTTTCATAATATTTATTTTTAAGATCTTTTTCATATTTTTTATGTTTTGAAACTGATCTTTTTGCTATTTTAAAAATAATCAAAACAAGTATAATTCTTAGGAATATTAAAGTTAAAAAAGTGACCAATATCAAACAAATACTATTAATGACGGAGTTTTGAATAACGAACACATACTCGAAATTCTTTATAGTCATCCGCAAAAAGCAAACGGCAGCAGCCAATAAAGGTAATCCAATTCTTCTAGTCAAAATAATATAATCTGAAAATTCATGACTTGAAACACTATTATCATTTTTTGAATTAATTTTAAACACTTGTAAAAAATCTAAGCATGAAACATAAAGAAATTTTTTATAGATTTTATAATTAATTTTATTAAATTTTGAAATAAAACAATGTTTTAACCAATCAACAAAGATTTCTGAACCAATAACTACTACTCCAGGACCAAATATTGCACCAATCCAAATATTCCATTTCTCCCAACTTGTAGGAATTAAACCATTAACAGATTGTAATTGAAATAAATTTCTTATAGCAATTATTGATAACATCATTAATAATTGAAATCTTTCTGATAAATCTGCCATTGTAATTTGAAATAATCCTTCTCTATCTAATTTTTTAAAAACTGAACTTTTTAATTCTGAAAATTGATTTGATAATAATAAAGTTAATAAAGCATTGGAATAAGAATTGGCTGCAACATTTAATGAAACTGCTTGATAAATTAAAATATAAGAATGAAAGATCAAATACATGGTGGAAATGATATAAAATAATAAAAATCTGAAATTTTCATACTTGTTGTTCGTGATTTGAATTTGAAACAAAATATTTAATAGGTCTTGTCCTATTGATGAACATAATTTTTCTGCAACTTCTAAAACTCCAAACATAACATATAATTTAATATCAGCTTGACCTCTAACATCATGATACATCTTCGAAATGTCTAAATTCCCAAAAACAAGACAAGTTAATGAAATTATGATTAGACTCAAACTTATAATATCTTTTCTAATTGAATTTAATCCATTTAGTATTACAAATTTCATATGAGGTTTTCTAACATAATTGACAAATGATATTGATGAAACTGTCAAAATTTTCAATGGTACCAAAGTAAATAAAGTTAAAAAGGAATTAAAGCATATTAATAATCCGAAAAACATATATTTTTCTAAGTAATAAGGTATTCTCATCATATTTATAAGTTCTTCATAAGATTGATTTGTCAAATTTGCGTCGGTTGCATCAACAAAAGATTTCTTTTCCAAAGACAGGTACTCGTCATTTGCACTAAAAGACGGTAGATTGAGTTCCAATAACAACAATTTGTATAATGAAAAACCATTTTTTTGTTGACTATTACCAGCTGATATATGACTAAATAAATAACTCAAAACTGTGTTAGATCTTTGTCTAACAGGCTCATCTTGAGGCTCATGCTGGGGTATTTGTTTTATATTTGACTCATTAGAACTATTCGAATAAGACTTTTTCAATTTCGGTTTTAATGCTGATTTGGTTGTTACTGTAAATTTTTGATTATTTCTATTATTTAAGCCAATCCCATCACCTTTTGTACTAGGCTTTTTCTTACCATTTAGTTTTTTACCCATTGATCAGCCTGCATTGATCTCTTTCTATGAACTTATACTATAAATCATTAAATTGATTGAAATCATGAAGTTGAATAAATGTGGTTGTAAATTAATTACTATTGGTATCAAATTTTCTGATTTTGTGTAACAATTTGAAAATAAAGTCAAGTCGTGACAAGTAAGTTTTGTTCATGACATTGAACTCCAACTCCTCGTAAATAATTATGTAGTAACATACTCCCCTTATTTTGAAATAGAATAGATAAGTGTCCAATTATAGATGATTGTTGGAAACCTCAATGGATAGTCTAGAGTCTTCATCTACAGATTACGGATCTAATCTCTTTTCACAAGTGATTTGATATGCTCTATCGATGGAATTAACGTTGTTTACTCAATTATTAAGATTTACTATTATTATTATTATTTATCTAATCTCTCTTTTCCTCTCTCTCTTTTTTAATTTGTATGATCTTCTTAATAGTTATTTAAATATCAACTCATTTCCTTTTAAATATTTTGCCATCTTTCAACTCTTAATTTCTTTTCCTATTCTTCCTCTCCTTTTCCTTTATTCTTTTATAATTGCATTAGTCCTCATTAATAAATAATTTTACATGTTTATTATATTGAGATATTATAATTGTTTTTTTAAAGATTTTATACAACAAACAAGACTATCACTACTACTATCACTTCTAAATTTGAAAAGTAAATAGTTACAAGTTATAAAAATATATTTAAAGTTTTATTGATCATTGAATTTATTCAAAAGTTACGATTGATTCCTTAAAGTAGAAAAATAAGATTTAACACTTCAGATCTTTCACCAATTGTACCACTTTATAATTTAAAACAGGCTCAACGTTCACCACAACTACCACAAATCAATTTTGGAAAAAGTTTAGAGTATAAAGTTTATGAAATATGGAGTTACTAACACTAGATTCATTCCTACCATATTTAAGACCATATCAAGGTAAAGAATTATTATCTCCTCAAGAAAGTTTAAAAATCTCATTATTAATTACAGAAATATTAATTGATACTTATATTGATTTCAATCTATTAAAATTTTTATCTAGATTTTTAACTGTTGAATCATATAATGATATAATTGAAGAAAGAAATATTGAACATAAATGTGGTTATTTTTTATGTAATTTGCAACCAAAACTGTTGGTTAGAAGATTAAGTTTAAATTCAAATGGTACAACTACAGCTTCTTCATTATTAGAAAGTGGAGCTTCAACTAAATATCAAATATATAATAGAAAACCTTCTATTATTTTACCAAATACTTATATGAGTCAATATTGTTGTAAAGAACATTATCAATCAAGTATATTTTATAGAAATCAATTAAGTACAGAAGCTTTATTTGCAAGAAATAATATACTTGTGATTCTACCTTTTCAAGGTCCTTCAAATTGGTATGAAAATTCAATTACATTATTAGAAGAAGTTATTGCTAAACATAAAGAATTAAAACAACAAGGTAAATCAATGGCTGAAGTTATTGCTTTAATGAATGGATTAAATGTACATGAAGATGAAATGAATGATGAAACTAATCAATTGATAAAATTAATTGAAGATTTCGAGATTGTGGAAAAGGAAACAGATGATTTAAATGGTCATCAAATAAATGAAGCTGTTATTGAAAGTGATGATGAAGATGAAGATTTAAATACAAAAACAACTTCAAATAAAGTTGAAGGTTATGTAACTTCCGATAAAAGTTTTGGAGGATATGTGGTATAAAAGAATTGAAATGATTATGACGATAATGCGTATGATAATGATTTAATGATTTGCGTTACTCTAAATGTATATACATATTAAAATATAAACAAGATGTGTATTATTATTAGTATTTTTTGGCAACAATGGTCATGATCTCGTTAATTCTCTTCGTTAATTGATTACCAAATTCAAAATGTTTAAACTTGTTAGATTTTAAATAGTCACTAACTTTTTTACCACGTCCGATTCGATCTTCAATTGGAAATTTATCAATTTTCGGTAAATTGCTTCTCAATGGAGTGGTAACAGGTAATGAAACAATCTCACTATGCTTGAAAACACGATCCTCTTTCAACTGTTTTAAAAGCTTTTTAAATCTTTCAACTTTTGAATCATATTTCTTGTTGAATTTGTTTTGTAACTTAGTTTGTAATTGCAATAAGTTCATTGATTTACCTTCATTCAAATAACCTTCTAATTTTTTGTCAATATATTCAGAAACAAAATCTAAATCACTACACCAATCAAATTTTTTAAAATCAATTTCAGTATCATCATTTAAATTTTTTATTTTTCTTCTTTCAATTTCCGTAAATAATTCAAACAATTCTTCACCTTCAGCTAATTCCTGATAAAACGATCTTGGTTTTATAATCTCATCAACTCCAAACCCTCTTGATCCCTTTACTGGGTATCCTCCATTTTTTTGTCTATTTTCTTCTTTCAAATTACTACTTGATTCCCAGATTTTACGAATCCTATACCATAAAACTTGTTGTTTAATCAACTTTGCAAGTTTAGGTCTATGTATAAAATCATGAGTTGGTGTTTCTATAAATGGCATAGTTACTACTCCTGCTGATGTCTGTTTGGCTGTTGCTTGGTATGGTCCTTTTTCATTTAAAATTTTCAAAAGTCTTTCAATTTCCAAATTATTTAATTCAAATTCTAAATTTGGTATTAAGATTGACTCTATATATTCTTGATCAAATGCTTCATTTATTATTTTTTGGGAGGCTCCATTTATTATATGTTTCTGATTATAATTATCTCCAGCTGCTGTAAATGTTTCTTCAGTGTATGGTAACAAATGAGGATTAGGAATTTTTCCATCATATTGCAACTGATTCAAGTATCTTAGAATTAATGATTGACCATCCATTTGGGCTTTTTCAAAACCTTTCTTAACATAATCCGAAACTTCATGTCGATCTTTTGGTGGTGACACTGAAATCTTTTTCTTCCTCCTTCTTGACATTGCTAAAGTCTTTTCTTTACCACGGAGATTGTTTATATTTTTCTCTTGTAGTTCTTTTGAATGTTTTAAAAATGAACTTCTTCTTTGTTGCAATAGCCAATTTTCATTCTGTTCTTGATCAATAAATTCTTGCAATGCCAGCCATTTCTTTGTTCTTAACGCTTCTTCCAATATATTATTCAACCGTATACCATTTAGTAACACTTCGCTAATTTTTTCAGGATTTGTATATCGTTTGGTAAATTTTTCATATAAGCCAACTTTCAAAGTCAATGCAATAATATTATTTTTAGGTAATGAGGGCAGATTTTTCAATTTTAAACTTTTGCGAAGTAACTCTTTATATAACTGACATATCGATTTCACATAATCTGGTCTTTTCTTGAGTTGGTTAACTGATCTGATCAATTGATTTGTCATATCATTTTCGTTAAATGCTTAGTAACAGATCTTATTAATAGTTTTGGATAATCTGAAAAATTACGCGGTATGTATTTTAAACTTAAAATAATTGAAACATCAACTCTGACAGTGAAAAATCAGCAAATAGAATGGTATGATGAACCTCAAGTTTGATCCAAGAGTATCTCAATATACTAACTATTTAATACTAGCCGCCAAAGAAAAAGACAGTTGCAGATATAACTATTCTCAAATTAAAAAATGGTAAAATCACATATACTTTAACATTACAACAGATCAACATACAATCAATTCAAAATGAATTAGCCAAGACAATAAATAATTCAGGTGGAGTACAATCTACAACTGAAGTAAAAGAAGAAATAGATGAAGATGATATTCCCGTACCGAAATCTGAGATCGATGACGAAGTTTCACAAATAAAGCAAGAGAATGATGAATTGTTAGATGAAGATAATATACCAGTTCCTAAATCTGAATTCGAAATTAATGAAGAAATTGACATCACCACCGTCAAGGTCGAGCCCGAGAATATACGATTGGCTTTTCCAAAAGATATCTCATCTCCTTATGACAACAAGTGGGTTCCATTAAATGAAGAGAATATTGATGATGTTCAATTCAAGGATTTTCAAATCTTGGCGTTTGTAACCAACGACGAAGAAGATTTTAATATAGTTGAAGCAGTTGCTTCGGAAGAGTAAAATTTAGGTTATAAATTCAAAAGAATGTGGATTTGTATAATACAATGACAAGAACTAAAAATGAATTCTAATGATATTTTTGAATAGTATTTTGGATCAATCTTTATTTGCCTACTTTTTACCACTTATTTTTCTAACCCCTCCTGAACTCACTCTTGTTGAATTTGGAGTTCCCAGGCCAATTCTAGGCTTAATTGATCTAGCCTTATTTATTTTTAATCCATTAGTTGGTGATCCATTACTATTAGGTGATGATGATAATGTTGTACTTACGACCCTTGTTGTTGTTGTAGTAGTAGTTTTAGTTAATTGAATTGGTTGTTGATGAGTGTTTGCTGATATGGAACGTAATATTCTTCTCTCTGAATGTGGAGTGCTTTCTTTTGCTGGTGTACTTCTAATAATCCCTTCCATTACATTTTCATCATCTGAATTACTAGTTATTGCAATATCATTTTGTTCATCATCTGATTCCTCTATATATTTTCTTGGTTGACCAGGTGATATCATTGGAACTGCAGTTTGAATCTTCGAAGCTAATGCTCCACTTATTTTCCGTCTTCTAATCGGAGTATTTGTGAAAGATGAATCCACTGCAGCAAACGAGGAGTTTTGTTGCTGAAGTTGTTGCTGTTGTTCCTTTAATGCTAATCGTTTTTGTTCTTTCATTCTTTGTTTAAATTCATCATATGAACACAATGGGAAATAACCACCAATAAATTCATCAGGTCTATTATCTAATACCATAGTATATCTCCAATCCCTAAAATAATTTTGATTCAAATATAACCAATGCTGTTGGGGTCCAACAACCATTCCTGGTCTGATCATTCTCATATATGCAATACATTCGTTTGCTGTAAATCCATGTGTATATATTAAATGAGCTCCAATTAAACATCCGGTTCTTCCTAATCCTGCCTTACAATGGACAGCAATTTTTCCACCTTTATTTATTACACACTCAGCTGCTCCAATAAATTTTTGCACATACTCCAAAGTAGGACAAGTACCATCATCAAAAATCATATCAATATGCTTAATATTTCTTGAAGTGAACTCTTTAGCATCATATAAATGAGAATTTAATCTTACAACAAGTTGAACATTGTTGTTTTGGAAATAAGATAACACTTTTTTAAATGGTTGATTTAAAGAATTGGATTTTTTACTTTGTTGTGGTGAAGCAAATGCAATAAAATCTTTTGAAATGACATTAAAATCACCTTGATCCACTCTTTCATATTGCTCATACTCTTCAAGATTGAAAGAAGTCAAATCAATTAAGCTCCTTTGTTTTGCTCTCCACATTCCATAAACAACATCTTGTATAGTTATTTCATAGTCAGCATTTGAATATCCTGCATCTCTAAAACTTGCAAATGGGGGATCAAATTGTGCAATTGGTTGTAATACTTGATGAGGCGACCAAGCTTGAACTAATATCATATAGCAACATAACAAGCAAGCCGCATTAGTTCTTTGTTGAGGAGAAGTGGATGAATAAAATACAACACCTTTACCTTGATTTAAATCATCATTTAATATATTATGTAAAACTACGGCAAAGCGATATAAATTACTTATGTTCAAAGGACCAAAATCTAAATGGAATGAATGATACGGTAATGTGTCTTCAACAGTGAAATATACAAGGTCTTTCGTATCCGATGGTACATAATCGTATGCTCCAAGATAAACTCTATCTAAACAAAACACGGTTAGTAAACTTGATTGATTGAAACACGGTCGCAATTCAACATACTTTTCAAAAATTCAATTAATGGAACAGTAATCTTATTTTTCCCCATCTTTCGAAGTTATGGTCTTTTCTTGAAGTTGTGTTACTTTATTGCAAAAAGATGCTGAACTATGATTGTTATGATTTGATACTTCAATTATTTTGTTTTGTTTATAAATTTCTATTTGTTTTGATCTGTCTCAATTCGGAAATTTTTGTAAGGTAATACACGACTTACTTAATTCCCACTTCACAATAACCAGTACAATTGTTAATCAACTACTCAATTGCTTAACAGGACCCTCCCTCTTTATCACGTATTAAGACTTAGAGAGAATGGTAAGTATTATTTATTCGTACCATTAATCAAAGTTTTTCAACTAACTTGTTATTATAGTCATCAAATTTATATTCTTTCTCATCAGAAACCCTAGCTAGGTTGAAAAAATTTAGATTTCAAAGTGCTAGAGTTAATAATATACAAGCATTAATATGTATGCTATCCAACTTGTGAAAGTAAATTCTAAATACTAACAAGCCTTTCATAGATACAATCGACAAAGATACATATGAAGTTAAAGAAGATGAAGATATAGAAGAGAATCCATTAAACTCAATAGAAGATTTAATTCAAGAATTACCAGACAATGCACCAAGATATATAATATTATCATATCCATTGAAAACAAAAGATGGTCGACTACAAATACCTTTGGTCATGTTATACTGGTTGCCTCCAACAACTCCAAATGATAAAAAAATGTTATTTGCTGGTGCAGTTGAAAATTTCAGAGACAAAGCTGGTGTATCAAAGTATGTTATTTTGAAGGATTTGGCGTGAATCAATTGATACTAACAAATTGAATTTAGATTAATCAAAATATCTGATGAAGAGGAGTTCGAAGATTTGGAAACTCAAATATCCTAAACATTGGCTACATCAATGTAGATAGCGAGAGCTACCATATTTTGTAGATCCGGGTAAAATATTTAAATGATAAAATACTGCACATAATTTTCATAATTTAGTTGCGAGAAGTAGTGCAATATGACCAAGACTTCTCGATAATTTTTCACTTTTTAGATGTATTGAAATTTTTTTTTCTTTCTAATTATCATATCCAACTCTACTTCATCCACATATACATCAAATAAAATAATCAGTCGTCATGGGTCGTATGCATTCATCTGTATGTAAAATTTTAATCAACGAAGCAATCATAACATTACAAATATTTAGAATCTGTTTCAATATCATCAATGAAAATTATGGTCAGTTTAAATTGTTGCAAGAGTCTTATTCAAAGTAAATGATTCACTTACGGTCGAAATTATGAACCTAGAATTGTTACTATATACGCTTTGAGTATTTGATAACTTGAACAATTGACTATCTTTCTCATTGTTGAGGAATTACAATATCGTCGAAAATCCAAAATTTTTTTGATACACCAAGAAGTAGGTAAACTACGGTTCCTACGTTTTAAAGATGCAGAATTATTTTAGCTTACTCGATGAATTATTGTTTTACTTTTGTCATGGTTTTTTCCTTTATCTCTGAATGATCATACTAACAATTTTTTTAAAGGGTAAAGGTATTTCTTCATCTGCTATTCCATATTCAAGAAACCCACCATCATGGTTCAAATTATCATCAGATGATGTTGTTGAACAAGTTATTAAATATGCTAGAAAAGGTTTAACTCCATCTTCAATTGGTGTTATTTTAAGAGATGCCCATGGTGTTTCACAAACTAAAGTTGTCACTGGTAATAAAATTTTAAGAATTTTAAAATCAAATGGTTTAGCTCCAGAAATTCCAGAAGATTTATACTTTTTAATTAAAAAAGCTGTTTCAGTCAGAAAACATTTAGAAAGAAACAGAAAAGATAAAGATTCAAAATTCAGATTAATTTTAATTGAATCAAGAATCCACAGATTAGCTAGATACTATAGAACCGTATCAGTCTTACCACCAAACTGGAAATATGAATCAGCTACTGCTTCAGCTTTAGTTGCTTAATTTCCTTTATCAATCAAAACATCAATTTTTTTTTCAAAATTTTTTTGTATTTCTAGGTCTTTAATTGTTTGATGAATATTTCATAATTACATTGGTTTAACCGGGATATTATATTCGTCTCTCGAGAGTCGTGAACTTGTCTCTGTTTTTCTTAAGAAATGATTATTCTTGTAAATTTCGAATAGTTTCAATAATTGAAATTTAGTCCTGGGACTAACAAAGGCTTGGTGAATTTCTTGGATCATAAACCATTATAATTAACTAAAAGGCTATATTAGGTCTTTGCCAAATGTCTCCCAATTTGCATGTAGAAGATTGTTGAAACATTAGTTTCAGAATATTGTTAAACATTGAAATACGCGATCGAATAAACATGTATTTTTTTAATAATATTACATTTATTGCAAATTGTTTCACATCATAAAATGGAGGCAATAACTGAACGAATATTCACAGAAACTTCACTAGATTCAGCTTCAAACGATGACCCTTCGTTATTAACCATAATATTAGACGTCTCACCGATTGGTTGGTACAATCTACGAAATCAAGTCACCTTACGAGACGTTACAAAATCATTGCTAGTATTTTTAAACAGTCATCTATCAATAAATAATTCAAATCAAGTTGCATTCATTGCAAGTTCACCATATCGTTCTAAATTCCTATACCCCAATCCCAATGCTACTAGCAAAAGCTCAAATATTTCCAAAGGAATGTACAGACAATTCAAGAATGTTGACGACGTTGTTTTAAGTGAATTGAATAAGTTCATTGAAATCACTAGTAAAAAATTGCAGGATGATTCAAAAGGCAAAAAACACCTTTCCTCCACAATTACTGGCGCAATAAGTTTGGCTTTGACATATACAAATAGAATGCTAACGCTAGATCAAAGTATTAGTACAACAACAGCCTCAGCGATAACGACATCATCTACATTAAATCCTACAAATCAAATAAATTCTTCATCATCAACAACAGCTCAATCTACAGCTTCAATGAAGTCCCGCGTATTGATAGTGTCTGCAAATGATAATGATGATTCATTAAACTATATTCCTTTAATGAATTGTATATTCACCGCACAGAAGTTAAAAGTATCAATAGATATCTTGAAATTGGGTAACAAAGATTCATCATATTTACAGCAAGCAAGTGATGCAACAAATGGAATATACTTAAAGATTATTGACCCAAATGGTATAATACAAATATTGTCTACAGCGTTTTTCATAGAACCTAATTTAAGACCATACGTAATATTGCCAACAGATACGCAAGTTAATTACAAAGCAAGTTGTTTCTTAACCAAAAAACCAGTTGATTTAGGTTATGTCTGTTCAATTTGTTTATGTATTATGAGCTATATACCGTCGGAAAATAAATGTCCAGCTTGTTCAAGTGAATTTGACTCTAAAATTGTTCAACAATTGACCAAAGATCCTCAAATCATAATAAATAAGAAAAAAAGGAAACTTGATAATTCTGTTAAAGAAGTTGGTTAGATACCATCATTCACCACATTAAATGGATAGTCTAATGGATAATTATGTACTTTAATTAAATGAGAAATTCTTGTTTCTTTGGTAGGAAAATTGTCATTACACCTAATTTCAAAACAATTTAATTTGAATCCAACTCTTTCTTGTGTCAATTGATTCATACAATCATGGTTTTCTTCGATATGTAAAGTCAAAAACTGATTTGAGGGAAATATTTTGTTGCAAGATATACACTCGTATTCATGAAAATTAAATATGTGGAGATTGAACGATTCTTCGTCTTTTGAAGTCTTCGAACAGTAAGGACAGTCGAATATTAGTTCCACATTTATATCTTCTTGAAGTCTTGGCTCTTCTTCATACTTTCTTTTGGTCATAAACTAACGATAGATAAAACACGACGGACCTTTCGTTATTGATCTCATCCCATTCATTTTTTTCAAAAATTTCGTGTTTTAAAACTCTTCTTTCAATAGCTGCCAATCGTTAGAACATAATACTTTCAACTCAAAATGACTTTGGATCATAAATTAGGAATGAAAATAGCTTACGAAGAAGCACGGAAATCATATAATGAAGGAGGAATACCAATAGGTGGGTGTTTAATCAAAAAAGATGGAACAATTATATCTCGAGGACATAACATGAGAGTTCAAAAGCAATCTGCTACATTACATGGTGAAATTTGTGTGTTAGAAAGAGCAGGAAGATTACCAGCCAGTGTATATAAAGATTGCATCTTATATACTACTTTATCAGCTTGTCCAATGTGTAGTGGAAGTGTTTTGCTTTATAAAATACCGACCTTAGTTTGTGGAGAAGATACAAATTTCAAAGGCCCACATGATTGGTTAGAGCAAAACGGGGTTGAAGTCATAAATTTGAATGATCAAGATTGTAAAGAACTTATGGCTAAATTCATCAAAGAGAAACCAGAACTCTGGTATGAAGATATTGGTGAGGATTAAAATATGTATTAACCTAAACTCAAATTATCGATCATTTCATCGATATCCATTTTCTTACTATCAATTTCAACCAATTTACATTTATAACTTTGGACTGAATTGTTTTGAATAATCTTTTTACAATCTAAGGATGCAACTTCGAAAATTATTGTCATAGATAGTTTTTCAATTTTGATGGATATCAATTGATTATCTCGAGATACGATTGATTTATTTTCAATCATTTCAAGTTTATCTATTTCGTTAATTACAGATACGTGACCATTGGATTCGATTTGAATTTGAAAAGATTTTAAAAGAATTTTGAACCTTAAATCCCACAATGTTAAAATTCCCAATTTAGTTGCGACTAAAATCCAACTGATTTTATTGCTTCCTGTTATAAATGAGGTTATCACTCCAAACGATAAGGGATTTTGCAAAACAAATAATTTTTCCATAGTCGTGACATCAAAAACATTAATTTTCAGTTGAAGATCAACAACAAATATGTAATTATCATTGTTCAAAACATTAGTAATTATGGTACTTGTATGAGCCTCACGTATTAATACAGGTTTCAAATATTTCACTATCTTTCTATTTTTGTTTCTACTAACATCGATTCTGAAAACTCTTAAAATACCATCTTTTGTGGAGACAATGATACACAATCGATCATGTAAAAATGTGATTGTTGTAATCTTTGTGTTTAATTTTAGTGATTGTTCTGCATTTTTAAACCTGTTAATTTGTTCCAACTTGGAAATATCCCATATTTTTAGAAAACCATTTTCTGAACCAGTGACGAAAAATTCAGAAGTAATTGAAACAGACATGCACGTAATTGAGTCCACTTCTTCACTTGTTCTATGGACGTTTATTTCATTCAATGTTGTAGATGTTTCTATAGTTTTCGATTTCACAAGTCTTCCGAATTCAGGAAAATCTGTGAGAGTTGGAATTAATGATAAATTCTGTAAATGATTTATGATGAATGGATTTTCCCCATCATATGTGTGTGTGAATAAACAAGTAATAACCTTGGAGCTTGAATTACCAGTCTTGAAGGTTTTATGCAAAGTGTTAGAATTATTGGCCAAAGCTCTTGCTGGCTTACTCCCATTACTTGACTCCATTTCACCAAATATATTAGCTTCTATTGTTTGCACCGAAGCTGTCACTCTCTCCAAGTTAGGCAAGATCAATGAATTGTGAAGATTCAATTCAAGGCTTTTCAAGGACACCGAATCCTCTTGCTTTACCACGAAATTTTCATTCCTTACTCCATTTAACGGAGTCAATTTTTCAAATTTATAAATTACATCCAAAAAATAGGTTCTTGGTGCTATCAATATTTGTTCAAATGAAGTTGAGGGTAATGGTGGGACTTTGCTAATATGCTGAATATAGTCTTTCAAGACAAAAATTTTCCATAACCATTTGTCATCAAATCCGACCGACTTTAGTTTGAGTAACCATTGTTTATCTTCAGGACTTAATGGTGAATTTTCTTTACTTTTGTAAGAAGCTTCAGAAAATTTAGGTAAATACACGGATTTTCCCATTGCATTCAATGGAATAGCTTTGGTATTTCTTTTATTTTGCCAAAATAAGGATTTATTAGTTGATTTCGTAGCCCATGTAGTAGCCAAATCAAAAATTTGTTTATTCAATTGTCTTGCTATACTTGGGTATAAGGAACTCCATTTAATCTCAAATATATCGTATTGTAAAAAACTTTTAATTATTGGATATAAGAAACAGTACTTATCAGCATCATCCAAGTTTCGACTTATTGAAATAATCAAATTGATAACCGACTGCCGTATCCATTCATTAGGATGTAATAATAAACAAATGGAATTTGATAACAACTCTGAATAAATTTCCAATGCGTTGAACTCCAATTTTGAGTTTATCAATTTTTGCAGTACAAATGCATTAAATATTTCAAGTACTTTTAAAGCAACAAACTGATCTCTTTCATTTAAGGTTTGAAGTAGTAGTGGTAATAAATATTGTTCAAATGAAAATACACCAATATAGGGACCAATTTTCAAAATAGATGAAAGGAATGCTAATCTTAAATTTGGGTCAGGATCATTCAAATATGAAATTAAATGTGGTAATATAATATCATTCGTTTTATCTCTACCAAAAAATTGACAAAGGGGTAAAATGTTTTCAAGTAAGCTTATTTTGACGGAAGAAGCTTGGTCTGTTAATAGGGATATTGCTATATCTTTAAATTTTTGATCTAATTGATCTTTTGTGATTTGTATTGTGGGTATTGCAATCTGTGAGGTATTTGATATATTACTTGTGGTGAATGCTTTGGACATTGACCAGAATTTTTTTGCAGATGTAGCTAAAAAAGGTATACATATAGCAATTGTTGAACTAATGAATTTCTGTGGTTGATAATCAGCCTTAACTAGTAACAAACTCGTAATTTTAGGTAGTATATATTCTGAAAATAACAAAACATTTATAGGTGTGATGTATGAACATGTCATAATTAAGGTCGTCATGGACCGTAACGCTAAACAAACTAATTTTGCAGATGACGTGTGAGGAGATTCTATATACTCATCTAATATGGAGCATAAATACGGTAATGATCTGTCTAGTTTTGCCTCATCATTTATTTGTTCAGACAAGGCTAAAATTAAAACACAAAATTTTTGTTTTGATTCAACATGTTTGAGGGTTCTGAGTAATGATGAAACCATATTTAGTACCATAAGTGCGGAATCGTCCGTTTCTTTCTTTTGTTTTATCCTGTAATTAGAAGGCATTCCTGGTAAATTTAATCTAACGGGTAGTACAGCATCTTCTTCAGTTGAGTCGGTATATTCAAAATTTAGGTTTTTACTAATTTCACCAAAGTTTTCGTAAATATAATTCAATTTCGCATCACTATCCTCAAGGTTATTAAAGTTGTCCATGAACTCGTAAAGAAATGTGTAAAAGTACTCTGGAAAACAAGTACCTCTATACTCTTCGAGCAATTCTCTTGCACTGGATCTCTCACTTGGATTGACTTTCAATAATTTTTTTATCAATTCAATAATTAATGGATTTTGAATGCTTGAAAGATCGGGTACGTAGTCATTTTTTATATATTTAAAAAGTTGAGATAATGTAAAAATGGGTTCACCATCTGTCCATAATTCGGCAATCACGCAACCTAAGCTGAATAAATCCATTTCGTCTGTCACGCTGTTCTTTAAATTAAATTTTCCGTTGTCCTCGATATTCAGTACATGTTTTGGATTGTCTTGACTATTGTAAAATCGTTCTGGGGCAATGTAGCATACTCTTCGATCTGAGCTATCAAAGTAAAACAGAAATTGGTTAGGATTATCCTCGGGTATATATGTGGGTTTGATTAAACTAGCAAAATCTGACAATAGTATCCAATTCCACGATGTAACTAATATATTTTCTAATCTCAAGTCTCCGTGATGAATATTTAAAGAATGCAATTCATTTACAACTTTCAACAATTGAAATGTTATAGACAATTTTTCGATTGGTTCTAGAAACGGTCGTAGTGATAATTTATCATATAGATTGATTTTCGCTATTTCTCGAATTAAATATCCAGCTCTATCAGTTTCAAGTAATTTATGCCACGTCAAAACATTTCTGAATGGGTATAGAATTGATGACTGTCTGACTAGTAGTTCCAAAACATTTTGTAATTGTATCGTATAGTTCGGTGTTGACGGTTTTATTAGTAGCTTTATGATGACTATTTGACCTGTTACTTTATTAACAGCTTTAATTGTTTTTAAAAATCTGGAATTATTTAGTAATTCAATATACCGATAATTTTCCAATGCATCAATGTAAGATGATATTGCAACAGTAGGAGCCGATGGTGCCAATAAGGACAACCTCTGTCCCATTTTTCAAGGGGAATTGATGTAAATCCAGTTTTTTCTTTTTGAAGGTGATAAGATAATAAATTGGTTATAATACAGATCTATAATTAATTTTTCTGAAACAATTGAATCACTCTGACAATCAAATAACTAATCCATTTAATGAACACATATGATGATGAAGACAATATAAGCAAGCCAGCCTTATCAATGGAAGGGGTTGATCCTGAAGTTTTGAAATATTTTTTAGACGTAAAGCACGAAGCGCAATCGTTGTCACTTCTATATCATGAAACAGAGTCCAACACTGAAAATACTAGTATCGAAGATAAGGAGGATTCAGAAATAGAAATATCTCACAATCGAGATTACAGTCTATACGATAAATTCATAGCATTAAAAGAGAAACTTAAAACGCATGTAGTAGATCCATCGTCACTCAATAAACAATACAACTTAAAATGGAAAACATCATTTCAAAATCCACCTCCAGATATCGATTATTTTATCTTTGCACTAGATAGAAAGATATGCTTTGAGATTTTGATCTTCTTGACGAAATGGATAACTTTATCAACAACAGTTAATACGAGTTTATGGATTTGGAAGATCTTTTTAAAATTGGATAATTTATTGGAAGCTAATGAATGTTCAATTTTGAGAGATTTAGCCAATACTGCTATTCTGAGGAAACAACAAATGAAAGAAGCAGGAAAATCTGCAAATTCAACCTCTAAATTCACTTACTATATGGTTATAATAATAGTTGGTAAATATTATGGACAGACCGATCTACTAGATAGTTTATCGTAAATTAGAATAGATTTAATTTTGTGTTCGTGATTAACTTGAAAAATAAAACTTCACCAACAACTAACAACTTTTATCTACCTAACTCGAACTACAAAAAATGGCACCAAAGGCAAGAGCAGAGTTGGTGGTTCCATACAGACACGTACCAGCTAAAGCAAGGAAAGATGCTGGAAATATCATCTCACAATCATTACCAATGGCAGCTATGTTCATGAAAAATAAAATGTTATCTTGGGCTGCATTATTTTTATCAATCCAAAGTTATTTGAATGAACCTATAAACAAAGAAGCAGAGGATGGTGCACAACCTCCGATTTTGAAAATTGTATTTGCTTTAGTTGCTGTGTTGACTTGTTACATTGATGTGATTTTCCCTCAAACTAATCCAACTATAAAGAAAGCTGCTCAAGTTGCAACTGAAACAATTGTTTCAACTGCAACTTAAAGTGATTTCGAAAGACTGAAGAGTAGAAGCTAGACGTAATACACAATTCAGGAGTTTCAATGGATGAATTCATCAAAATGGAATTGATATTAATTATTGTAATATATAACTACACTATCCAAACCAATGTACGAACCAATCAATTTTTTTGATTCATGATCCCATTTCAAATCACACAAACCTATGGAAGCTTTATTTCGCTGTTCCTTATCATCAATTTTAACTCTTGCATCAGGATCGTATACAGCTAAGCATTCGATGTAAGATTTATCTTGTAGTTTGTAATTTTCGAAATCTAAATTCCAGATTGATATTTTTCCATAATCATCACCTATAGCCAATAACTTTCCATTTGGTGAAACAGATGAAATAAAAACCAACATGTCTCTGTCTTGATCAAACACGGGGTTTTTAAATAATTCACATGAATTACAATTCTCACCAGTTTCTGCATCCCAAACATTTAACACTCCTTCCATCGATGTTGACAATAAGTAATTTTTATTTTCTATTGGTAACCAATTTAATTCAATTATTGGTGAAGCATGTACTTTCACCAGCTCCGTTTTTACATTTAAATCCAAACTTGGTTGAGTTGAAGAACTATTCCATATTCGAATTTGATAATCAAAATCTGAACAAGTAGCTAGAAGTTTTGACACAGGATTTAATTTCATTATGGTGATTGTATTCAGATGTCCAACTAATGCTCCAATATATTGAAAGTCAAAGACTTTCCCAGATGGTGCCTTTTTAATATCATATAATTTTATATCGTGTGTGGAAGAAGAACTTATTGCAAATTTATCATCGCTAAGCCAGCAAGCTGTCAGAATTGAATTTGCGTCATTATGATCTTCATTTTTTATTCGCTGTACTAATGATAACGTGAGTCCATCCCATATTGTTACTTGATTTTCACTATCTATTGTAACCACGAATTTCCCCAGTTGACTCCATAGTATATTTGTTATTACATTAGATTTGACTTGATTAAACTCTTCCATAGTATTTGCAATATTTTTCAATCTTCCATCTGGTGACCAAGCTCTAATTTCTCCAAATGCTCCTGAAGTTATTAATAAATTACCTAGTGGTGACCAAGATACATAATTTATCTCATTTTTGATATTTAGTAGGCTTGGGTGACTTATTTCGACTGACTCAATAAGATTTCCATCTTTTACTGCTGTTACTATTGCATTTCCATTCGATTTACCATATGCAAATGCTTCACTGGATGGATGCCAATCACAAGATAGACTGGAAGGAAACTTTATTTCTGGAATAATATTTTTCACTTCAGAAGGTTCTTCCATAGGTGTATCCTCTTGTATGTCGACATTTTTATCCTGGTCGTTGTCTTTAATTTGGTCTACACCATTTTCTTTGATAATATGATACTTTAGATTCGTATCTTCTAGTTCTTTTTGCACCAATGCTCCTAGTAGAGAGTATTGATCGTCACTTTTTGCTTCCGTTTCAGCTATGGTATATAGTATGCCTTTTTGTATTAGATCTATTAGACATCCAACTTCAATCCTATTTATTATTTCGTCATTTGAATTTCTTTCGTAGCTCAGACAATCCGACTGTCGATCAAATGCATAAGCTGTGAGATCATATCCTGTTTCTTGAAGATATCGCCATATTAGGTAATTCACTTCTTTACTTGTTAGTGACATGTGACTGAGTATTATTTTGTGAAGCGAATGAATAAAAGTTGATTGTTGTAAGTAAGTTATGACTTAAATTTCAAATGTTTCATGTTTTCATTTATTTTTTTTTTTTTTGCTGCTGGTTCAGTTTATCAAAATGCAAGAGACAGCCATATTTAAATCGGTGAACACTATTTTTGTCGTTGATTAATATTGTTGACTGTGTCTATCTGAATTCAACTCATAAACACAAATATGTCGAACTTTTCTTTTTATGCAAAATATATCTTGGTTTAAGTTTAAGATTTGTATTATCTTCAATATCATGAAACGATTACTATATTAACCAATTCAAAAAATTCTGGCTACCAATTCTCAAAAATTCATCCGATTTTAATCTCCAGTTAACATCGAATTAATTTCCACTTTTGAAGATCAATTGCATGGGATCAACGAAATGGAAAAACTAAGAAATAGAAAAAGCAGAGCAGGATGGCAGAATAAATCAGAAGCTGTTAACCCGTATGCGAATGCGAACTTAAATCTCGATAGAGTTGAAACAAATCGAACTTACACGAATTACAATAATCAACACCAACAGAACCAATTGAATCCAAATCATATATACTCCAATAATGCTCACAATAATAGTAACAACAATCTACTAAGAGTTCCAACTTCCGATCCCTCGAGACATAATAGAAGATATAGTATTCACCAAGCAGCTCAACAACAACATAGGAAATATTCAGCTGGTGAACATCAAAAATTTGATGCAACTGGTGCTCCACCTTTACCCCGATTAGAATCAAACAAACCGACGACGATTGAGCAGAAAATAATTAATGAATTGGGGCAAGGATCAGCTGCAGAAGTAGATGATTATTACAAATCTTTAGTCAAGCAGAAACAGTTAATTGATAGAGATATAAAACAGAATATAAACCAGAATCAAAAAAATATCCTAGAATTGACGAATGATTTGAAAGACACTCAAGATGAATTAGATAGTATGAGAGCAACTACCAAAGATCTTTTTGAACTTTTTGACGAAGTTAAAGATATTGCTGAAAGAAGACTAAGTCTGGAATATGATGCACCACAACAACAATATCAGCAACAACAGCAACAACAGTCAAATCAAAATCGACAACAAAATAATAAAGATAGATCGTCCGTTTTAGTTCTAGAAAAAATGTGGGCAAAAGAGTTACAATCACTTTTCAAACATGTTGATGGAGCTTCCAAATTCATTCAACCTATACCCGGGAGACACGTATTAGCAGAAAGTGGACGATGGCATGAAGTTAATCCAGGAACATGGAAGCCTAAGAATGCTGGCCATTTGTTTGTGCTAAATGACATGCTCCTAATTGCGTCAAAGAGACTTGTTGATTCAACAGGTGGGAAATCAAATAGATTACATGCCATTCAATGTTTTCCATTAACTCAAGTAAGTTTGAATCAAATCAAACCACCAAAAGATGATACACTTTATTTCATTAATATCAAGACAAAATCTTTAAATTATGTTTATCTGACTGATAGATATGATCATTTAATTAAAGTTACAGAAGCATTTAATAAGGGTAAAAATGAAATGATGCATAATCAAAGACTTATAAATGATTCAGGATCAAATGAGCATTCAAATGAAACAAAAGATGAGAAAAGACAATTAAGAGAAAGTATTAGAAATTCTGGTTCACACGAAGATGAGAAACGTGTCAGTGGAAGCGGAGCTGGTGGTCATAAAAGAAGTTCAAGTGAATTTTTATTGCATGACATTAGTGCTAAAGTCCATTCTAGAAATAAATCACATGATTTTGGTAAAAATGTGTCAGTAAATGGTAAGTCACAATTTTTTAACGAAATAAAACAATTAGAAGACAAACTTGACGAAGTTGATATTAATATATCACATAATGAGATATCAGACGCGGTAAATTTATTAATTCATATTGAACAGAAACTCAACAAAATTGAAAAATATATTAAACATTTAGACCTGGATGAGACTTTATTACTTGATGTTTCTAAACTAAAAATATTCAACAGGAAAGAAGAAATAATCAAAAATTTACTATTTGATTTACAAAATAATATTTTTAAATTAAAGTTAGATGAAATAGAATTGATTTTGATTTTGTTTGAAAAATTGGATCAATTGGAAACAGGTATTCAATCATACCTTGAATCAACATCTTTATATTTATCGAAAACAATATCAAAATTAATAGTTGGATTACAAGGTAGCACAAAGGTAGATGTCATTAATTATTTATCTAATTTAATGGTTATTAATGTCTCGATCGTTAAAAGGACAATACTCGCATACACAACAAAGATAGAAAAGATTTTGAAACAAAGTAATATAAGTCACATTGATTCGTCAGGATTAATCGATTGGTGCACAGAAGAATTTCAAAAATTGTTCAAACAAGTTAGGAAACATTTATATGGCACTTTATTAATTTTTAATGGTTCAGAGTATCAAATTAAAGACGAAATGCTATACGATGAATTTAAAAGAATGTTAAATTTACAATTGGAAGAATTGAAATCAATCGGATTGAACGTCGATTATATCTTTGCACCAATAATAAACTTAAAATAATAATATAAAAATATTTATCTATAACTTGTCATATAATTTCATTAAATCGTAATGCTCTCTAAAATATCCACCTCTTTTCTTTAGATAAACCAAAATTAACGAAGCAACAGTTAATATCCCAGTCAATATACTAAATAAAATCCCAGCTCCAATTGCTTTAAGTAATGGTTCAACAATAAATGTGGCTATAGCAGCTAATATTTGACGAATTAAATTATTCAATGCAACTCCAGTTGCACCTTTACCAGGTAATGTATCAACTAAATAAGTTACTGTTGCTCCAATAACTAACATGGAAGCAAATCCACAAAGTGATGTTCCTATTAATGGTACAACCCAAAATTCTCCATATTTAATTGTCCAACCAAAAATTAGACAAGCCATTGGATATAAAATTACAGCTACTACTATATTCCAAGAAATACGAGATTCTGGAACTAATTCACCATGTTTTTCTGCATATTTATTTAATAATCTATCATTCCATCTTCCTCCTATAATTGATGCTGCTAAATATGTAACAGAATTAGGTATATACATTAATCCTACTATGATTTGTGAAAAGTTATAAGGTGATCTAGCGTATTGATATGATATAGTCATGTTAAAAAAATAAATCACTGCAAATGATATACCTGAATACATTATAACTAATATTACTGGGGGATGTTTTAATAAAATAGTTGAATGTAATGGTCTTATGATTAAATCATAAGAATTAGTCTTGAAATTAGACCATTTAGATTCTTGTTGTGGTAATGATATTTTTGAAGTTGCATTTCGAATTTCTCCATTTACGTAATTTTGTTGTAATCGACGAGAATAAGTTGATTTATTGGTTGATAATCTTGATAATGTGGGCATGACTGGATCAACGATTGGTCCTTCATCGTCACCATCTTCCATATATGAGTTTACTGATCTAGCGCTTGATCTACGACTCAAATTAGTTGCAACTCTTTGTAATGTTTCATCATTTAATGCTTGTGGTGGTTCATGTGGTTGATCACTAGAATCGCTATCGAATTTTTCCTTCTCGTCTTGTTGTTGTTGCATTAAATTTCTGATAGCATTCATATTATCTGCTTTTCTTAACGTCTCAGGTAATAAGAAAGTCATTAGTATTAAATTACAAGCAGCAAAAATCATCAATAACCATTGTGTTGCTCTCCAACCCCATGCTTGTGATACCGCCCCACCTAAAATGGGAGCTAAAAAGGGACCCATTAAAGGTCCTAAATAATACCAACCCATAGCCTTACCTCTTTCTTGTGGTGCATATAAATCAGCAATTGTTCCCGCTCCAACAGCTTGAACTGAAGCTGATGAACCACCCTGTAATACTCTCAAGACAATTAATGCAGAGATGTTTGGAGCTAATGCAGTTCCTATTGAAAAACCGACAAATAAAATAAAACTTATTATATAAACTGATCTTCTTCCATATTTTTCACTAAATGATGACCACCAAAGAGGGAAAATTCCTAATGCTAAAAGATATATACCAACTGATACATTAACTTCGGAACCTGTCGTGTGCAATTTTTCAGTTATATCATCAAGAGCAGGTAACATGATTGATGTTCCCATTGGTCCAGTAATTGATGCAAATGCTATTATAAAAACAATTAAAAATTTGATTTTTGAAGGATAGTCTCTGGCATCATGATATTCAGGAACAAAAACGATTGATGCAAATAAGCCCCTTTTATCTGCTCTTGGAACTCTTAAAGTTTTTCTTGATGTAGTTTGAGTTAATCTTGATTGTTGCTTTTTTAAATTTTCTTGTTCTTGTTGGCGTTGTAAATTTTCAAATGACGTTATACTTCTCTCCAAATCTGCTAATGGTCCTAAAATCTGATGCTGATAGTCATTATTATCTGTGCCAGATTCATTACTATGTTGTATGGGATTTACCTGATGCTTATGTTGCTGCGAAGATTCGGAGTCTGATGATGCTAGTGACGTATTATCTGGAATATCCGGTGGTTCGTTGATATTATCAATAATTATAGGTGGGTCAATACCATGATGTTGATGATGATGGTGATTATTGTTATTATTATTTGACATTTGATATAAGGATTAATGCAACTTCGTATATATTTATTGAAACTGACATAAATTGATAAACTTGCAAAGACTCAGGGCAATTTGATTTGAATAATTGAATATTAATGATGTTTTTGGAGGATCTTGTGATGTTATGGCCATTAAAGTTGATCGTCACTGAGAAAGTGGTGGGGTACAGATCTTTCAAATATAGTAATCTCTTACTTAAGTTGACTTTGTGCTTTGAAATTTGAAAATTAATAAAAATCCAAGATCAAATATTATAATTTAATTTGATTGACAAAATTTCACTGGAAGTATCAAGATCTATATAATATTCTTTGATTTATGAAATGGATTTATGAAGTCAAAGTATTAACAATATAATTTGTGAATAGATTTGAAACAATAAGATGTAATATTCATGAATTGTGTAGTGTAAAATATACTAAAATCGGTGTTATAAAACTTAATCTTCATAAATCCGATTACTAATTTAGTTGGAAAAAAAGATTAATTTGCAACCATGAAGATCTAAGCGCAATTTTGTAAATAGCACATGATTTTAATCAGAAAGAGTTGGAAACAACATAGTTTTGAAGTAACCGGAGTTTGCTGAAAGAAGAAACCTTATCACCAAATCCTGTAATTCATTTAGTTTAGCTGAAGCAAATATATGTATAATCCTCATTATTAAATTTATACATCTTTAATTTGAATTTGCTCAGATACACACATGTTTAGATTTCGCCTATAACTGTTAATAAAAGATATGAAACAACAAGATTGTAACTGAAAATTGATGCATATAAATTTAAAAGCTCTGTTTGATATGGTTTACGAGCAGGTTCTATTGCGGATTTATGTATAATTTATTTTGCAATTCAGGTAAAGTCAAAAGTTAATGGTAATCAAATGCAAACGAAGTTTTTACTCGATACAACCTTACTCAAATAAAATTAGATATTGTTAGCATTTCTGATAACGATGCTATATAGCGTAAAAACACAAAGAAGTAGTTAATAAGGATCGTCCTAGATATTATGTTCAATGTAATATTAGAAACATTTATATAACCGATTGAGGTTGACCACATTCATCGCCTCATTCCTTTGATTATTTACCGATTTGGTCTGTTATAGATAATATAAGCTCAAGCAGTGGCATTGCGGTATTAATTATTTGACGAAGCAAAAGGAGGCTTAAATGAAAACTCCATTAGAATTGAAAATTTTAAGTATAATTTGAAACTAAAGACCGCGTCGTGCCATGCAATGAAAAGTTTGACGGTTTTAACTCATACTATTGTGTTTTAAGATCCAGATTAATCAAAGCGGAGTTATCTTTGTCTACTTACTTTCGATTATACCAAAATGTTTCAAATTCAACTCTATATTTAAAATTCAAAAAGAGATTGCATGTCCACGTAATTAAATGCTTCAGAACCCTATAGAGATACTTGAACAACATTTATGAAAAAAATAAAATACTCTATTATTGATTGATTATACATTGATCATTCTTTCTATGTTACTATGTCTATGTAATATTTGACCTAAAAAAAAATCCAACAAAAAAATAATAATGATTCTATTAAGTTAAATTGTTACTATTAATAATAATACACAATATTATTTTGCCTTTAATATCACACTCCAAAAGTACTCATTTCTATTATTAATAAATAGAAGAATAATTCAGTATTGAAAATAATAGTGATTAAACACATTCAACTCATATTAAATGCTTTGATCTAATCAATTTGTATCATATTATTTTTAATACAAAGTTCAGAATCAATCACAACTACAAACATTGAGAAATCTCGACCATAATCAAGAGAAAACATAACCAATCAATATTATTAGAGCAAATAAGTGAATTCAACTCAAAATAAGTCTTGATATCACATGAGGATTTAAAAAGAAAATGAGTTTTAGACATCTTTTACCAGTTATAATTATTAGAACAGCACTAATTATACCATTCTTTATTTTAGGATGTTTGTCAATTGTATTTACTCAATGGACTGGATTAATCATATTTAAGAATACATCGGCATACAAGGAAGCATTAATAAATAAAACTAAAACTCATTTTTTGATTTTAATTGGTTGGATAACATCAATTGTTAATCCAAGTAAAGTAGCCATTACATTAGATATTAATTCTATCCCTAATGCTCAACAATTCAAAGTGGATGATTCAAATAATTTACATACTATGTTCCAACCAAATTCAATATTGATATCAAATCATCAAATATATACTGATTGGTTATTTCTTTGGTTTTTAACTTATACTTCCAAAATGAGTGATTTTGTATTCATTATATTAAAAGATTTATCTAAGATACCAGTATTAGGATATGGAATGAAAAATTTTAACTTTTTATTTCTTTCTAGAAAATGGGAAAAAGATAAAATTATTTTAACTAATCAATTATTGAAAATAGATGCAAATGGTAGAGGTAAAGGACCTGCAAATGGATTTAAATTAATTGATTCAACTGAAAAGAATTATAAAAAATGGCCACAAGGTAACGATTCTTCAAAAATTTGGCCATATGAATTACTTTTATTTCCTGAAGGTACTGTTCCATCAGATAGAACAACTAAAAAATCAGCAGAATATGTATTATCAAAAGGTTATCCACCTTTAAAACATGTATTATTGCCAAGAGTTAGAGGTTTATATTTAGCATTACAAAAATTAAGGGGATCACTTGAAATTGTTTATGATATAACAACTGCATATTCAGGATTAAAAGAAGATGAATATGGTGAAATACTTTTTTCATTGAAACGTTTTTATATAAAAGGTTATGGTCCACCTGTAATAAATTATTATATTAAAGGTTTTAAAATTGATGATATCCCATTAGGAGATGAAATTGTTGATGATATAGATGATGCAAGTCCTGAAACTTTACAAAAGTTTGAAGAATGGTTATTAGAAATATGGTATGAAAAAGATAAATTAATGAATAATTTTTATAAAACAGGTAAATGGGGAGTAGATTCATCTAATTCAAAATTAATAGTTGGAGATTTTAAAATGAGAAATTCATTTGAAATATTTAAGCCATTTTTGGTTGTTTTAAGTGCTATTTTAATAATTTATTCTATAATAAGAATAATTCTTAGCTTAATTTAATAGATCCTATAATAAATTGTTCTAGACTAAATGTTTAAAATTGTTTCAAAAAAGATTATGTATGATTCTTGATTTTGGACTCGCTATTTTGTTCTAGGCATTATTAAAATACAGTCATATTAAGCGTTATAAATAGACTTAAAAAATATTTGTTTCATGAAACGATATGTTTCAGAATTTTCATGCATCTTTTTTGTGTAATGTTTTATGTTTCCATAATTTACAGAATTTCTTAACAACAACATGTTTCAAAATTTTAAGGAACGTTATTTAACAAGAAACAGTATATATATTACATTAAGTCTAACATTTTTAATACAAAATTTTTGTTAAGTATCTAATCTAATTAATTCCATCAACATGACATTTGTTATATCAAAATCAATCATTCTTTTAACAATAATCCTTCAATTTATAGCAACTGCATTATTAGCTTTCCTATTATTAAGTTGCATAGATACTTCATCAAACTATTCAAATGTTTATTTAATTGATTATAAATTTAATTCATCATCATCTTTATATCAACATTTAACAATAAAATCAAATTCAACCACATTAAATGATTTAGATGATATTTCAATTAAAGTAGGTTATTTAGGTGTTTGTTTATCAATAAAAGATGATTTAAAATGTACTACATACAAGACACTTAATTCAATACCTTCATATACTTTAAATTTTTTATCAAATCAATTTAATTTATTACAAATTGCTCAAACTTTTGAAACAATTATTCATCCTCATTTATTAATGTCATGTATATTTTTAACATTAGCATGTTTATTAATATTATGTTATATATTACTTCCATTACCAGGTAGGATAATTATGAATAAAATTGGATTATTTATTAGTTTTATAAATTTAATGTTATGGGGACTTGGTTCAATGTTACAAGTTCAACTGTGTAAAACTGCTATAAATTTATTAAGTGATTCAAGTTTTGGATTAATTCTGAGTAAAATTGGTACAAGAGCTGAAATTATGACTTGGATTGCTTTTAGTTTTAATTTTGTTGTCTTTTTGTGTATGTTGTTGCTGAATTGGATTGATTTTAGAGCTAGGAAAGTAGTTACATCTATGGGTAAAGTTTAGGATCTTGAGAGTTTATTAATTAGATTTTTTTATTCTTAATAATAGTAATTTTGTTTCAAGTTTATAGTGAGATTATAGCGTTATATCATAAACATTTGTTAAGTTTTACAAAGAATGTTTTTACAATCATTGATATAAAATTCATAATAAAGCACTTCTACTGCTATATACGTTTTCTTCATGTCTATTCTATGGGTGATAGAATTTGATATATTGTATGCTAAACTAATAATACAATATATGATTTCTGTGCAAATCATGTGATAATCACATGACTTTTGAAAAATTTGGTAAATTCAATTTCCTCTAAAATCTATTTTATGTATGTTTTTAAATATTTGGCTGTAAACAAAGTAATATTGAACCAATTTATTCAAAACAACGACAAGTAAGACATTTCAGACCCGATTTTTGACAAAAGGGGACATCATAGACTTACATAAAAATGTCTTACATTGCACAACTAGACACATTTGTGTCAAGGCTCAATGATAGTGGTGACGATTATACCACCAAACATTCAATATTATCAGAATTATTAGATACAATAGAGTCATTTAATGGAGCAGCAGAATATGAATATTTCCTTAAGAATCTTATACCTAAATTTATCAAAGAACTCGAGGAAGTACCAATTTCATTCAATTCAACTAATCCTGAACATAAATTAAGAAATAGTATATTAGAAATTATACATAGATCCATTATGAATGAAACTTTTCAACCTTTTGCAGAACAAATTTTAAATGCCTTGACCAAAATATTAGTAGAGGAGAATGAAGATAATGGAGTTTTATGTATGAAAATTATAACAAGTTTACATAAAACTTACAAGGCAAACTTGTCTGAAAAAGTACAACCTTTTATTGAAGTAATGGAACAAATTTATGACAATATGGATAAAACAGTTCAGGAAGTATTTGTCGATGAATCAACTATAGATAATGATAATAAAGAAATGTCACCATTTAATGAAGAAGGTCCATCTAAAACCTTAAGAAGAGCCATGTTTTCATTTAAAACATTAGCTGAATGTCCAATTACTATGGTTTCATTATATTCGTCTTATAAGTCATTAGCAGCAACTTCAATACCACAATTTTTACCAAAAATTATTCACATTTTACAACTACAAGTCAAACAACAACAGCAATATCATGAAGAATCAGATAATAACATTGTAACTTCGGTTTCTCCTAATGTTCAAAATAGACAAGCATATAGTGATTTCATATTGGGACAAGTAAAAGCAGCATCATTTTTAGCTTATGTATTTATTAGAGGATATGCAAGTCAATTTATGAAACCTGAAGAAAGTCAATGTATCCCTGATGTAATACTTCGATTATTACAAGATTGCCCTGCTGAATTATCAGTTGCAAGAAAGGAATTACTTCATGCTACAAGACACATATTATCTACACCTTTTAGAACTCAATTTATTCCTAAATTAGAACTATTATTCGATGAGAAAATTTTAATTGGCGATGGTTTAACTTCATATGAAACATTGAGACCTTTAGCTTATTCAACTGTTGCAGATTTTATACATAATGTAAGGAATGAATTAACTTCACCACAAATATGGTCAACTGTTAATATATATTGTGGATTATTAAAAGATGATTCATTAGCTCTCACAGTTCAAATAATGAGTGCAAAATTATTATTAAATTTAGTTGAAAAAATTATGAAATTACCAAATAAATTAGAAGGTAGACAATTATTTTTAATTATAATTGACTCATATGCAAAGAGATTTGAAAGTTTGAATCGTAAGTATGATTTTATTATTGCCAAACATAATGAATATGAAAAAAAGAAATTAATGAAAGAGAAAGAATCAAAAAAGGCCGTACAAAGATATTCGTCTAAAAAGGACCCAATTGAACAAGAAGAGAAAGCTGATGAAACCAATGGTGAAATGGAAATTGATAAAGAAGAAGCTAAGGAAGATGCTGATCCTCAAGTTGATAAGGATTTAGGATTAAACGTGTTCAACATAGACTCATATTCTCCAATTGCCACTGTTCCTGTTGCAAGTAATACGGATGTATTAAAAGATGCAAGATATCTTTTCAGAACTTTAATGACATTTTTAAAATCAGTTATATTTGGATTGAAAAATTGTAATCCACCAGTTCCACCACAACCTCAACCAGACCAGCAACAACAACAAGTTAATTATGATAAATGGAATGACTCTGCAAAATTAATATCAGTAGAAGAAGTCAATATTTTAAGAGCATTATTTAGAGGTGGTATCAGTTGTCTACGATTTTTTTCAGTATCTAAACCTAAATTACCTGTCAATCAAAAAACTTATGATTTTTCAACTGGTGGACCTAATTTACCAATCACATCATCCAAAGATGAAAAAGATTTAATGGAAATATTTGCTACTATTTTTATTCATATTGATCCAGCTTCATTTAATGAAATTGTTAGTTCGGAATTACCATTTTTATTTGAATCAATGTTGGATAATGCTGCATTATTACATTTGCCACAATTTTTTTTAGCTAGTGAAGTAACTTCTGCAAATTTTTCAAGTATTTTAATTTCATTTTTGAAAAATAATTTGAATCAATTAGGAAATGCAGATTTAATAAAATCAAATATTTTAATACGGTTATTTAAATTATGTTTTATGTCAGTCAATCTTTTCCCAACTACAAATGAAGCTGTCTTATTACCTCATTTAAATCATCTCATACTTGAATCGTTAAGATTAGGAACAAAAGCTGAAGAACCTATAGTATATTCATATTTGGTAAGGATTTTATTTAGAAGTATAAGTGGTGGAAGATTTGAAAATTTGTATAAAGAAATCATGCCTATCTTACCGGTGCTATTAGAAAATTTGAATAAGATGATTGCTAATGCAAGAAGACCTTATGAGAGGGATATATATGTTGAATTATGCTTGACAGTTCCAGTTAGATTATCAGTTTTAGTACCTCATTTAAGTTATTTAACACGTCCTTTAGTTTATGCATTGAATGGTCCACAAGAATTGGTAAGTCAAGGTTTGCGTACTTTTGAATTATGTGTTGACAATTTGACAGCTGAATATTTTGATCCAATGATTGAACCAGTAGTAGACGATATAATGGCAGCATTATGGAAGCATTTAGAACCTGTTCCTTATCATCATCAACATAGTCATACAGCTATTAGAATTTTGGGTAAATTAGGTGGTAGAAATCATAAACAAATTAAGCCATGCGATAATTTACAAACCCAATCAGATGTTGATCAAGAAATTAAAGCCTTGGTACAAATATATGGACTTGATGATAAAGTTCCTGTTTCGATCACTCCTGGAGTTGAATCAGCAATTAAATTATTAGATGATCCTAGATTGAAAATACATTATAGAATTAGTGCATTCAAATATTTAACAAGTATATTGAAATTATTTATTAACACCAATCCAATTCCGGAAAATTTTAATCAGTATACAAAGGAAAGCGTTGAGTTTTTAAAGTCACAAGATAGAGAAATTGATATCAAATTGAACCCACTGGACATTAAAGATGTTGAAAAATTGGATCGCCAGCAACAATTATTTGCAAAGTTACTTGAAAAGTTATTCTTTTCAGTATCAATTCCAGAATTAAAGGATGAAGCAATTGATTTAATAGATGGTTTGACAACACATTTTACATTGATTCATTTAACTACTTCAGTCATTGAAAAAATTAAGAAGGAAAGAAAATTTTCGGTTCTGGATAATGAAGGAAAAGCATATATTAGTGAAAACGCGTTTTTAAGTGCTATTACTTACGCTTTGAGCTTTTGGGATAAAGATGTTCGTCAAAAAGGTATTGATACCATCAAAAAAATTTATGATACTACAGTGATTTTGTTTGGATCCGAAGAAAGTGCATTGCATTCATTAATTTTTAGATCAATGTTTTATAAATTTACACATTGCTGTTATAATGAATATTATCATACTAAATTAGGTGGTGTTATTGGTTTAAAAACAATGTTTCATGATTTAGGAATAGCTCCAACTTGGTTTTACAAAAGACAATTTGAGTTAGCTAGAGCTATATTTTTCATTCTTAGAGATACACCAGAAACTGCCCCATTTGAAATTCGTGAATCTGCAAAAATTTTATTGCTTGATCTTTTAAAAACTTGTAATAAAGATTTGACTAAAGAAACAGTATTAGAAAAACCATTTCAAACTTTGGTGGGTGCTTTAGTTTATGATTTAGCTAGTCCAACACCAATGGTAAGAGAAGTTGCTCAAGAATGTTTAAAAGTATTATCAGATGTTACGTCAGTACCTATTGCTCAAATCATTGATCCATGCAAACATTTATTATTAACTCCAATTTTTGGTAAACCATTAAGAGCTTTACCATTTCCTATGCAAATTGGTAATATAGATGCAATTACATTTTGTTTGGCATTACCAGATACATTTTTAAGTTTCAACGAAGAATTAAATAGGTTGCTTTTGGAAGCTTTAGCATTAGTTGATGCGGATGATGATTCTTTAGCAAATGTTCATCGTTTAAGTGAGTACAGAACTTCAAAGCAATTGATTGAACTTCGTGTAGTATGTATTAAAATACTATCACTAGCTTTATCTAAACCAGATTTTTCAATAGGAACATTAGCTGAAGCAAGAATTAGAATTTTGGGTGTATTTTTTAAGGCATTATGTAATAAATCTACTGAAATTATTAATGCTGCTCATCAAGGTTTAGCTTCAAGTTTACAAGAGAATGCAAAATTACCAAAGGAATTATTACAAAATGGTTTACGTCCAATGTTGATGAATTTATCTGATCACAAAAAATTAACTGTTTCAGGTTTAGAAGCATTAGCTAGATTATTAGAACTTTTGATCTCATATTTTAGAGTTGAAATTGGTAGAAAATTATTGGATCATTTGATGGCTTGGGCTCAAATTAATACATTAAGGCAAATTGCAGGTCAAAATCTTGATAATAATCACACTGTACAAATAGTTATGGCTATTTTAAATATATTTCACTTGTTACCTGCTAAAGCTTATACATTCATGGAAGAAATAATTAACACTCTCCAATACTTGGAAGGGCATTTAGATCGTCATCAAAATTCTCCTTTTAGAAAACCAATATCAAAATTTCTTAATAGATTTGCTGAAAATTGTATTGAGTATTTGATCAAAAACTTCAAAAATCGAAAATTGGGGAATATGCTTGCATCAATCATTGGAATGGATGGTTGTGAAAATTTAAGAAAAGTAGCTGAAGAGAAGTTTCTGGTATTTATTGAAGAAATTGAAAACGAAACTGATCCTGAAATTAAAGTTGTCAAGTTTGCAAATCTTATTGATTTAACTGATGCAATTGCTAAACATGATAAAGAATGGTTTAATGGTCAAAAAAATTTGTTGCTAACTTTATCAAAATTTATTGAAGATGCTCATGAAATTAGTACTGCTCCAGTTTTATCAGCTGCTCATTTTCAAAATGATCAGGCCATTGTAAAATTGCAACATCTTGTTGTTGAATTTATTAAAATAAATGAAGGAGAAATTGATTTGGTGTTTACAGTGATTGACCGTCTTTCTAAGTTGAAATACAAGATTTCGAATGAGTTGGATGATTTCATCTTTAATGATATCGTCTCTTCTAACAATCTCGAGTTGAAAAAATCATATTTGAATAAAACTGTTGATTTCATTGGCGAATCAGAACCTTGTGAAAGATCAAAAATACTCCTTTTGAAAAAAATTTTCAATCCCATTTTTATTTTTGAGTCAGTAAAGAATGATGATATTTCAGATTTATTTGAAGGTGTTACATGGCTCAAAAAATTCGATGATATTGTTTGGAAATCTACGAATGACATTATTACAAGTCATACTTCTGGTGCTATTGATAGTTATAGGTATGCCCTTCTTGAAGTTACAGCATTACTATTGAAATTAGCACCTACTCAAATTAATGAATTACGTAAGGATATAATCAAATTCAGCTGGAATTATATTAAATTAGATGACAACATCACTAAACAGGTTGCTTATGTTACTACTTCATATTTTATTGCTGCATATGATACTCCAGGAAAATTAGCAACACAAGTATTTGTGGCCTTGTTGAGAACACATCAAACAGATTCCAGACACTTAGTTAGACAAGCATTAGATATTTTGGCACCAGTCATGTCTGATAGAATAAAAGATGTTGATTCATGGTTAAAATGGCCGCGTCGTATTATATCGGAGGATGGTTTTAATGTAACTCAAGTTTTAAATGTTTATCAATTCATCATTCAACATCCAGATTTATTCTTTGTTGCTAGAGAACATTTCATCTCAAATATTATTACTGCTATGGGAAAATTAACTATATTGGCAAATCCTGCAATTGAAAATCAAGTGTTGGCAATCGAATTAGCGGAATTGATCTTGTATTGGGAAAGAAAAGCTAAAGATTTGAAGAAAAATGAATCAGTTACGGAGCTGGAAAAGGATGTAAATGATATCGATATGGATACTGCTGAAAAAACTTTAAATGATGGTGTAGACTCTACTGAAAAGGATGGAAAAGATGACAAACAAATCAATGGAGACACATCAATGGAAAAATCTCAAGATAATTTTGAGTTGGTTAGTAAAGATTCTGAAAACCCTGGAGAAGTTCAAGATGAATTGAAAACTGAAGGTGATTTCACTACCTCGCCTGCTTACACAATACCATTTGGACAAAGAGAAGCTTGTGTTACATTTTTGATTAGATATGTTTGTATTAGTCCACAAAGAGCTTCTGAAAGTGAGTTAGGGCAAAAAGCATTGGGAATTTTATATGATTTATTGAGTCCTGAACATTGGCCAGAAGTCACTGTGAAATTGACTTTTTTCGAAAAATTTTTACTTTCAAATGATTTGAATTCAAATAACTTGTTGGGATATTGTTTAAATGCTTTAGAAGTTTTGGGTGTTGTCCTAGAATGGAAGCAACCTGATTGGATTGTTTCCAATTTGTCTTATTTGCAAAAATTATTAGAAAAATGTATAAAATCTGATAATCATGATATTCAAGAAATTTTACAAAGAGTTTTATGTACTATTTTGGGAGCAATCAATAAGCAAAAAAAAGCAGATGAAGAAGAAGAAGAAGAAGAGGATGTCAAGGAATTTATTAATTTATTAACTACATCTGTTTCTGAGGATTTAGGGGATATGCCATCTTTTGCTGCAGGAGTTACTTTATCATGGACTTTGGCTCAATATAGACCATCTGCATTAGATCCGTTATTGCCCATCATCATGAAAACTTTCAGTAAATTATGTAAGGATCACATCACCATTACACATCAAGGTACTCAATCTAAAGATAATACAAATGCTGAATTTGAAGCAAAAATGACAACTAAATTATTGGAAAAAATTTTGAATTTATGTTCCATGAGAATTTCGAATTTAGGAGATCAAAGACGTATTTTCTTATCATTACTAGCACAATTAATCGAAAGAAGTCTAGATAAAGAAACTCTTGAAAAAATAATAAAGATTGTCAAGAATTGGGTATTTTCAAAGACAGATTTATTTCCAACAACTAAAGAAAAAGCAGCTATATTATCTAAAATGATGGTGTTTGAAGTTAGAGGTGAGCCAACATTGTCTAAAGAGTTTTATCAAATAATTGTTGACATTTTTGAGGACGATTCATTTAGTTGTACTGAGTTGACTGTTCGGATGGAGCAACCATTTATGGTTGGTACAAGATCTACTGATGTTTTGATTAGAACTAAATTGATGTCGATTTTAAACAATAGTTTGGAAAAGGATATATCCAAAAGATTATATTATGTGATAAGAGAGCAAAATTGGGAGTATTTAGCAGACTATCCATGGTTGAATCAAGCATTGCAAATTATATTTGGATCATTTAATTTTGATAAAAAGATTGAATTCGTAGCTGATGAAAATAAATTAGCTCCTATTGAGACCATTGATCTTCCGAAATCATCGAACTACGATCAAATGGAGGTTGATTCAGATGAAAAATTAACGGATATGTTAAAAAATCACTCAGAATTTTTAAGCAAGATAAATGACTTAAAAGCTGGTGATGTATTTGAACCATTAATTGATATGTTTTACCAAAGTAGTGAATCCATCCATAAAACTTGGTCCACAATTTTTCCAATTGTTTTCAAGTCTATTCCACGTTCTGAACATTTAGATTTCACTAGATTTTTAGTCATATTATTATCTAAGGAATATCATACTCGTCAAATTGATATGAGACCAAATGTTATTCAATGTTTGTTAGAAGGTATCGCCAAATGTTATGATTTACAATTACCTCCATTCGCTGTTGAATGCTTAGCTGCAAATTATGATGCATGGTCTCAAGGTTTACAATTATTAGAAAAAATCAATGAAGAGTCGGTCAATGCTAACGCTGATGTACGTGAAGTTGTTCAGGATGCTTTAACTAAACTTTATGCCACTTTGAAAGAGGATGATATGTTTTATGGAATATGGCGTAGAAGAGCTAAATATACAGAAACTATTAGTGCATTATCTTATGAACAAATGGGTCTATGGGATAAAGCTCAACAATTGTATGAAACTGCACAAATTAAAGCTCGTAGTGGTGCATTACCTTATGGTGAATCTGAATATGCATTGTGGGAGGATCATTGGATTTTATGTTCAGAAAAACTTCAACATTGGGACATTTTAACTGATTTGGCAAGACACGAAGGATTTTCAGATTTATTATTAGAATGTGGTTGGAGGGTTGCTGATTGGTATAATGATAGAGAAACTTTAGATCAAACCGTTAAGAACGTAATGGATGTTTCAACTCCACGTCGACAAATTTTTGAAACATTTTTATGCTTACAAGGTTATGGACAAGAAAAAGAAACGTTACAGGATCTTTCAAAATTATGTGATGAAGGTATTCAATTAGCATTACGAAAGTGGCATGGATTACCCAAAAAATTTGCAAATGCTCATATTCCCTTATTACATACTTTCCAACAATATGTTGAATTTATGGAAGCTAGTCAAGTTTATGCAAGTTTAGTTAGTACAAATGCTCAGAACTTAGATGTAAAATCTCAAGAATTGAAAAGAGTATTACAGGTTTGGCGAGAGAGGTTGCCTAATATTTGGGATGATATCAATATATGGAATGATTTAGTAACATGGCGTCAACATGCATTTCAGGTCATCAACAAAGTTTATATGCCTTTTATTCCTGTACTTCAGCAATCAAGTTCTGGTAGTAATGCTAATTCATATGCTTATCGTGGATTTCATGAAATAGCTTGGGTCATTAATAGGTTTGCTCATGTAGCTAGAAAACATAATATGCCTGAAGTTTGTATTAAAGAGTTAACAAGAATTTATCAGTTACCTAACATTGAAATTCAAGAAGCATTTTTGAAATTAAAAGAGCAGGTCAAATGTCATTATCAGAATCCAAATGAGTTGAATACCGGTCTAGATGTTATTAGCAATACTAATTTAGTATATTTTGCAACCCAACAAAAAGCTGAATTTTTTACTTTGAAAGGAATGTTTTTAAATAAATTGAACCAAAAGGATGAAGCAAATAAAGCTTTTGCGACTTCTGTACAAATTGATTTAAATTTACCAAAAGCTTGGGCAGAGTGGGGTATGTTCAATGATAAAAGATTTAAAGAAAATCCTAATGATATGGTTTATGCAAATAATGCTATTAGTTGTTATTTACAGGCTGCTGGTTTATACAAGAATGGTAAAACTAGAAAATTGTTGGCAAGAATTTTATGGTTAATCAGTTTAGATGATGGTTCTGGTACATTAGCTCAAGCATTTGAGAATTTTAGAGGTGAAGTACCAGTTTGGTATTGGATTACATTTATACCGCAATTGTTGGCATCATTATCTCAAAGAGAAGCTAAATTGGCTAAACAAATTTTGGTAAGAATTGCAAAGAGTTATCCTCAAGCTTTGCATTTCCAATTGAGAACAACTCGTGAAGATTTTGCTGCTCAACAACGTCAAGCTATTGAAATGGCGCGTCAACAAGCTGCATCTGTGAACAATGCTGATGGAGGAAATGAACATGTAAATGGTCAACAATCACCACCACCTCAAATTACAATACCAAATTCTGTACGTTTACCATTGGAGCACGTCGAAGAAATTATGGCAATATTGAAAACAGCTTATCCCTTATTAGCTTTATCATTAGAATCATTAGTTGATCAAATAAATCAGCGATTTAAATGTACTGCAGATGAAGATGCTTATAGATTAGGTGTTGCTTTATTGAATGATGGTGTACAATATTTGAATAGATTAGGAAATCCAAAAGATGATGCTAAACTTCCACCCGTGACTGAAGCTAATATAACAAGGTTTGCAGAAACTGTTTTACCAAAACAAATCCGAGCTGAATTTGAACAAGATTTGGTATTCTCGAAACCTAATTTGGAAACTTACATTACAAAATTAAGAAAATGGAGAGACAGGTTGGAAGATAAATTGGATAGAAGATTTACAAAAGTTAATTTGGAGAATTTATGTCCTCACTTAAGTGAATTTCATCATCAAAAATTTGAAGAAATTGAAATCCCAGGTCAATACTTATTAAATAAAGATAGCAATAGTCATTTTGTTAAAATAGAGAGGTTTTTACCAACAATTGAATTGGATCGTGGTACAAATGCTTGTTACAAAAGATTAAGAATTAGAGGTCATGATGGTAGTTTGCATACTTTTGCTGTTCAATTCCCAGCTGCTCGTCATTGTAGAAGAGAAGAATCCGTTTTTCAATTATTTAGGATTTTCAATGATAATATTTCAAGAAAAGTTGAAACCAGAAGAAGAAATATTCAATTTACATTACCAATTGCTGTACCATTATCTCCACATATAAGAATTGTTAATGATGATACTAGGGATATAACCTTACAAAGAATATATGAAGATTTTTGCAGAAATAATGGCAAGAGTAGAGATGAACCATTTATATATACTGTTGAAAAATTAAGAGCAGCATTTGATCAAAGATTACCAAAACCTGATTTAGCAAGTATTAGAGTTGAAATATTAAGTGCAATTCAAACTTTATTAGTTCCATCAACTGTTTTGAAAAATTACTTTCTCAATCTTTATCCAAGTTTTGACAATTTTTGGTTATTTCGAAAACAATTCACATCACAATATGCATCTTTCATTTTCGCTACTTATATGATGTGTGTAAATGCTAGACAACCACAAAAGATTCATGTGAACAAAGGTTCTGGTAATGTTTGGACTTCAGATATGTTACCTTGCAAAATTCCTAATAGAAATGATTCAAACTCGAAACCTCAACCAGTATTTGTTAATGCTGAACAAGTTCCTTTTAGATTAACACCAAATATTCAAAAATTGATTGGAGAAAATGGTTTAGAAGGTATTTTAGCTGTTTATGTTTTATGTATTGCTCGAGCTTTATTAGAACCTGAATCTGATTTGGAACAATATTTGACCTTATTTGTTAGAGATGAGGTTATCAATTGGATTTCACAATCACCTGAAAATAATTTAAGAGAAGTTGTCAAATTGAACGTTGAAAGCATTATTAAAAGGGTGATGACAATGGGACACATATCTTCTGGTTTAGGGGTGGCTACTCAAAATGTTTTGGAATTAATATCACAGGCTGTAAATCCAAGAAACTTGGCTGCTGCTGATACTTTGTGGATGGCTTATTTATAGTGTTATGATATTGTCAAATTAAGAGTGTTTAAAGAAATTAATACATAAGAATTGATATTTTTTAAAGTATCCTACTTACTCTGAATCACCTTCGATCCTTTTCCTTTTATTGGATCCTTTTCGACGACCTCTGACTTTTTCAACACCATCGATTATCTCAAATATAATTTTTGTTCTAATGTTTTTAACAATTGCATGGCTCTTATCAGCATCCAGGACTAATTTAAGAAACACATTTTTCAACTCATTAGCACCTTTTGGTTCATGCAGATCAGTCACTTTCAATAAGATCAAATTGCGTAGGTTAACACAGTTGTCCAAGTATAAACACCTCAAGTCTTCGAATACATTCTCTGATAAGTCTAATGATATCAAACTTTGTGGAAAAGTTTGATTTGCTAACATCGCGTAATTAATTTCATCTTCCCTCAAGTCCAATTTTTCCAATTTATTCAAAATCTTAAATTCACCTTGGATTAAGTTCAATCTGGTACCGATGATTTTTAAGTAAACTAACAAATTTGGAAATGCATTAAGATCTAATGTTCGGACAGTCGAATTTTTAATACTTAATCTTTTCAAGTTTGTACATTCTTCTATTGATATTTGAGTTGGGAGTAAATTGAGTCTTTTTTCCATATCTGGTTTTCTTCTGTCAAATCGGTATAGAATTGAGTTGTGTAAATACAAATCTTCTAGTGCAGGTGTCTCAAAAGTCATAATATCATTCACCTCATCTTTGTTTTTTTTAACAAGCTTTCCCCGTGATTTACCACCAGATTTACCACCAGATTTACCACCAGATTTACCAATACTAGCATTATCATGAGTCAAAAGTTCAAAAGCGTCAAGTCTAGTATAGTCGTAGTTATGACCAAAGCGATTACATGTCAATTCCAATTCCCTCAATTCCTTAAGGTGATTCATGTTTGATCTAAAAACATTATTAGGCTTGTTACAAGTAAATATGATATGTTTCAGTTCAGGAAAAATTAAATCGCTTCCTATATTTGTTATAGTACAATCAGTAATTTCAATCTTGTACATAGTTTTCGGCAAAGATGATAAAACTTGCTTTAAATCAACACTTTCCATGTTTCTCAAAATAAAGCTATTGAGCGTTTGTAGTTTTAGAAGGCGTTCGATTTTCATGTTTTTCCATCGATCATCAATATGTAATACTTGTAGTTTTGGGGGTGGTTTGAAATTGTCACCTATTAAAAAAAATTTACCGTCATGAGAAAAATCTGATCTTTCGAATTGAGCATTAGTTCCTTCTTCCGCCGCTCTAAATATTTCAACAATTTTTTCGTCCGGTGTAGTGTTGATAATTTTTATAACTTCTAGTGTATTGGGAAAAGAACTTTTCATGACTTCAAAAAGTGCATCACTACGGTCCATTATCAAAGACCTTAAATTCGAATATTGTTTCATATCCCCTAAATCTGGTATGCGACATTTATTAAGCTTCAAGTTTTTGATAGATTTGGGTAATTGGATATAATCCAATGAGTCAAATCCATTAAGGTCACTTCCACAAAAAGATTCAAGATTAATCAAATCACTTAGATCAGGTCTAACATTCTTACCTTCAAGAATAAGTTTTAAATTTTTCAAAGAAGTTGGGAACATTACAGTAAACCGATTCAGAAAGACAGTAGTTAAAGACTCCAATTGACTTGTTTGAATTATATCCAAAAGTGTTTCGAGTTCTTTTTCATTATTCGAGGTGAGATACTTTGCAATAGAATCATAACTAGTTATATCAATCAGAACAATATTAACATTTTTGAAAATATTTTCAAGTTCCAGAACTTCATCGAAAGGTGTATGCAAAATTTCAAAATCAACATGACTATAGTCAATTAGTTTATTTTCTGAGCCTAATCCTTTAACATGTGATCTGGTTTGTCTCCTTTTTTTCAATGTATTCTTGTTTTCAACTTCAGGTAATTTAGCGTCAATCAATTTATTAATGTTTGCTGTGTCTCCAATGATTCTGTGAGGTTTGAAATTGTATTTCTTGTATAGTGTTTGCAATTTCTTTATAGATCCATCTCCTGAATTGTCATCTCCATTGAGCTTAAATTTAGAGTACCTCTCTTCTAAAGCATATTGTTGTAAAGCTGGTATTTTGAATAATTGTTCAATTTTCGAATTATCATTAATGTATTTGATGATAAGGGATAAAAGTTCTTTTGGTAAATTAAGATATATGTTCATTGTTGGGATAAAAAAGTAATGAGGATCAAAGGTGTAAGTAGATGTAATGTTGAATTTATAAGTTTGATTGCCATTCTCATTTTAAATTAAATTATACTGGGACATGCATTTAGCCAGCTACCACATGACGTTTCAAATCGAATTCTTTAAAATTACCAACAAGAAACTCAAATCAGTTACCTCTAAACTATAATTTCGAACTGCTATATCTTCTTTTTAAAAAGACATTTATAAAAAAGTTCAAATATACTGGAAAATAATTGACCAGCCTTTTCATAAACCGAGTGATCATCACCTATTCCTACTCTTGAAAAATTTTTAAAACTAACTTAACTGAACAAATCCTATCTCTGATCTAGTGACAGATTGAACTTCCTCAAAGAAATTTTTCTCTCCATCAAATTTGAGTAATTGCACTCCAGTGACGGCCAGAATGTGACACATACTTCTAATATAATTATTCAAATTTCAAAATCCAAATTCAACATTGACTTTCTCTTAAACACAAGTAGTTTCAGGATAAAATTATTCTATTTTAAGTTTCCTGATGTAAGTTGATCTACTCGTAATTTCCAGCATTGAAAAATCAGGGTTTCTGATTTAATTGCTATCTTAGACATATACATTTCGAAACATTAATTGCAGACACTAAGATCGATTGAAAAATCCATGGACTAAAATTATTTGATTAAGCTATGTTGATCCATTCTGTAGTTGTTGATAGTTGATTCTTTCTGGGTCTGAGTTAGTTAAACAGGTTTAAAATGATTGAATCACTAACGTCATTGAATACTTCAGAATATAAAACTTCCACCTAGTTTAATTCAAAAGCGCAAAAACTTAAGTCATGTGACCAGGATATCAAATACCGTAGCACATTTCATCATGAAATTAATTTTACAATAAATCAAGTCTCAATGAATAAAGTTGTACTAAAACATTTCGCGTATATATTCCTCTAATTAGCGTTCTATGGGTTTATATTCTTAAGGCGGCTGTCGTAATAAATGTACAGCTTCTTCAAATATTTAGCTATTGAATAACAAGAATGGTGCACAAGTATTTTGTAAATAACTTTGAATCCCGGTTCGAAGAGATATACTAAGATGTTCAATAGTTTGTTAAATGTATACTTCTACTATTTACGTGAAATATTTACTCTGAAGTTGAGTGAATTTCTCCATTGAATCGGTACTTAATGTAAATTTTTCAAGCTTTTTCTTGTTTTGTTTTATAACTCTTCTATCAATTTTACTTGCAATATATTCTAAAGCCTTTTCACAAATAATTAACAAGCAAAATACAGAAATTGTTGCGAATATTGAAAAAACCATTGCAGTAATATTGAAAATGTTTATATAAAGTTCAACATTATTCTTGATAATAACTACCTGATCTTTCTTTTCAACTTGAAACATTTTACCTACTTTTAAACATTGAGCCACCGTAATTATATTAAGTATTAATCCAATTATTTCCAATACAAACGAACAAAATAGACAACGTAATGAAAGTAAAGTTGGGATAGTAGTTGAACATAAAGGAAGCATTGATGCGTTGATAGTAAACTAAGAGCAGAAAGTTAGTAAAATCTCAATAATGCATAATATAATAATTTATTTGACATACCATTACTAAAATATATATACTTGAAATCAAACACATTGCAGGTCTATTTTTAATATCTTCAAAAGGAACACAAGCATATACTAATATGTATTGTGTCAATAACATTGAAAAATAAATTCTAAATAAATTTTTAAACATTGTTAAATTATAAATACTTGAAAGATCTTCAATTATTGTTTCATTATTCCCAACATTTATCCTTTTACCTTCTGGTATTGGTGGATCAAACAAAACATTATGAGACGTCATTAAGTAGAAATTTTGTGAAAATGACATTTGTTTGATTGATGAAATTGTTATTCTAATTGTTCAAATCAAGCAATCTCTATGAATATTTTAAATCTATTTTATCTTGAAATCTAGCATAACAAAAAATTTAGGGAACTGAAAGTTAGATCTTTATCGATCTAATCAAAAATTCTTAATTTTCAAAACATAATTTCTTATCATTTCTCAATTGGGATTGGAGGTTTCCAAGGATCATCCTCCCTACTTGAAACTAAATTTTGATAAACTTGTCTTTCTAATTTTGGGAAAATTTTATTACTTAATTCAACACCTTCATTAATCCAACAACTCCAACTACCCATTAAATTAGCCATTAATACATCAGTAAATAATCTATCACCAATTACTAAGATTTCATTAGGTTTTACATTCAATTTTTTGAAATAAGATAATATTTCTTCATAACATCCTGGTTTTTTAATTGAGTGTCTCAAAACCGTAACTCCTGTTTTAGATTCTAAAATCTGAGCCTGTTCGTGATTAATATCATCATTTGTACCAGCAGAATTACTAACAATCAATAAATTTGCAGCTGGATAAGTATCTATTAATTTTTGCCAAGTTTGCTTTAAACTGTTAGTATACACCTCCATCATAATCGCTTTTTTACCATTCAAAAACATACCTCATACTCAGGCCAAACTTTATCATCGTGATCTTTTGCAAAACAATTATCTTTATCTAAAACAACACCTTTAATTTTAACATCTTCATGATTAGGAATTCTAAATGGGATGGTCAATTGATCAAAAGATTTAACAGTTATATGTGGTAAGCATAATGCTGGATTATATAGTAATCTTGAAACATTTAAAGTGGCACTGAGATTAAATAATTGCATTAATCAACTTTCTTCGTGTTTGAATTGGTTTGTGGAAAATTGATGAAAAAAATAAATTTTGTGAGTAGAATTCCTAGATTTGAATAATAACTGCAAGAAGTGAAAATAACTTATTCAAATACTACCCCAAAATAGTTCGATGTCACTGGAAACTAATGCGACGGTCAATAAAGATAATAGGAGGTCTCGAGTAAGTCGAGGAGGAAAACAACCAACAACTTTTAAAAAACGAGGTGGATATAGAAACAAAGATGATGTTATTAAAAATCAACATAATAATGAAGCTTCAGAGGAAGAAGATATTCCTGAGGGTCAACAATGTCTTATATGTGCTGAAAAAATAGAATATGCAGCTTTAACTCCCTGTAATCATATAACTTGTCATAAATGTACATTTCGACAACGAGCTTTATATGAAAAGAATAATTGTCTTATATGTAGAAGTGAAAATGATACAGTTATAATAACTGAAGATACAAATAAAGAATATGAAGAATTTGAAGACAAATCTCAGCTATCTTTTGATGAAAAATATAAGATATATTTCACACAAGATTATGTTTTAAAAGATACTTTAAATTTATTATCAAATCAATGTTCAATTTGTAAAGAACAATTTAAAAATTTTAAAGATTTATGTGATCATGCAAAAGAAGAACATGGGAAATATTATTGTTTAATTTGTTCAAAATTCAAAAAAGCATTTAAAATAGAATTACCATTATATACTTATAAACTATTACAAAAGCATCAATCTCAAGGTGATGAAGATGGATTTTCAGGTCATCCTGAATGTAAACATTGTTTTGGTAAACGATTTTATTCAGAAGATGAATTAAATATACATATAAGAGAAAAACATGAAAGATGTCATATTTGTGATCAAACAAATCCAAAAAATGCAGATTATTATAAAAATTATGATTCATTATATCAACATTTTACTAAAGCACATTATGTATGTACTGTTGCTTCATGTGTTGAACAAAGATTTGTTGTATTTAGAGATGACTTAGATTTAACTGCTCATATGTTGAAAGAACATGGTGGATTAAGTAATGGACAAAGAGTAGTTATTGGTTCCAATTCTCAATATCATAATCAAAATAATAGTAATGGTCATCATCATAATCATCATTTCAGTCAATTATCAACATTTAATAATTCCAGATGGTTAACTTCAAATGATGATCAAGATGAAGATCAACAATCTCCAGCAATTAAAAAGAAAAGATTTGAAGAAAGAGCAAGGCATTATTTAAATTATGATCAGACCAAGTTTAATGAATTTATGAAATTGAATGAAAGTTTTAAATTAAAAAAAATTAATGCAAAAGAATTATTAACAATTTATAAAAATAATTTATTTAAATCACAATCATTAGAGGAATTAAATTTTTTAATAAAAGAATTTTCAGAATTTTTCAACAAGAATAATGATTTACATAAAGATTTAATATCAATTTTAATACAAGAAAATGAAGAAAATTCAAATGATCAATTTCCAATACTTGGAGGTAGATCAAATGCAAATGCTTTTTCAAGTGGTGGAACAGACAATTGGGCTCAAGGACAATCATCTACTGGAACTTCATTAGATAAATTCCCACCTTTAAAAAAACCAACAAAAATAAAATATATAAACCCCAATGATCAACCAACACGTTATACTACAGTTTTAAAAAAGAAACCAAATTCAAAACAACAAAATTTTCCAATTTTACAAAGTCCAAGTCCTCCATATATTCCAAATTACCTAGATAATAATAGTAGTAATAACACAAATTTAAAAAGTTCTAAATCAGATGGTTCATTAATTTCTTTAAATTCATCAGAACCTAAGAATGGATCATCTATATCATTATCATCATCATCATCAAAAAATATAGATGATAATAAATTTCCTGCATTACAAAAAAAATCAAATAAAAAAATTATACCAAGAGTTAATGAAATTAAATTAGTTGATCCAAATTCTTGGGGCAAAGAAAGTAATGAAAATAATACAACAATTTTAAATGATGGTAATAATTTATTAAATGGTGGTTCTTCTGATTTGGATAAAAGAAAACAAAAGTTGAAGAAAAAACAAGTTTTATGGCATACTTGAATAAGCATTGTAGATATACTAGAATATACCCATATTAAAGAATTTTTTTGAAAAATTTTGCACCTTAATCAAGTTTACATATATGTCAATATTTCAATTGGCAACAGTAAATTAATTATAATTTTGTATAAACTTATGGTGTTAGATTTATAATTAAGACATTTTCACCTGTTTCAACATTTCTTTCTAACTTTGAGATTCTTTCCCATCTTTAATGACTTTAATGAAAGTTTCACATACGCTCGTATTTTTCTGTAGATTTAAACTTTAAATTTGAACTAATTATAAGATAATATAGTTTTGTGCTGACAATTTAATTACTTCTTCACTTATTAAAATAAACGTTTATCTATGTTGATATTATTATTAATGCATACAGTACACTATAATTTTATATTTTGTGTTTCAAAATCAATTTTGTGACAATTAATTTTATTTTTGCTATTTTATAACCGATGGGTTCCGATTAAAATATAGAACTCGATGGTTAACAATCGAACTTGCTTTCATCAACCTCGTAAGATACTTTCTTCTATTACCTTAATACATCATCTGGATTGTATTGAAGTTGGCTGACCAAAAGTTTATCGGGTTTAGAGAGCCTGTTTTTGGAGCAAAGGTTGTAAAGTTGACGAACAAACCAAGAAGATGATTTCTAATCATACTGAAAAGGCAAGAAGATAAATTAACGCAAATTTTATAATAATTGATGCATTATAATGTTGTATTCCGTTCTTTTTTTATTTATAGTTTTGTACTTGCTATTTTCTAAAACATTACTAAATTTTTAGGCCTAAAGTAAGAAAGCAAAACCGTTTTATTTTGAAAGCTTTAAGCCTAAACTAATCTTTTTCTTCTTTTATTCTATTTATAGCCTAGATATTAAACAAAATTGTGGTTAAGTAAAAAGATTCGGTATTCCAAGATTACTTTTATATGAGTTTTATTAATAATGAATAAAAGCAAATTTGAAAAAATGAATGGCTTTTACCATTTCAATATTTAAATTGAAAATCTTTCTGAGACTATCTAGCTCGGAAGAAATCTGGCGAATGTAGTACTAATCAATTGTCGACCAAAGAGATAGGCATCTAAGAATAACTCAACACGTTCAATAGTCAACTCAGTTAGAAGGAAAGACTCTTAACCTTTACTTATAATGACAAATTTCTGGACTTATAGTAGATGGTTTTTTTTCTTCGATCACTAGTTTCTTAATCACTCTAAATAAACTGACTAAAACTCACTTTTGTTTTGTTTTTTTTCGAAATCTTCGGATGTATAATTTATATTTATTTGTATGTATAATTTTTTAAAATTTTTATTACACTAAACTACTAAAATGTAACAAAATGACTTTCAAACTATGGTCAAGATATAAATAAATAAAGAATTTCCTTATGATGAATGATTTAAATAGAAGTTAGGAGATATATTTATCTATACATATTCATATCAGCAATTCTTCACGGTTTTGTAGATATTCAAATCTATTCGGGAAGCTTTTTCAAGAAAATCATCAAAATTTATTATTCTAAATACCACTTAAGATCAAACCCTAATTATTATATTTACTAAATAATATATAAAAACACATTTTATAATTAAATTCACATCAATTTCACTACAACTTACTACAAACTAAGCTAAATAATGTCTTCTACTACAACTACTACTACCAAATCATTAAAAAGTAAAACTTCAAAGTCAACTCCAATTTCACTAACAACTACTCAACCATTAAATAATTCAATAAATTCTTCAGCTTCAACTAATAATATACTAGAACCATCAAATGATATATTATTGTCAAAATGTCAATATATAGATGATCACCAAATAAATAAATCATATTCAGAAATTTTATTAGATAAACAACAAAACTACAAAAATTCAAATAATTTTATATTATATAAATTAAATCAATTATATTATACTTATATTTATTCAACTCCATTAGCTTATTCATCAATTGGTGAACTGATATTTTTCAATTTAATTGTAATTGGATTAATTATATTATTAAGTTATTATATTGGTTGGATATTACCAAAAATTATAATTCATAGTATTGAAAAATTTTATTATTATTTAACTGGTTATTCATTTACTTTTGCAAATTTTTTTAATAGTAGTAGTGGTAGTAGCAGCAGTAGCAGTAGTATTTTAGGATGGATTAATGATTTATTGTTTTTAAATTTAAAGAATAATTCATCATCAAGTTTATTTTTAAATAATGGGTTAAATAATAATGAACTTCATCTTTGAAAAACTACTTAATCAACATCCATACCTCAATAAATGAACTTCACTTTCATAATCAATTTAAATGAAGACCACCAGAGCTTAATTTTATCATGAGAAACTCCATTCATAAATGTCTTCTATTCAATAATTATTTTAATAACTTAATACCTTTTCAATTCAATATACGTGATCAATGCCTTAGAAAATTGATAAGTTTTTTCTATTTTTCAGCCAAAACTCTGATATTATTCAAATTGTTAAAGTATATTATACTCTCACGAGCTCTAATTCACGGTTTTGATAGCTCAATTTAGTTTGAGTATTCGATTCTTGTGAGAATTGAACAGGTATTGCAAGATTTCCAATTTTGGTCGTTGGTGCGGCTTGATCACGATTTCTAATTTTCAACTTTCAGTTTGAATCAAACACCAAAAATAATTGCATTCAATTTTTTACAACCAACTTTATTTCCACATCAACCATACTCAATCTTCATCAAAAGTCGTTTCCAACTCCCCAACTATGATAAAACAAAGGCTGACAGTAATAAATTTTGAACAAAATCATGATAATATAATCAAACATTTAAATCAAACACATTTAAGTTTAGAATCATTACATTCAGATAATTCATTATTAATTGAAAATAAATTTACAATTCCTTTCAACAAGAATCTAAAACATATAAGACAATTAAGAATACAATCTAAATTTGATAATGATATAATTGATTCAAGAAATGAATTTTTCCCATTTGAATTCACTTCTGGTTTAAATATTTATGTTGAACCAAAAAATACTATAAATAATGATGATAATGATGAATTTTTTAAAGAATTAAAAGATATTTTGAATGATCTTATTGGAATTGAAATAAATGAAGAACAATATATTAATCATGTTATGTCATTATATTATTATGACTCCTCACCTTCACCTTTACTCATAAAAGCACCATCCGATAAAGATTATTGGTTTACCAATAAAACATATGATCTTATATATGACGACTCAAATGAAAGCCAATTATCAATTCGTCAAATATATAAAACTGATGAAATTTCATATAAATTAAAATTAACAGAATATAAAGAAATTGGAATATTTTTAAAAGATTCTAAAATTTCAAATTCAAAAGATGATATAGTATTAAGTGGATTAAGAGTTATATTTGATGGAACTGCAGAATCTTCTGATGAGAATGAAAAAAATATTCATAAAACTATGTTTCATTTTAAACCAAGACATAGAATCTTGGAAAATATTGAATATAATACAAATTTAATTAAAAATGGTTTACATCCTATATTCAATACTAATATAAACCTATTAAATAAAGAATCAAGTACTCAATTAATAAATGATGATGATGTTTTAAATTGTAATCCATTCATTTATTTACATTTAAATAAATCATTAATTTTTGATAAATATCAAAATATTCCTAAAAATTCAATATTATTAATAAATAATGGATTTCAAGATTTAGAATTACCAGAATATAAAATTGAAAATTGGGGAGGAGAATTATTATTTAAATTAGATACTCCTATTAATGAGCCACAAAATTTTAATTTAACTTTACATTCAAGATATCAATTACCAAATCAAAATAGAACGAATAATCAAACTACTTCAAAATCATTATATACAACTATAATTAATCCATTACCTAAATTATTTTTAGCTTGTAATATTAAAGATCATGAAATATTAGCAAAATCTCCATTTGATACATCAAGATTTAGTTCAATAGGTAATAATTTTGAAAATTATTTTTCAAAAGATACTGTATTTTATCATCCAATTCAACAAAAAAATAAAGAAAATAACTTGAGAATTGATATACCTAATGGAATATCAACATTTGATAGAATTAATTCTTTGACTACTATAACTTTAATTTTGGGTATACTTATTATATTATATAGAGTTTTTAAAGTTGTTTTTCCTAGGACATCAACTAAACAAACTAAAATTGATTGATATATCATTTATATAGTATAAAGATTAGAACATGAATATAATGAAATGAGATGAAACTAACCATATCAATGAACATCTAATCCTTCAAGTCTTTTCCCCACCTTTCATTACTCTCTATGATGCAAATAAATTCCAATCTTCAATTTTAAAACTTAAACAAATTTCTTTAAATTTTTCAAAATTATCAATAATTAATTGATCAATTTCATTTTTTGGTGATTTAAAATTTATTAACGTTATATCATAACTCTTCTTTAATGGTATAATATACTGAATTAAAATATCAGTTTTAATTTTATTAATTCTAATTAAACAAATTAATACAATATTAAGTTTGGATTGATTTTCTTCAACTCTCTTATACTCAGGTTTAAAAATTATATAACTAAAAAATTTTTCTATATCTTCTCCTTTAAATTCTTCAATTAAATGATTTATTGTACCGGTAGGAGCTATATCAATTAAATGTTCTTGAATTGCTTCTGAATAATTGGGTGTTGGGACTTGTTCTAAAATATCAAATATTAATGATTGATCATAACTTAATGTATTATCTACTTCATTTATAAAAACTTCTTGTGTATCTGGAATTTGTCGTATTTGTGAGATATCAATAAATGTTGATGGTAATTTATTTATTGTTATTGCTCCTCCATATAACTCTGTTTTAGAATTGTTTGTTGTGGTGGAAGACATTTTTTGATTTGGGTTGTGAAATTGGTATAAAGCTTATCAATTGTTACTGTAAAGCTCTTATGATGAATTGACAAGGCAATTGATTTGTAGAAGCGATGAATGAATCAAATATTCAGATCAAATCAAATGTGATAATATGCAAGATGTCAATTCTATAGAAATTTCAGAGTGATTGGTAGCAGGCTTGTCTCAGAATTATATAGAAACAATCATTTTTAGTATTTGCACGGATTCAGATAACTACAATCATCATTTCCTAGATTCAAATTATGCTATTTTACCCCCTGTCCTAGGTAGGATAACACCTCAAAACGGGACAGAGAAGAAGTTGTCTGTTTCTTCTTTGATATCTTACTGTTCAGAAAAGCCCCTTAAGTGGCTTTTTTTTTAGACGAATCTGTACAAAAAACTAGAAAAAGACACTAAAGTTAAAAATGAGAGAAGCAAATCTTCAATCAACAAGAAATACCGAATATCAAGAGACAATCAAAGAACATGACCAGCTGCTTGAAATCAAATCAGGTCTTGGCCGACCTAACAACAACAAGAGGTAGCATAATCAACAAGGAGGACCTGCAAATGCAAATTTAAATCAAGATGTCAATAATGAAGATAGTCAACAAAATCCTCAACAAAGACAACAAAATTCAGATTTAATATTAGCAAAGAGAAGGTAGCAATACTGAATTACCCAATGCTGAACAAATTTTTGATCTGGAAGCAGCCCCGAAAGTTGATTTTGCTGCAAGAGTAGCAACAACTGCAGTAAATGAAGAAGGAATAGTTGAAGAACAAGCATCAGGAGCTGTAAACACCATTCAGGAGGAAGTGGAAGAAATTGCAAATGAAATAATTAATTTTCAAGAAGTAGTTAAAGAGGAAGTCGTTGCTGCATTAGACAAGTATACTGAAGAGTTTGTATCATGTTTTTGTGTGTCGTCAAATATGATGTAAGGTTCCCCGTAAAGAACCTAACTACGAGGGACCATACATCATAGTTGCCGGCACACTAAAACATAGCTACAAATTAAAAGATATGGCTGGAAATACTTTGAAAGATAACTTTCATCATGATCAACTAATATTCTGTTTCACTTTCCAAGATAGTCCAATATCTACATTATCAGAATTTAACAAATACTTAAGAAAAGAAGAAATTAAGGTTTTTGGAAAAGATGATGCAAGAAGAAGAGGAGATTTAGTTGCAATTAAATCAATTGGATTTCGAATCAGTTCTTTTTAAGAAATCAATATCACTCATTTTATAGAAGTGTTCATATCTCCAATCCATTTTATCATAATGAGTTACATATATGACATATTCTCAATTACTATTGAGACTCGTGAAACGTTTAGCGTAATGTCAATAAATTCACCACTAGACAAATCTTGATAACTTCGAAGATAAATCAAATGAAATTTACAGAGAGGTAAATGTGTAAGATTGTACAAGCTTTGGAGTTATTTCAAATGTTTGGCCAAAATAAAGGTACAAATGTGTGAGTAAGTACAAATAATAGGAAATCAAAAATATCTTTCAATACTAGTGAAATAAAGACTGGTCAAATGCTTTTGTCACACTCATACATATATTCCACCATCTCTATCATGGAAAAAATTTATAGCGAGACTTATGATCAATTGATGCCACACAAGTTATGAGAATTCGTGACGTTTTCCTAGTTATTTAATTTGTAAATTTTCACGAATTATGATGTATCCACAAAACAAACACGCGTCTTCAAACATTTCATTTCAAACGGCTCTTACTGAATGTTGTATTTCTAACGCTACTATATAAATCACATGGATTGATAGTAACTTAGGTTTCAAAATCATGATTTAGTTGAATCTTGCTTTCTTAAACCTAAAGATATGATAGTAATTGATAAGTTCGTAATATTATTATAAATCTCTTTAGATCTGAGATTTGTGTTAAAAAAAATAAATTTTTAAGATTTCAGATCTCACACAAATTTCATTTGAATTTCAGTTACAGATCTACATTACAACTACTAAAGCCAACATCATGCCCAAATATTCATCATCGTCATCATCAAAAAGAAAATATATACTACCTATCACCTTACTACTACTACTAGTATTCTTCCTCACTTTCTTCAAAATACCAAATTTATTAAATCCAGGTACAAATATTCAAGATGTTATTTCAACAAATTTAAATTTACCAAATGATAAAATTTTAGGATTAAGTAAAATTTTAAATAATGAAAATTCCAAGAATCAAGATGAAATTATAAATAAAATTGAAAAATTAAATAAAAAATTTTTTCAACAACAAGAAATTAAATTAAAACAATTAGAAGAACAAAATAAATTAATTTTAAAAGAATTAAAAGATTTAAAAGTTCCAATATCATCATCAACAATAAGAGAAAAGTTAACATTTGCTTATTCTTATAATCCAGAATCAAAATTCCCTGCATATATATGGCAAACTTGGAAACATGGATTAAATGATGAAAGATTTGATGAAAAATTTCGTCAAGGTGAAACTCAATGGGCTTTAAAAAATCCTGGTTTTGTTCATGAAATTTTTAATGATGATACTGCTCATACAATGATAAAATATTTATATAAACAAATTCCTGAAGTTATTGAAACTTATGAAATTTTACCTGAAGTTATATTAAAAATGGATTTTTTTAAATATTTAATATTATTTGCAAAAGGTGGTGTTTATGCAGATATTGATACTTATCCTATACAACCTATACCAAATTGGACTCCTGAAAATGTTTCACCATTAGATATTGGAATGACTATTGCAGTTGAAATTGATTCAAATTCTCCTAATTGGAGACAAGATTCAATAAGAAGATTACAATTTGGACAATTTGTTATACAAGCAAAACCAGGTCACCCCATTTTAAGAGAAATTATAGCAGAAATTATTGAATTTACAAGATTGAAAAAATTAGAAAGTATGAGTAATAATAATAATAATAATAATGATGGAATATTAAGATTAACAGGAAATACAAATCAAAAATCAAAACAAATTAGTCAATGGACTGGTTCTTCAATATGGACAGATGTTATATTAAAATATTTTAATGATTATATATTATCATCAGTATTTAATAAAGTAACATGGAAAGATTTTCATGATTTAAAAACTCCTAAATTAGTTAGTGATATATTAGTATTACCTATAAATTCATTTGCTAGTGATATTGATATTGAAAAAGATGGTGGTAATGAAGGTAAAAAAATTGATCATTTAGCTTTTGTAAAACATTATTCTGCTAAAATTTGGAAAAGTGTATAATTTTGTATAACGTTGGAGTAATTTAATAATAATTTATAGAATAAAGTTCAAATGTGTCAATTACTTCTCGTATATTTACATACCTTTTAAAATGCTATTTACTGAATTACTAAAACGACTGTAAATTATAATTCATCTTTTTCAATTGGATTTTTGGTTGGTTTTGAAGTTTTTGTTTTTTTAATAGTTCTTATAAATTTTTTGGTTCTTGTTTTGATTGAATTAGATGTAGTAATTGTAGTTGATGAAGTTGTACTTTTTGTTGTTTCAATTGAAATTGACTCTTCACCTAATAAGTCTGATGAATTATCAATGTTCTCATTAATTTCGGATGAGGATGCAGTAGGTTCAATAGTAGATGGTTCATCATTTGCTGGTTCAATTTCAGTAGTTTCAATAGAAACAGCTTCAGTTGAAGGAGTGGAAATCTCAACTTCTGGATTTTCAAAAGTTTCAATTTCAGATTTAATTTCTTCTTCGTTTAACGTTGGTTCATCTCTTCCTGTTCCTGATACTTCTACAGTATGTTGTGATTCTATCGGAGTTGGATCTTCTGGTGTATATTTCACTTCCTCAGTTTCTTCTTCTACATTTTCTTTGAATTCTTCTTGAGTAGAAGTCTCTATTGTTTCTTCACTTGATGTAGTAACTTCCGATGGGAGTTCTGAGTCAGTATCTGTTTCAATTAACTCTTCATCGGTCACACTTGAGTTTGAAACATCATCTTCAGCATTTGGTAAACTTTCATCTTGAGATTCTTCAATTTCTTCAATTTCAACAATTTCTTCAATCACTTCAACATCATCAGCTTGATTATCATCTTCAAACTCGGAATTTTCTTCAGCAATTTCTGACTCATCATTTGGATCTTCTTCAATAACTTCAACAATTTCTTCAATAACTTCTTCTTCTTCATTTTTATCATCATCATAACCTTGATTTTGAAACTCATCGTCTTGTAACTCTGTTCCTTTTTCTTCAAGATCTTCTGGTTTCAATTCAGTATTTGTATCATCTTCATAAGTTTCAATTTTTGCTGCTTCATAATTAGGAATATTTTGAGCTATATTTTCATCAACATTTTCATCAATTTCATTTCTATCTTTTTTTTCTTTCTCAATTTCTGCATCAACTTCTTCATTACTGGTGTTTTTATTATCTAATACTTCGATTGGATCAACGATTTCAGATTCATCTTTATTAAAAGTATTTGAATCTTCATTTTTAGCTTCATTTTCATCAAATCTGTCTTGTCTTTCCTTTTCGATTTTTGCATCAATCTCTTCATTACTTGTGTTTTTGTTAGTCAAGACTTCTATTGGGTCAACAATTTCTGATTCAACTTTATTAAAAGTATTAGAATCTTCAACTTCGTCATTTTCCACATTTTTATCAATTCTATCTTTTCTTTCTTTTTCAATTTTTGCTTCGATCTCTTCAATATCAGCTGATGCACTATCTATGATTTCAATAGGTTGTTCCAATTCTGGTTCAATTTTATTATATGATGAATCAATATCTTCATTAACATCAATGTCAATTTCTTCTACCGGAGAATCAGTTTCATTTTGATTTATTTCGTTTCTATCATTTCTTTCTTTCTCAATTTCTTGTTCAACTTGTTCAGAATTTACAGTTGAATTATTTAAAATTTCAATTGGTTTTTCTAATTCTGGTTCAATTTCATTGAAAAATGTTGCATCTGTTGAAATATAATTTGAAGTTGAAGTTACATCAGTTGATAAAATTGATGTAGTTAATTTAATATCATTCAAAGTTTCACTATCAAAATCTTCTTTTGTGATTTCTTTAAAATCCTTAGTGACTTCTTGTACTATATCATTCAAAGTATTTTTAAAATCTTGTTCATGATCTTTCGCTTTTTTAATCTTATCATTATAAATATCCTTAGCTTTTGAACCATATCTTTTACCATATTCTTCAGCATATTCATAAGCTAATTTCCCATAATTTTGAGCATAATCATAAGCTAATTTTCCATATTCTTCAGCATAATCATACGCGAATTTTCCATAATGAGATCCAATATCTCTATAATCTTTAGTATATATCATTAAATCATTAAATTTTCCTGCTTCATGTAATTTTTGTACTCCAAATGCAATAAATATCATTAGTATTATAGTAAATAAATATTGAACTAGTGTTCCAATAATTCCAAATATTGAAGTTTTTGATTTATTTAAATATTTTGGTGGAATTCTGATTACATTTAAAATATTTGCTGCACTTCCAGTAGCTAATTTTGTACCATTTGGGGAGAAAGTTACACATGTTATAGCGAAAGGATGTAATTTTTTGAATGTTTGAATGGTTTTTAAATTTGATAATTGTATTAATGTTAATGATAAATCATTACCTGCTACGGCTATTAAATCTTGTGGGATTGATATATCTAATGCAACTATATTTTTAATGTTTTTTGATATTAATTGTTCTTTTATTATTTTGTTGTTTGTTAAACTAAATTTAATTATATAAGCACTTTTGCCCTTGTATGTTGCCGACACTATTGCTTCAGAATCATTGATTAATTTTATTTTTGATAATTTATAATCTTCAAAATGTTTTTCAGATATTATAGAATTTGTTTCTGTGGAATAAGTAAATATGGAATTTGAAGTAATATAAAATAATTTCGAACCATCTTTATTAAATTCAAAATCTTTTATTTCAACATTTGTTATATATTTATGTTTCAATTCTAATAAACTTGGATCAAAAAAATATAAAGTTGAAGGTAATTTTGACGTCATTATACAACCAATTGAATTATTTGAAGCTAATTTTATAACTTTAGGATATTCATCAGTATCTCCATCCAATTCTGCTTCAAATTGAGCAGCATCTTCAAACATTAAATGTTCTTCATCATTATATCGATATTTTCTTACATTATTATTTATATTCATAGTTTTCAACAATTCTGAACTTTGATTACAACCAACTAAAATTTGATATTCAGATTGACTTGTACCATCATCATTTAATGAATTTGTAGTTTTTACAAAATCTAAAACTTGAGGAGAATCTTCATTTGCAGGTAATTGAATCTCTCTAAATCTTTGAATAATTCTATTTTTTTGATTTGTTTTAAAACTACATTTTAATGCAGTTATTTTATTCGGTATACCATTTGATCCTTCACCTCCTCCTCCAATTACTAATACTGTTTTATTATTTATAAATTTAGCCCCATAAATTGGGTATTCTAATGATATAGATGATTGTTCTTTGGCCATTTTTTATAGCAAAATCTTCGAAATCTTGAAGGCTGGATTGAATTAAAGATTTCAATTGATGAGTCTCAGAATTTAAAAGAAAACACGAATTCAAATTTGGTAGTGAAAATAAACTTAAATTGTCACAGAATTAAGAAAGCTGCCACTAAAATATTTTGACACGGTTACTTTTTAACAATAAGAATGATGAATTCATTTCCAAACCAGAGCTTGTAGATGGCAAAATTTAGAGGTCATGGGCTAAAGAGGTACGAACATCTTAAGACTCCTTTTTTGACATCTAGTATTGTGTTCAATTTAGAGATAATGCCCAAACGTCATCATTACAAGGCTAAGTTAAGGAATAGGAAAGGTTGAGTCTCTTTTATTTCCATCATGAAAGACTTCGGTGTTGCTTGTAACTTTAGGTTCTAGTTAGCTTGTGATGATGGTAACCAAATTCTTTCAATCAACATCATTATTTGTGATATTCTCTGATAGTTTAAACTATATGAAAGTGTTAAAGTTTTATAAATATGGAATAGATCATCATAAATGTGTTCAGTTGACTTATTGTGTTTAATTCATCGTTTTACACAGCTTCAGTTTGATTATCAAGATAATATTTAATGAGTATAACACGTAAATTTAAATATTATCTAACTAACCAAATTGAAGCTGCTAAGGACAACGAATTGAACACAATAAATAAAAGTGAATTCTTGATCTTTTTAATTTGTCACTCTTGGTACCTGTAAAATAAACCTCAACCCATGTTAAAGCATCTCTAATAAAGAAATGCCAGACTGAAATTTTGTTCAGAATAAACTTTTGAAACAAGTTCAGGATAATATTAATAATGGGTACTCATAAAGTTTCAGCAGCTTCTTTCAAAATTTTAAAATATATCAAAGAATATCAAATCCAAAAAGATACCTTTAAATATTTGACTGGTTGTAGGAAGGCAATTTGGTTCAAAATGAAGAAGAACCTTAATATGCATTTAAAAAGATGACTACAAACATAATAACCATATAGATATTGGTTTAAATTTGTTCTTAGTCATCGTAGATACGCACGCTGAGGTTGTCCAACAATTAATAACCAAATTGCCTTCAAACAACTAGTCAACGTCCAAGACCCTAACAGTGATGATAACTTTGACTTCAAACCTCTTGTAATATAGTGTACACAGTCCGGCAAGTTGTGATGATATGATTACCGAATTGTGATGATGATATTGACTATCTATAGGAATGATAAAAACTTGCCCTTTGAAAGAATGAATGATCTAAAAAGAATAAAAATTTGTTGTGTAAGTAAATCTCGGATAAAAGAAATTTATATTTTTATTTTATTATTATCAATTCTATCAATTATAATAGAACAAACATTATTAATAACATATAGCAATATAGAATCCACTATACAAGAGTCATATAGAACCAGATCCTTTAATCTCCATAAATAAGAAATATAATGATAAGTATAATATGCTTTATCATAATAAATGCATTATCAAGACTACTACTATTAGGTGATTTACAAGAAAACCCCACATTTACACAACAACAAGATAGAATTCTACTACCTCAAGATCAAGAATCAGAATCAGAAGAATCAATAAATTTACAATTAAAACATATTTTTCATCATGGAATAGGTAAAGATGATTATAGGATACATAAAAGATTAGATATTACAGAAGAATATTTATCAAAGCATCAAGAATATTTCAATAAATTAATTAATGATATTAGTAAACAAGCACAAACACAAGAAGATAATGATAATGATTGGCCTTTAATACATAAAAATTCAAATCCTTTCAGTATAAAACTACCGTTCAAAACATCCAAATCCATAGCAAAAAGATTAAAAGATAGAAATGAACCAAATTTCATAGAATCATATCTTGATTATGCAAGATCTATAAATGGTAATCCCCAAATATTAAATAAAATTAATTTAGAATGGATTGATGAAGATATTACAGTCCCCAATGTAACAGATAGAGATACAATTATAACATTAGCTACAATCTCATCAAATTCTTATGTTCGATTTCCAAAAGATGATGATGAAAAAAAAAAATCAGATTGGATTGATGTTGGAGGTTGGGAACCGAATGATTCAAATGAAAATATAAATTTTGGATGGGAAAAAATTGGAATGAGAGGTCATATATTTGTAAGTAATGATAATAAAACTGTTGTTATTGGTATAAAAGGAACTTCTGGAGCAGGATTACCAGGAGGATCAAGTGATGAAACTTCAGGAGTTGATAAAATAAATGATAATTTATTATTTTCTTGTTGTTGTGCAAGAGTTGGTTATATGTGGACTACAGTATGTGATTGTTATGAAAAAACTTATACTTGTAATCAAGATTGTTTAGAAAAAGAACTTAGAAGAAAAGATAGATTTTATCAAGCTGCTTTAGATATTTATAAAAATGTTACTGAAATTTATTCACCTGATGAATTTGAAATTTGGGTAACTGGTCATTCATTAGGTGGAGCAATGGCTTCTTTATTAGGTAGAACTTATGGTTTACCAGTTGTTGCTTATGAAGCTCCTGGAGAAATGTTAGCAACAAAAAGATTACATTTACCTCAACCTCCAGGATTACCAAAACATTTAGAAAATATTTGGCATATTGGTAATACTGCTGATCCAATATATATGGGAGTTTGTAATGGTGCATCAAGTTCATGTTCTTTAGCTGGTTATGCAATGGAAACTGCTTGTCATACTGGTTATCAATGTGTTTATGATGTTGTTGGTGATAAAGGTTGGAGAGTAAATTTATTGAATCATAGAATTCATACAGTTATAGATGATATTATTTTAACTTATAATGAAACTGCTAAATGTGTTGAACAACCTCCTTGTAGAGATTGTTTTAATTGGAGATTTGTAAGTCATATAGATGATGATTAAGGTATATAATTAATCAAAAAAATGTTTAATGGATGGTTGTTTTTATAGACTTAATAAGATTGTAAATTCTATTTGGCTCTTTTCAGTTGCTCTTGTTCACCCAAATTATCAATACATTGGTAAGTTTTTTACAAGGAAAATCAGTCATTGAGTTAACCACTGAATCTTTGAATAATTAGTTCTTCACAGTTACTTGTTTACTATAAATTTTGGGTGTACTTCCCTATATACAATTGAGATTTACCCTTCTTTGTCTGATGTTACTGCTTATATTTAAATTACAAACAAACTAGTTACTCCATTTTTCCAAAAATTTGTTATTCAATTTCCTCTGATTTGAGTTTTAATGCGTTTGCCCGATTCATCACTTTCAAGTGTGTATGCTTAGTAAAATGAGCTCTAATTATGAGTAGTAATATTTATCATTCATCGTAAACCAACTCTTTCTAATTAAAGCCCCATTTATCTAGCATACACTCCAGAAATGGATTAATCAAGTATTCGCATTAGAACTGAAAACAGAAGTGATGACTCTCTGAAAACCACACACACAACTCGCAAATTATTAAATCGCTTAAGTTGTTCCGTGCAAATAACGAATTTCTGGTAATTAATGCGAGGCAAGTGATGTTAAAGGAATCTTATGTTGATACACCTTGTGCATGCTGAACTTGTAAAATAAATTCTTACTGTCAAATCCACTTTCACCAATTAATTGTGTTCATTATCAAAAAAGGATCTTTATTCAACAATGATTGTGATGTCCATAATCATGAAAGTTTATGCTTTTGAATCTTCGTATTCATTGATAAAATGATGTGGTAGTAACATAGAAGGCTTTGTCGCCTCATTCTTGTGATATCGAATATTGAAACGAACATTTCGAAATTACGTACTTAATTAAATGACCTATTGTAGTTAAATGAAAAGGATACTTAGATGTTTCAAAACCGTTATTCGAATGGCTGTGCTAATAAAAAAAAAAAATTTGTATGATCTGTATGTATAGTACAAAATTAAAATGTGCCTCGAGGAAAAAAAAATTGCAATGGACACTAAAAATAACCTATCACAAGTATATTCGTTAAACTACTACCGTAAGTAATGATTTCTAGGAGCTAATCCACTACTGAGGGAATCAATTGCTTGTATTCCTCATTCATCATTCATCATTCATCATTCATCATATTCTCTTGTTTCCCCTAATTGGACCCATGTTTCAGTAAAAATAGGAGGGACAAGTACTTAACAACTAAAAATGATTAAGCCTTACCATCTATTAATAGTATCTAAGTACTATTATTTAAGATTGCTACAACATTAAATTCATCGAGTAGTACTTAACATCATAAGCCGCATTACATAATAAATTATAAATTTCCTAATTAGTAACAAACCAAATTTTACCACTTGTTTTTAATTGTACCTATTTTAGATTTTGTGTAATTTGAAAAGTTTAGATTTCGACTATGAAAAAGTCATGAATTATCAGATTTAAGTTTTACAAGGAATTATGAGTGGAGTAAAGATTCATAACTACTAGCTTACAACATAGAGAGTTGTATCAGCAGAATACACACCAAGAAGATTGAAATCAGCCTTATAAAGCAGAAGGGTTTTGATTTACTCGACTAGACTCTCTTTCTCTTCGTAATCTAATTTAAGCTGCAAAATTAACTAAATTAATTAAAAAGTAAACAATTACACAAAATTGTATTAGGTCTAATGAAATATTGAATTTGGAGAGAGAATATGAAATTTTAAAAAAACCATATCATTCAATCATTCCTTCGAAATGAATTGCATTAGCCAAAAGTACGATGTTTTGTTTTTTTCTATTATAAAATTTCATTTTATTTCAGATGACTAAATGTAAAAAGTTTTTATTCTATTTCAATTTCTTGTTAATTTATATTTCAATCATCTATTAACTTACTACTACTACATCATTTAAAGTTTTTGGTTTTCATTTATAATTTTATTATATTTTATTTTGAAATCTTTTTTTTTTTTACTCCCTTCTTTTTTGAATCTTGATAGTCAATTCAATTCATTAACTAGCTAGCTCATTCACTAATAGTTCTACCACTAAGGCTACAATCACAATTCACTCACATCAAAAGTAGTTCATTCAAAAAATCCTCGAAAAAATGAAATTAATAGCTACTTTTTTTAATTTATTCTTTTTAGCAGGTGCTATTTTATTATTAATTTTTACAGTATTATCAGGTTCATCAAGACATAGACCATTAAATAAATTTTATTGGTTAGAAGCAGATACTTCAAATATTCCTAATGCTCCAGCATCAAGATCAGCGTGGACATTTTGGGGTGTATGTGATAAAAATGATTATAGTAATTGTTTATTAGGACCAGCTTATCCTATATCACCAGTTGATAATTTTGAAACAACAAGAAATATACCTGAAAAATTTTCATCACAAGAAAATACTTTTTATTATTTAAGTAGATTTGCTTTTGCTTTTTGTTTAATTGCATTGGGATTTGCCGGATTAGCTTTTATTATTGATATTTTAGGATTCTGCTTTTTGATAATTGATAAAATTGTTATATTTTTAATTAGTATTGCATTATTTTTTATGGCTGGATTTGCAGCTTTCCAAACTGCAGTAGTTGTATTAGCTAGATCTGCATTCCATTCAGATGATTTATATGCTCATATTGGTGTTAAATCAATGGCTATTATGTGGGCTGCTTTTGCTTGTTTAATTATTTGTTGGGTTATAACATTAAGTGCAAATATTGTAAATAGTTATAAAAAAAATATTAATAGAGTTAATGGTGAAAAAGGAAATAATCAATCTCAACAACAACAACATCATCAAACAGGGGCTGCTGGTATAAGAGATGATTCTTCATTTACAAGAGCTAAAAATGTTGATGATGAAAATCAAAATGGTGGAGGAATTAGATTTTTTAAAATTAAAAGAAATCAAAAAGTAAATGATGAAGATTCAGTTTAATAATTTTTGGAAGATTAATGAAATTCAAATTTTTTAAGCTTAATTCATTCATAAAATAATATTTAACTAAATGACAATCAATAAAAACAATCAAACAAAAGACATTTAACAATTTATTTTTAAATTTCATCGATACGTTATACTTTTTTCAAACCTAATAATTTTTACATACATATATATAATTATACCATAATGTTTCATTCAAATCACTTTTTAAAAAAAGACAATAAATAGTTGTGTATTAATAATAAATAATAATTATAATAATTTAGTAAAACTTACTAGTGAATCTTGTGACCTCTTCTGGTTCAATTGAGATCTGGAGATTTGAGATTGTGAATCTCGATGTTTGTTTACATTTGTGAATTCAGTGTCGAGAGATTCCGCTAACAATTTAGCGACTGGACACAAAAATTATGTACAGTATGAGGTCAAAAAAAATCTATACCGCAATATAAAAGACAAATACCTCACTCAATTTAGCACGAATTAAGTGAATTGATCTCTAATACTTCCAATAACTCATTTAAATAAGTATGTTATAATCGATTAATTAGTATTGGTTTGACAAATTTTGGTTTATTTCACAAAATTTTGATGAGAATTGGTTATTGATTGGTATAAAATTTGCAGCAAATAAGTTCAAAAATGTGACTTCTAAAATTTAGATATCATATTCAAAGTCAGATTCCAAAATACGTTTGGTGAATAGTTAATGGTGGAGATCTTGTTACTAGCTTCAGAGTTCTCTACATTATGAAGGCTCAAAATTTAACATCTAGATTTTATTGTATCAAAGTTTGATCTAAATTTACGAAAGGAAGAAATTATTCATAATTTAAGTACTTCTGTTGATAGTTTTAACTTCATTGATTTTGCAACCTTAGAAGCACATATTTAGTGAAATTTGTCATCTTCACGACAGATCTATCAATTTTATCTTTCGTTCTACTTTATTTGAATTTACTTTTAATTTGATTTTAATTTCTGATTTATTTTACTTTAAGGGGGGTAATTGTAAGCATCGGTATTAGATTAATTAATTAATCTGTTTGACCCACTGTTTTAATTGAACGGCACAAAAATTATTTTTGCATTGTTTTCAAACAAATGTAAATTTAGATAAAAAATTAGCGTGGTTTTGAAAATGCGCTTGTTTCGTATGTCAAACGATTTAAATATCAATTTTGTATGTATGGAGATTTCCTTTTGTTTTGTATAAACATTTAAAGATTTTTTGTAATGAATTGTTTGTTGATAAGTATTGAATCTATTAGATTTAATTTTCAAACAATGCAATTTAATTTTTGAATAACTGCAATTAATTAAATACATACTTTTAAAATTCAAATGTCAAAATTGAAAAAGTATTTCAGGACTGCTTTTCGCCATTTCTTTGATTTATATTAAACCCAATATTTACTAGTAAGTGAAAAACATAAAATTTTTGATTTTTTTCAATTTTATTTTCAACCTCCTTATCATCAAAATATACACTGATATGTCTGCTTTATTAAATTTGTTAATTGCAATACTATTTTTCTCAATTGCTTATTTTATTGCTGGTAAATATCAAACTAAAAAAGGATTAGATTTAAAACTTATTGTAATTGGTTCAGCTATTTTTACATCAGGTTCTACACTTATTTTACATTCTTTAAATTAACATAAAAAAGAAAAATTAATTCGAATTGGTTCGATCTTTGAAATTGTTTGTTGAGTTACTATTCATGAACCAAATTTGCAACAAAAAAGTTTACAAATATAATATGTATCATAAATCGAGACACCAATAGAGATTATTTCAGGCTTTGTAAATTTAAAATGGAGAGGCAAATTTGTTTTTCAAATTTTATAAAGCTTACTAGGGTTTGTAGTCTGGATTTTGATTACTTGAATATCTTCAAATGTATAAGCTCAAATTACAACAACCTAATTTACGAGAAGAAGGAAGTTATAATTAACCTACCTGACTTTGTTGAATATGTTACAACCTAATTTTGAAACTACTTTATCGAACTTTATTTTGAAATTTCTTCATCTCTGAATTCGATAAAGTTTTAGCCTAATTTGTAAAGAAGTTCTTTAGTTATTCGATCGTTTACACATTCTTACTCTTTTCATACGTTTTTTAATAGTATATACTAACTTTTATCGGAGTTTCAGATTTTCTTATATGAAGAAAATTACAATATTTTGATTCTAACAAAAAAATGACAAAAACTAGGGCTGTTGAATAACATTCCAACCGTTCTTGCCATATAGTATTTGATTTGTTCAAAGTAATTATGGAAATGATGATACGTTCTAATCTGAATGTCTCTTCAATTATTCTCTACGGATATATGCTTTTATAATTCCAGTATATACAAATTACTTAATTAAGTCATTTAATAACTTTAAATTATATTTTTTATGTATTGTGTTTGAGATGTCAAGTATGTATAATTTATTATTATAGTAATAATAAGAGAAATAGAAAGAGAGAGAGCTGGCTAATGGTTATAGAACAAATTGGTCTGAATATAAGTTTATAGACTACCTATTGACTGTCCCAGTCTATGATTAATACGAGATCCCTGTATAAAGCACGAGATCCCTGTACAAAGCACGAGATCCCCTGTGTAAGTTCTTGGTGTAAATCTAGTGGTGAACCAGTGCATAAGTCTAATAATTCGGTATAGATTTTCACTGTTTACCTTTTCTCAATGGAAAAATAAAAAAATTAAAGTTTCAAAATTACAATAACACATTTATTTTAGCAACCAAATTTATATCTATTACTTTATACTCAAGCAAAACATTTACAACCACCAATTACAACAACAATTTCACATCAACCTCATCCCACAACACTACCATTGAGTTGTTAAAAGACAACTAACATCATCAATTCAATTTCTACTCGCTAATCACTACCAATGAGTAGGACCACAGATAAATTATTATATTATCTATTTCTAACAATATTATCATGGATTGGGTTTTGGTATATTATATATCTTATTACAGGTTTTCATTTAAATACTATAACAATAAATAATGGTATATCTTTTAATGGAATCACCCTAAAAAATTCAAAACAACTTATAAAAATCAAATCTTTAAGATTTAGATTATGGGGAAATACAAAAATGACAATTATAGATGATTTATATATAAAATTATATCCTTCATCACCAAATAAAAAACAACAATCCAAACAACTGTCATCATCTTTAGATTTTAATGAAGATACATTAAGTATATATCCAAAAAATTTTATAAAAAAATGGTTTATAAGTTTTATAATACGGCATTTTCCAACATTAGATTTAGAATTTCGAAATACAACTATAATATCAATATTAAATTATAAAACTCAAATATCATATATAAAATATAATATCAATTCAAGAAAAAGTATAAGATCTACCAATTTTATAAAATTTAAATCTTCATTAATTTTAAGTAATATAATTCATAAAATGAAAGAAGATATAAAACCTGCTTCATTAACTACTTTTAGATTAGAAATTAAATTACTGATAAATGAAAAAAATGGAAATTTAAAAGATTTTAAAACTAAAATTAATATATCTGAAAGTAATATATCAATTTTTAATACAATTAAATATTATGTATTACGTAAAGAAACTAAAGATGAAAAAGCAGCTTCATCATCACCACCACCACAACCAAATAAAAAATCACATAATAAATTAACAATTGATAAGATTCTAAAATTATCACATAATTTAGTTTCTGATATAAGTATACATATTGAAAATTCTAAAATTTCAGAAATTCCATTTGTATTAATTGAAGATAATATGTCAATTGAAGAATATTTTAAAGAAATTAGACCCAAAACATCATTGGAAATTGTAACAAAATCTGTTTCTTTTAATTTATCAAAATTAAATAAAGATTCAGCTGGTTTTGAAGCAAGTTTTAATCCAAAATTAGATTCTCCTTTCCATTTAACTTTATCAATTCAATTATTTAAAATTTTTTTTATCAAAAGAATTAATTTATTAAATGGTATAGATGGACAAAATTCTGATGAATTATTAAATATGCCAAATAATTCATTTACTTTTAAATCAAATTTATTAAGTCAATTAATTCAATCAAGAGGTTTTGAAAATTGTGTAATGGAAATTTATTTTTCTGCAAGTTCTCCCATATTAGATGTTACTTCAAGACAAATGAGTGCATTATTATATAATGGAGTATTAATTCAAAAATGGTTTAAGTTGAAAAAATTAAGAAAACAAATTAATAATGAACAAATAAGTGATAATGAAGAAGATGAAGATGAATTAAAAGTTAAATCTTTAAAAGCAAGAATTTGGAAATATGTTAATGATCATTATCCAAATTTAGATATGAAAATTGTTATTGAACAACCAAGAATTATTTTACAACATGAAGGAAAAAACACTCAATTATTAAATTGTTCTTATTCTTTATTAAATTTTAATTTATCAACTACTGAAACAAGAGATTATTCAGCAAATTTAGAAATTTTATATCCAATTATAAATTATCATGAAAAATCAAATTTATCAAGTAAAGATTTTAATAATAAAATAATGAAAAAGGATATTGCTAAAATGAATAATTTTAATTTAAAATTAGATATTTTTAAGAATCTTACTATAAATTCATCAATTGAATTTAATAAAATTGTTGTAAGTTTAACAAGTTTAGAAGTTTTTCAAGGTATTCATTGGTTATTATTAGATGTTACAAAATTAGCAGAAAGTGATTTTTCAATTGGAAGAATAAATAATTCATTTAATGAAGAATTGAAAGAATTGAATATATCAAAACAGACCAGTATACCAGTAAAATCCATGGAAGAAAAACTTTTCAAATATTTACCTTCTTGGATTAATCAAATTGAAATTAAATTTGTTGAAATTGATTTATTAATTGGTGCAAGATCTGTACTTATTCCGAAGTCTGATCTTTTTGAATCGAGTCTTAATGATATTGATAGAAATCATGATTTAAGAAAAATAAATTTAAAATTAGAATCAATTAAAACTTTAATTATAAATAATGATAATAATAATGATCAATGTGAGAGTGATTTATCATCAAATTCACTGGAAACTTTAACTTCTTTAGTTGATACAGAATATTGGTCCATAACAACCACACTAAAAAATTTACAATTATTAATGCCAGATGATCATAGTTCAAAACATTCCAAAACAACACCATTTATTGAATTTCCCAAGATAGAAATGAAAATGGATTCAATAACTGATTTATATGGAAAAAATCAATTATTATTTGCTTCAAAAATTGACAAATTAAATTTAAATTATAATAGATTTAAATTATTTACATTAATTGGTTCAATTTATTTAATTAGAGAATTTATAATTGAACCTTTAAAATTAATAAAATCCAAAATAAAAAAAGAATTAAATAAATTTGAACAACCATCAATTTCAAAATCTACAAATATTTTAAAATTTTTAGTATTAAATATTGTATTAGAAGAACTGACTATGATATTATATTTATCATCAGATTTTAAATTGAAATTACAATTATCAAATTTAGAAATTGATTTAGTTAATAAAATTGGAAAGCTATCATTATATTTTATAAGATTATTAGCTATATCACCAACTATAAAAGATAAATGGTGTAGATTAGTTTGTGTTGATTCATTAAATTTAAATTCAACATTAAGTAAAAAACCAAAATTAGATATTCATACAGATTCAATTAGATTAATTCAACCTCATAAATTTATTGTATATAAATTATTTGATAATATTTCAATTTCATTGAAGCTAGCAAAACATTTAGTCAAGTTATTAAAATCTAATGAAACTAAAGAAAATTCAAATATTGTTCATCCTCATCAACAAAATCCAATTCCATTACCTCCTATATCAATAAAATCAAATCATTTAAAATTTGTAATGGAAGATGATCCTTTTGAATCTGAATTAGGTATGATTTATCAATTAGGTTTAGTTGAACAAAGGAAAAGATTAGAATTATATTCATTATTTGAAAATAAAGAACGTCAATTACCAGATGATAAACAGTACTTCAAGAGATTAGATAATTTAAATCAAACAATTTCAAAACTGTGGATTAGAAAAGTTCAAGTATATAAAGAAAAATTAAGAAAAGAAGTTGCAAATCATAAAACTTATCTTTTTGGTAATGAATGTAAATTTGATTCAAATTATAATTTGGATGTTGTTGCTTATCCTTATCATGCTCCTTTATTAATAATAGCAATGGAAGGATTTGATTTAAATATTAATCAACCTGAATTTGGTTTAGATAATGTTGCTGATTTCATATATGAAGTTGGTCAAAAAGTTCCAAAAGATACTAAATATTCAGTATTAATCCCTACACAATTAGATTTAAAAGTTATTGAAATGAGAATGCATTTAAGAGATTATCCATTACCTATATTATATTCACCAAGATGTAAAAATAATAATTCAAGTTTATATTTAAAAGGTCCACTTGTAATAACAGAACAATTAGTTACAAAAGATGAACATATAAGAAAATTGGATATCCCCCTTGTCCCCCAAGCAAATTCAAAATATGATTCATTAATTGTTGAAAAAACTTTATCAAGTATTAAAATGTATACAAAATTAAATTGTAAATTTGATTCAGATTATCCAACAAGAATTATATGGGGTACATCATATAATTTTGGTATACAACAATTTATGTTAAATTTTGATCAATTTTCAAAACCTCCTGTTGATCCTTCTAATAAATTAGGATTTTGGGATAAATTAAAATATATTTTACATGGTTCTTGTACAATAAAAACAAGAAAAAGTTTAGAAGTTGGTTTTAAAGGTTCAAGAGATCCTTATGATTTATTAGGTACTTCAACAGGATTTGTATTATCTTTTCAAAAAAATGTCATATGGGATATAAATAAAAATGATGATTCAAGACAATTTTTTGATATTACTGCTGATTCTGTATCATGGTATATACCAAATTATTTAGGTGGTCCTTTGCTAGCATGGACAAGAAATAGTTTAGATTCCATTTATTTACCTGATTCTCCAAATTTTATAAGTTCTTGTTTTGCTTATTATTTAGAAGATTCCAAAACTAAACCAGATTTTGATTATATGAAAAAAGTATTTGCAAAAGATACTATAAATTTAAGTGGTGGTATAAGTTATCGTGTTGGTTTCCTTTTGCAACGTAAAGTTGATGGTAAAAGAATTGATAAATTTAAACCTCATTATGATATTCAATTAATGAATCCAAAATATTGTGACAAAGATCATGATTCTTATCGGGGTTTCAGAAGTGAATATATTCATATGGCTATTTCATTAACTGCTGATAAAGATAATACTTACAATACTATACATTTAAGTCCAGGAGCTTTTAATCAATTTTTTGCATGGTGGAAATTATTTGCAAGTAATATGATGTTACCAATAAGAAGAGGTCCATTATTTGGAGAAGTTAAAAATTCTGTAAAATTTTCTCAACATTTATTTACAAATAAATTTTCATTTTATTTAAAATCATTATTTTTATCACATATTTATAGAGATGAAATAGTTGATGTTAATGATGATAGAATTGAATGTGTTGGATTAAGAGCTAAAATTAATGAATTTTCAGTTGATTTACATCAAAGAAAAGAACCAACAACATTATATCATGAAGAATTATCAAAATCTACAAAAATCATGAAAATGATTTTTAATGTTGGAGAAGTTACATTATCTGGGATTGATATGAGAGTAATTCATACAAGTTTTATTCAAAATTTATATTCAAATAATAAAAAATCTTATAATGATGATAAAAATTCAAAATATAATATATATTTCGATAATGATAAACGTTGGTTTGATATTCAAGATTATGAAGAAGCATTTTTACCATCAATAAAATATAGTCCAAGAAATGTTAATATTTATCCAGTAATGTATTCTCATAGATTTTCATATGAAAGAGATACTGATCAAGATGCTTCAAAAAATGAAGAAGATGATCAATTTGGTAATGAAGATATTCATAATTGTAGAATTAAAGATAAAGATCCAACACAAGTTCGTATTGATATATTAACAAATAGATTAAATTCATTAAATCAAATTTCCAAAAAAGATTCAAGTCTTTTAAAAAGAATTGAATTTTTAGAAAAAGAAATTGAAGGAGTTAAAAAAAATAAAAGAATTGTTTATCAAAGATCATCAACAATGGCTTCAGTACAAAAGGAAGATGAATTTTTTCATAATAAATTTACTTGGTTAAGTATGCTTTTAAAATGGAATAGAAATTGTAGAAATTTAGTTTTAAAATATATTCATTTTGTTCAATTAAAAGCAAATATGAGAAAATATTTATCCCATGAATCAATAACTTTGCTTGAAAAAATTATTGAAAAAGGTAAAAAGGCAATGGAAGAAGATCAAAGTAGCAATAGTGAACAATCTAATTTCTCAGAATCTAATGGTAGAAGTTTATCTACTCATGATGATTCTGAAACTATTGATTTATCATCAAAACAAAGATTAATTAAATTTGATAAAATTTTAAAAGAAATTTCGGGATCTGAAAATTTATCAGAAGATTATTTAATTGAAATTATATCACCTCAAATTCAATTACAAAGTGATGATGCTCCTGAATCAGTAGTTATTATATCTGCTCCATCAATAAGTGGTAAATTTATATCTATTTTAGATTCCAAGGATTCACCTAATCCAGATACTTTAGAAAAAAGATATGGTTGTATATTAAAAGATGCAAGTGTATTTGTATTAAATAAAAATTCATTAAATCCTTTAGTTGTTATTGAAAATCCTTATGGTGCTAAATCAAATTCAAATTGGCCACCATGGTTAGGTCCAGAAGTAACTCAAAATGGAAAATGGGCAGGAGAAGATCAATTATTAATTCAAAATTTATCAGTAATGACATTATTATATGATACAGAAATTAAATTAAATGATAATAAAAATAATTCATCACAAATTGATGCACCAAAAAGATTAAGAATTGATACTCCCTCCATAATTTTAACTTCTACTTCATCACAATATTTTACATTATATGTTATAATTATAAGTCTTTTATTTTATAGTGAACCATTAAGTAAAGTTATTCAAGAAAAAATTGAAAAAATGAAATTTTCAATAGATTTTGAAAATTTAGAAGGAATGACTGAAAAAGTTAAAATAATGCAATCATATTATAGAACATTAAAATTATTAGCATCAAATTATAGTTTTAGAAAAAATCATTTAACAAATGAAGATTTAAATAATTATTTAACTATAAATTTAGAAAGTGGAGAATATGCAAGTGATATTTATTTATTTTTAAAAACTTTATTAGCTGGTGATTTTTTTGATGATTCTTCAAATAATCCTCAAATTTCTTGGTTAATTAAAGCAGATGAATTTATATTACACATCTTGGAAGAAGATAGAACACCCATATTAGATCTTGCATTAGCTAAAGGAATCTACAAAAGAAAAGAATTTGAAAGTGGTTCAAATTTTAATAGAATTCAAGTTGGTATGTTACAAGGTTTTAATTTAATTGAAAATGCAAGATATCCTGATTTTATAAATCCAATAGATAATACCAAAATAGATAAAAATTTAATTGATTTATCATGGACAATGAATAGATCAGTTGGTGGTATAAAAGTTGTTGAAAATATGCAAGTTAATTCATTACCATTAAATATTAAAATTGATGAAATTACAGGTGAAAAATTAATGAATTTTATTTTTCAAACTGATTCTACATCTGATTTAAAAAATAGTAAAGTTATGACTTTTACAAATAATACAGAAGCTAAAAAGGATGAAATTGAAAATCCAGATGGTAATAATGATGAATTTGGATTTGTTGTTGAAACTGAAGGAGCAAATAAATCTGTAAATTTTGATAAAAATAAAGAAAAATTAGAAAAACAAGAGAAAGATAAAAAAGAAAATGGAAGTAGTAGTAATAATACAAGCGACAAAAATAAAAGAAGTTTAACAAAACTTTCAGGATTAAAATCATCAGAAACAAGTAATTCAAATGATGAAGAAGAAGATGATGAACAAATTAATGAAATGATTGAAAGATCAAAAAAATATTTTTCAATTATATCATTAATTATAAAATCAATAACTTTACAAATAACAATAAAATTAAATAAAGGATATAAAAGAATTTTAAATGTTAATAATTTTAAAATTGAATTACCTCAAATAAATATAAATAATGAAATTATGTCATTTATTGATTTAACTAATATGATAAAAAAATTAATTATAAAAACTTTATTAAGTCATATTGGTAAATTATTAGCAAATAAATTAAAATCAAATATTGATAACACCACAAAAGTCATTGATGATCAAGATCAAATTGAACAAAAAAATAAAAGATCAATTTTAAAACCTTTAAAAAAATATGATAGATTTATTCCTGTAAAGGAATTAACTGTTGTTAAAACTATAACGAAGTAATGAAATAAAAATTTAGAAGTATAAAAAAGTGTATAATTATTTAATATTTAATAAATAATAGTGATAAAATGCAATATTTGAATTACCGTAAGTATTAAAAATACTCCTATTAAACTAAGAATAAAAACTAATGTAGAACGAAGTACTTAGTGGATTCGTTTTTCCGTTTATTTTATAGATCATACTTAGTTGATGATTTAAGAGCCACTACTCCATTTAATTTTGTACATTTGTTGTTGTGTCCTAACGAATGATTAATACAACTGTAACGACTCCAGTAATTGCAATTGTAGCATCAATTGTTTTTATTTACATCCGTCTATGTTAATTTAGATCCAAAAATTGCTATAATACTTTAAAAACTTTACAATTTTAGCATATCTCATTGTAATACTATTAATTAATAGCTGATCAACCAATATCAGTCCCTTATATTCTATCAATTGCAATCTTTTTAAAGTCTTTAACGCAGTAGTTCATAGATCCACATGCAATGTTTTGAATACTTGCTAATCAAAGCTATTTGTAAGTTGGAAGTAACAATTCAACTTATCTAACTCACGGTTTATGTCACATGTGATATGTGAAGTTGAATGTTTTACTTTCTGGCCAATTTGGGACGTGAATTCTTACTGCCAAAAAACAAGAAATGTCTATTCTATATATGTTGTCTTTTAAATTCATCTTTATTCAATTGTTTCTTTTTCCTTTTATTACTTTTATTTTCATCAAATTCATCAATTTCATCACTTCTCATTAATATACTTTGATCATTAATAGCTAAATCAACAACATTAAAACCTGGTATACCATTTATAGGAGTTTTATCAAATTTTATTGCATTGTTTAATAAGTTTGAATCTATTGGGTTTATTGGTTGAGTAATTGATGATAAATTTGGATCTAATAAATTATGTAATTTTTCTAAATTTGAATTTGAAGGAATTGAATGTTTTCCTGGAAGATCTTGAATATGAGCTTTATATGATTTTCGTAGTTTTACATTTTTTGATCCATCTGGTTTGGTTCTTGATAATGAAGCTGTTAAATTTTCTAAATTATATTGTTTTATTAGATTGTTTAATGGTGTTGGATTTGTTGGTTTGTATTCTAGAAAATCATGTTAGTCAAAGACTTTTTGGAGGCTGAAAATTAATTTAACATACTTTTTGATTGGTCTATCAAGTAGAATAAATCTTGTATCGATTCATCAGTCATTTTATGACTGTCTTGGTTGTAAATTTCAAATTTACTTTATTAGAATCTTTTTTTCATATTCGAATTTTATAAATTTGTCTTTGTGTCGTGTTTCATAATTTTGGGACTTAAAAAAAATTAAGACATTCAAGTTAAATGAGAAATAAAAAATTCAACGAAAAAATTCGAATCAGACGTCTTTTATTAACCTCAAATAGGTAGATGTAGCAATATCTTCTAAAGATACGTGTATAGTAGTGAAAGGCAAAACTGAAAGACAAGTTGGATTTGATACAAATATAGATGGAAGTTACTATTAAATTCTTGAATGTTTGAAGCATCAGTGAGATTTAAAATGTTCAAGTGTATGATGCAAAGCCTTTATGAAAATATGTGGTAGAGTACATTCTTAGAATAGTAAAAGTTCTTTAAAGAAAGTGCTGAATCTATAAACTTTCATTTTATCAATGGAAAAATCTTGAACTATATCATCATATACAATGAATCACTTATTTTTAAAAAGAGTTAGTTGTACCACCAATACAGTTTTAATTAATTAAATAAAGACGGGGAAAAAGAACTGGAAAAAATTTTGAGAGATAGATGAATTTCTTAAGAAACTCATGGAAGACGTTAATCGTTTATTAGGATCTGCTTTGATAACTCTAGTCTGGTACCAAATAATTCTGATTATACATTTGATTTTGCGAGAAATCCAAAACTTCATCAAACATTAATTCCTCATAATATATTAGAATTAAAAGCTTCAATGGAAAAACAATATAATAAACAAAAACAGGAGATTCAGTTTTAACAAATAGAAAAGCTAATATTTTCAACATGTTTTAAAACAATTAAACAATCCAACCTTTATTTTGGACCTTATAGAGTTTTCAAAGCTGGTCCTAATAAACGGTCAACGTAAACAACCCTTACTTTAATTTGGTAAGGGCATCTACTAACTTTTATATAATGATTTCCATTTGCAACTAAGATACAACTAGATTAGAAGTCAATAATATTATTGATGTTATTAGAGTAGAGGGTCAGAAGTCAACATGCATTAAGAACATTGAAAGAATTATTTTTGACCTCTAGCCTAGTTGTAAGTTAATTTCGAATGGAAAATTTAAATATTAAAAAGTTGGTCTATCAATGATGCACCTTACTTATAGAGTTTTTTTCAAATAGAAATAAATGAATGATTAACCACCTTTTTTTTGTTTTAATGTCTTTGACTAGAAAATCCCAATAATATACAAACATTAAACACTTACAAAATACCATTATATATGTGCTGTTTAATTAGTTCATTTTGAATTAGTGATGATTCGACTGAATATGGGCTAGGTTTCTTAACCACTCCATATGATTTTAAAACAAGGAAGAAATTAATTGATAATTTCGTGTGTGTTATTTGTAGTTTTATTACGTCAATTTAAGATCGAATGGGATTCATAGGGACTAGAGTGAATCAAGTCAATAATGAAGATAATAAAATTAACAAAGTTATAATCAAATAAAATTATTTTTAATATTTATAAACTTCTATAACATTTTTATTAAAATTACAATAAATAAATAATTAATTCCCTAATACAACCTGAAAAAGAATATAATAACCAATAATAAAACGAAAGTAGATCTTAGCTTAGCAAATGCTGTTATTAGTCTAAAGACATAATTGTTTTCTACCACTATTTGCAACATTACTAACATTATGATCATGAACAATTTTTTTATGAGGAATTTCTTCTCCATTTTCATTACCACCTAAATCATCATTACAATTATCACAAATTTCTATACTTTTAAACCAAGGATCATCAAATAACATATCTAAATCATATCTTTTAACAGTTGAAGGATCACATAATTTCCAAGCAACTCTTGAAGCACCAGAACTTTCAAATTTTGCAGCTAATTTAAATTCAGATCCTGGACCTTTATTAATACCTTTATTATTTTTAAAATTTTGATGATCTGTACAAAATCTTTTATGATTAAATTGATAATCTCTATAACCATGATCTAATGGTGAAGCTTGTTGAAATGGTACACCAGAATAAATCATACAAAATAAAAGCATACCTAAACCCCAACAATCAGCTTTAAACATATTATAAGCAAAATTTTTAATTTCATTATGAGATTTTTCTTTTAATAACATAACTTCTGGAGGTGAATATGGTGGAGAACCAACATAAGAAGTAGATAATTTTATAGGACTATTAAAATCTCCAGGAATTTCATGTTGATAATCACTAACACCAAAATCACATAATTTACAACATCCCCTTGCGTCAATTAATACATTTTCTGGTTTTATATCTCTATGAGCAATATCTTGATCATGAATAAATTTTAAACCTTTTGAAATTTGTTTAAAAAAACAATATTTTTCCATAAGTGGAGATTTTTTCCAACCTGATCTTATAATCATTGAAAATAAATCTCCATTATTACAATATTCCATAACCATTCCCCAACCTCTTGTTAAATTAGCTTGAGATTGTATACGAATAATTCCATAAACATCAACAACATGTTGATTTGATGTTGTCTTTTTATGAATAATATATTCTTTTGCAACTCTCTTGTAGAATTCTTCATCACTTTCTTTACTCAACAAAGTAAATTTTTTTAAAGCATATAATTTTTTTTTATCATTACATGAATTTATAATTCTAACATCTGATGAACCTCCATCTCCTAATTTTTTATTTGATACATCTATATCATAATCATCTAATAAATTGATATGAGTTTCTTGTAAATTTTCAGGTAAATAATCATTTGGATTTGCAACAGGATTTGCTAAAACTCTTTCACCATCATTTACTCCAGATAAATAAAAACTTGTTGATTTTGGTTGTTCTTGACTTGGTGTCTTGATCATTCCATATGGATTATATACAATTTTTTCATGATTTGATGAAGAATGTGCTGGAGTTGATGATATTTGTGATTGATTTGTTGGAATTCTTGTATTTCTTAATTGTTGTTTTGCTGCATTTCTTGAATCTAATTGTGACATATGAGCAAAAGTTTCAGCTTTTGTTAATTTTTTATGTGGTATATTACCATTATTTAAATTTAAATTATTCATATTATTAATTAGATTAGTTGAACTTGGGTTGTTGTTGTGATTTAGTTCTGAATTTGCTCTATTTCTATTAATCTTTAAAGCATTATTTAATGATGATAATGAATTATTTGAATTACTATTTGAATTGATATTTGTAGGAGAATTATTACTATTATTTATTTGACTATGTTGATTAATTGGATTTGTATTTCTTCTTCTTAATGATAATGATGATTGAGTTCTTTTTGGAGGAGTTACAGCTCCATTACCCCCTCGATTACCATCAGAATCTATATGATGATCTTTATGTGAATGATGAAATAATTTAGATAATCCAATATGAGATGATGAAGAATTTATTGATGAATGAGAATCTGTTGGAGTTACATTTCCTGTATCTCTTCTGAATAAATTTTTTATACCATGATGATGATGATGATGAGGTTGTGGTTGTTGTGGTGTTACAGGTGGTGGTACTTTATTAGTATGATCTTTTAGTAAAGTCATCGTGATATTTTATAGAATACTATTGAATTGACTTATGATGGATGAAATAAATGTGAAATACCAAAGGTGTAATGGTTTTGGAATAGTTATTGGGAATATTATGGGGTTGGGTGTGTTGTTGTTTCGCTCGTGAAGGTCCCCGTTTATGGTACGCTGATCTAATCTTTTGTAATGTTGAATTGAAATTTAACTGTTTGATTGATTAAACCTTTAATTAGATTATTAATTAAATCAAATTAAAATAATATAGGGCTTTCTCTCTCTATCTAATACTTTAAACAATAATAGTATTAAACTTAATTGCTGTTATATGTAATTTAAATGATACTTTCAAGTGCAAGTCTATGTAATTATGAGTGAAAATAGTCAATGAGCTTGAACAATTGGTTGAATTAAGATCTAATACAAATGTAAAATGTTAAAACAATATGAAATTAATATTAAATTAATGGACATATGTTATGTTATAAATCAAATTTAAAAAATCTAAAGGTTTAGCGGGTTTATTAAACCAAACTGACTCAATGCCCTGTAAATTTATTATTTACTCCGTTTGAAAAATTTAACAAAAAAGAAAAATGAATGGGAATTAGAAAGTGAGAGAGCTGATTACATCATAATCATGAGTCTATATCATATCATCTTATATCCGGGTTAATTGAACAAACTTAAGAATTAATCCTATATATCAACCAACAATTATGAGAGACATGTTTTAAAATTATTGACTCTCTTTAACTCATCCTGAATTCTATAAGTTATTAGCTGGAACCGTAAATCTTTATTCTTTGTGATGTTCTAATTTGTTAATTGTTATCTTTGCTATTTAATTAATTTGAAGTACTGTACTCAAAATTAGTGGTTATACCTCAAGACTATATGTAAATATTTACTTAGTACTCAACCCCCCTCATGTTGTCCCTTTCTTCTTCATTTTATTGTTTTTAGCTAAGTATTTTTGTTTTTACGAGGCGAATGGAACAATCAATCATTTAGTAAAGGATATTCATTTATGCATAGAATTTTTATTGTTAATGCTGACATTTGGCTTAGATAGATTCTTTTCAATGATCTCAAAATTCCATGTAGAATGGGAGAGTAGAAGATTCTTCGAACAAAAAGAGTATGATTATAATTTTGTTTCATATTACAACTCAAATCTAAATTTAAATCGATCTTCAAATCTAGAGATATAAACTATCGGATATGACAAAGATCCGTTATTAATAGAGTGGGTGAAGATCTTTTTCAAAATTTGATTGATCATACGTTTGAGTATAAGATTTTTTTAATCTCTTGTACATACATACAATTTACTTTATTGTTGAACAAATTGCGGGAACAATTACCTAATGAAATGGAAAAGGCTAGTCAAACAGCTTACAATTTCAACTCAAGAAATGCATGCCCAGAAAGAAATCAACTTACTTACTTGACTTTTTAATTAGTATTAGTACACGTTGGATCTGATTCCACAGTTTATTCAATTTAAGATTAATTTCAAATATTAGGTAATTAGGTGGGTTATATCAATTGAAAAGAAAAATCAATAATATATATTTGATACCCGTGTTCAAACTTTAATTTTTAACTTTAACCATTACCATTAACTTTTTCTTTTCTTTTCTTTTCTTTTCATTACTTTACTTTACCTTACTTTTTTCTTAGATGTCAAATCAAAGTTAAAAGTTTTCTTTTGTCAAACCTTAATTGATATGTTTAATTCCTAGGTGAAAAGATTTATTAACTTAATTGAAAGTTCTGACAATCAATACTTGACTTTTGAATGTACATAAACGATTAAAGTACTGTGAATCTTACACAATTGATTCAAATATTTGGGTATACCCAAATATATCGATGATCCTGTTACCTATACAAAACTTAAAATTTGTGAGCAAAATGTAATAACTAGCCATTTGAAACAATCAAATTTAAAATTTTGATATTGAATTATAAAATGATATAGGTTATTTCATATTAAAATAATTAGAGAGAAGTGATACTGAACATACCATTTACTCCGAATTGTAGAAAATGTGTCCTCATGTTTAAGTATCTCTTAAATCTCATAATAGTACAACATACTTTTTGATCGTGTTCAAAAATCAGGTTTTCATTTCTAACCAAAAGATATTAAAAAAAATCTCCATTACTTATACCCATCTCTTAAACTCAATCAAAAAGCATGCTTTGTTATGATATGTAAAAGATATTAGATTTCCATCATCTATTTCCGAACATATTCGCCATGAATTCTTGAGTTGTTGGAATGAATGTGAATCTAGGAAGAATTATAAATAATCACTCTTTTCCCTTTTTTTTGGTTATGACTCAACTGGTGTGTCTTTTTAAAAATACTTGTATCAAGCCATGATAGGTTAAATGGTATATATTCTTGATTTGTAGATATTCAACAACAATTAAATAGCTTTGACTTTTGTTCAAATTTTGAATTCATTTTTTTGACGTATATCCGCTGTGTCGTAATATTTAAAGTCATTTGTCTCTTTTTGACATCGTTTCATAATAATTTTCTTTTGTATTACTTTTGTTTCAAATTAAATTACTGACTGAAAAAATTTTCAAATTTAAAACAAAATACGAAAAATTAAATATATAAAAACTTTAATAGACAAACAAACTAACAAACAACAACTATACAATCAAAAAAACATGTCTAAAAAGGGTAATAAGAAGGCCGTCAAAATGGACTTAGGTTCATTTTTGACTGATGAATCTTTTGGAGGATCATCATGGGCAGATGAAGAAGTTGATATGAGTTCTATTGGTGTATCATTAGATAAACCATCATCATCAAATACATCATATGGTACTTCAAATACTTCAATTGATGCAAATGATAGTGGATTCGGAGGAGTAGGAGGAGGATATGAAAGAAGAGAACGTAAAGAATTTCCAATACCTGATTTTCCACCATTTAAAATTAGAGTATCAAATTTACCTTGGGAATTTTTAGAATCAGAATTAATTCGATTTTTTGAAGATAGAATGCAAAATAAAGATATAATTGAAGATATAAAATTACCATTAGATAGAGAAACTAATAGATTAAAAGGTTTTGGTTATATTACTTTTAAATCAAAAGAATTATTAGAAGAAAGTTTAAATTTAACATTATCTGATTTTCAAGGTAGAAAAATATTTGTTAATGTTGCTCCACCACCAAGAGAAGATGAAGGAGCTGGAGGATTTGGAAGATCAAATAGAGTAGAATTGGATTGGGGTGCTGCTAGATCTTCAAGTGCACAATTACCACCAAGAGAAGATAATAGAAGTTTTGAAAGAGGAGATAGAGGAGATAGACCTCCAAGACAAAGAAGAGAAGAACCAAATTTAGATTGGGGAGCAGCAAGATCAACTACATCACAATTACCACCAAGAGAAGATAGAGGAGATAAAAGTTTTGAAAGAGGAGATAGAAGCTTTGAAAGAAGTGAAAGAGGTGAAAGAGGAGATAGACCACCAAGACAAAGAAGAGAAGAACCTGATTTAGATTGGGGTGCAGCAAGATCAACCACAACACAATTACCACCAAGAGAAGATAGACCAAGAGAAGATAGACCATCAAGAAGAAGAAGAGAAGAATTTTCAAATATATCATCACCAACAAAAGAACCGGAATTTGATTGGAATAGAGGTCAATCATTACCACAAAAACAAAGATCAATATCTTCTTCATCATCATCATCAATAACAAACAATACACAATCATCTACATCAACATCATCATCATATAAGCCAAAAGAAGATAATTTAGATTGGTCATCTGTAAGATCAACTACAAGTACATTACCATCAAGAGAAAGATCAAATAGAAGAAGAGACGAAAACGCAAATAATACTAATAAATATCAATCACAATCATCATCATCTCCATCAACTAGAGAAAAAGAATTTGATTGGAATAGAGGACAATCATTACCTCAAAGATCAAGGAATTCTTCATCTAGACAACAACAACAACAACAAAGACCAAATAGTAAAAAAGCAGAAAAGGAAGAAGAAGATTCAAAATCAAAAGGACCACAAGTATCTCAGTTTAGTGTATTATCTATAGACGATGATGATGAAGATGAGGAGGAAGAAAACAATGAAGAAAATGTGGAGGATGAACAAAAGCAAAAGGAATAAATGTATATTTTTAAATAGGTTTTTATAGAGTTTAGTTCTTAAGTTTATAATTACAATAATAATAACAGAATTAAATATTCAATTGTATTTCGAAGAAATAAAAGGCACACTTGTTGCTATAATAAAGCTTGGGCATATGTGAAGTTTGCTTGATCGGTTTTGTTGACCCAAAAAGCGTATTGTCTTTGCTTGAAGTAGTAGTACCCACTAACTATCCAATCTTTTCAAGAGAGATAATTTAGCGAAGTACCTAATAACGATAATGGTTAAAATACCATCGTCTAGAAACTAAAATGACAAGTGAGAGAGAAGAGTTCTAAACAGGACATGATGAAAATGAGTTATTTCATATCGTTTTAGCAGAACATGGTTGAACTCTAGAGTCGTGAATCACCAAGATTTCCCAATGACATCCAGAATCAAGACTTTCAAATAGTTCATCCCCATTGATACAAAACTTAAAACTAATTTTGAGTTTCCAAAAAAAAAAACACAATGTATATTAATAATTATAATTTAATAATCATATTTAACCTTGAATATTAATTCTTGCTTTACCATTAGTAACTTTAACACCAATTTTTTTAGCTTTACCAACAATTTCAATTCTATTTTTAGCACTAACATTATGAGCAATTTGAGCAGCATATTCATTTTGATGCATAATTAAAACATCTAAATCTTTTATATTTTTAACAACAAAAGTTTTTAATCCAGAAGGTGATTGAAATTTATATTTTTTATTTGTACCATATCCAATATTTGGTTGTGGAATAGTTCCTCTAAATCTTCTTCTAACACATGAATCAATACCTTTTTGTTTTCTCCAATTTTCTGATACTCTATGGTATCTATCTGAATGATGTCTTTTAAATTTTTTGGTGTATTTTCTTTGGATACCGGCCACTGATAAGTTAGTTAGTATTCATATTCAAATGTTCATAAAGATCCCCTTGAATTAATGCTGCCTCTCAGAGACAAAACATCTAAATCTCATATTGTCTAGGACTGTAGGATCTGATTTAATTACATACTTTTGATGTGTATATGCTAAGTTAGTTGAAGAAGGTATGATAGAAAATTTTTTACAATACAATTTCTTAGTTTTAGAAAAGTGAAAAAAAAAGAGACAGTAAAAAAAAAAAATTTTCAATATGAGTTTATTCACACGACCAATTTTTGATTGATTTTGATCTATATGCAGTAATGCCTTTTTTTTAATTAATGTCTTATTTGGTATGTTTCACGACATTAATTCTCTAGTTGTTTATTTCATAATTAGATTTACATTGAGAGATTAATCCATGAATGAATGCTTTGATGTTTGTAAGTGAAATTCTAAATTTATGAACTAATACATTGGATGATTACTACCTTACTTTTCTCCTCATTAAAGTTTAATCTTAAAAGTGGAGATTTATTTCATGTTCATCTCATGTGCGTTTAACATTTAGCTGCAAATTAAAGCGAGAAAGAGTGTGAACTTAGAGTAATACATGAAAAGAATCGAGTATTAACGAAGATTAGTGATAGATTTGATCTTCATTTTTCTTTCTGTTATTACTTTAGCTTGGCACATTGTGAATTAAAGTTAAAGAGAAAAAAGAATTGTTGAAGACGTTATTTAAAGTAATCTCCACTGTTGAAACTTTAAAGTTCACTAGTGAATCGTTATGTATTATTAGTTAGTTATCATTAATTAATTATTAGTAATAATAGATTAGCCAGTAATCTATATTCATTATTGTGTTTCCCTTATACCCTATTTTCGACCGTTTCCCGAGTTACTTCCAAACGCTGCTGTTCTGATGCATTTGATTCTGACGACTGCTGTTGTTGTTCATCTTGTTGTTCTTGTTCTGATGATTGACCCGTGGAACTATCTTGATGTTGTTGATTTTCAGAATTTTCTCTACGATATTTTTTAACAATTTCCATTACTGCCCAATTATATAAATCATTTTTAGTAATACCAAAAAATTTCCACATTAATCTTTTTAAAAAATGACCATATTTCTTTTTTGAAATTTCTTTACCTCTTTCATCAAGATTTAAATGAGAATAATTTTCATCATTTAAAATAATTCTAACTCTTTCATCAATTGGAATTAAATCTTGTAAAAGAGCTTGAATAGCTGGATCATTTCTTATTTCTTCAAAATCTAAACTTCTATCACTTTCAACTTGAGTCAAATCATTAATTAAATCATTACCATCATTAACATTATTATTACTATTGTTATTTTCATCATTATCATTACAATGATAATCTCTTTTAAATCTATAATCTCGTTTACACATAGGACAACAAGCTCTTCTTTTTGTTAACCAAGGATCTAAACAAATTGCATGAAATACATGACCACAAATTAATCCACGAACAATTTCATCATTTTCAATTATTTCTAAACATATAGCACAAGAACCTGAATCAAAATGTAAACTATGATCATCATTTTTTGTTTTACAATCTGTTATATCTTGTTCAATATAAGTTATATTATTATTTTTAATATTTTTTAATTCAATTTCTTGTTCATTTTCTTCTCTTGCAGTATATAAAGAATTAATAGATTCATTGTTTTGTTCTTGTTCTTGTGGCTGCTGCAAAGGTTCTTCTTCCAATATACCATCTCGATGTTCAACATCTCTTTCTTTACCACCTTCTAACCAATCCAAATAAGTCTTTTTAGGAAATAATTTTTCAACTTCAATTTCTGATAATTTTTTCATTTTCCTTCTTCTTCTTCTTCTTCTATTTCTACCATTATTTCTATCATTTCTCATACTTAAAGTTTGTTCAACTAATTCATATCTATAATCATTTCGATTTAGTTGTTCTTGAATTTCATTAGTTGTAAAAATATGAGCAAATGCATGTTCATTTAATCCTCCACTTCCTCCTCCTGATCCTGACCCAGGTCCAGATCCACCAGGTATTCTTGAAATACCTCTTCTTCCTATAGGTATAACTGCTATGCCATATTTAGATCTTACAAAATATCTTATAGTGAAATAAATAAATAAAAATCCAATAAATACTCCAACTGCTAATGCAACAAAAAATAATATTGATGATGGTGTATTACCAATAAATGAATATGAATTATCATTTGATGAAGTATGAGTTGATGAAGGTGATGTTATTGTTGTACTTGGACTTGGCCATGAATCAGATCTTGGTACTGCAGTTGCTTCTGTAGGTTCATTGTCTGTAGTCTGATATTGATCAGGTGTGAAAGTTGTAGACATTGCTACAGATGATTATTAAATGATGACGATGATGAAAAACGAATCACTTATGATCTCTGTAGTTGATAAATAATCTGATGACCTACTTTATTTTCTCTAACTTTCTATTCCTTCTTGGTTGTCGATCAACTATTCATGTAAAAATAATTTTTAATTAAAGTTCGAGTTAAATTGTAATTATAAATTAATTATTATTAAGTACGATTACTTACTTTAGACTGGGAAAGAAAAAAAGAAGACAAAAATCCAGAATCTCTTAAGATCAAAGAGATCAACAAGTACGACCCCCATGTAAATCTAGATGAATAAACGACCCATAGCCTTTAATTAAAGTATGAATTCCATTTACGAAACGACGAGTATTTCGTATTCTTACTTAGCTGAATTGGTGGAAATGTAACAGTTAATACTTCCTTCAGCCTTGTCAAAAAAATTGAGTGGGACAATTGATAAAACCGAAGACTAATCAAGAAAAGTAAACTCTTGTGGAGTGGAGGTAAACCAAAGGTAATCAAGTCTATTCTTCTGTTTTAGTTGTTGGTTGGGAAAACTCATATGTATTTATACCCCACGATTCAAAAGTTCTCTGTTAAAGAGGTGGAAGTTGTGAAAAATTAGAAGGAACGATAAGTAGATTAGATCAATTGTTAGATCAATTGTTAGATCAAGCGTTAATTAAATCTTGAATTCGAGGCTGACAAAAGGTTTATGAAGTATTTGTGATAAAGTGATCAAACACCGAATCATAACTCCGGCGTTGTAATATACATTAAATCATAACATCACCAGATTTACAAATAATGGTTAAAATTTACATCATTTTTAAAACTAAACCACCGTTAATGTAATAGTTTTTCACCAATGTTCTATTTTGCTTTGGAAGGTAAGCTTCGATCCCATAGGAATTGTAGAGAAGTGAAAACCTAACGAGATTAACCATGTATCACTTAAGTAATTGAGCACCAAAATTAGTTGAAAAGTAACTTAACTATTTAAATATAGCTATTCTGCTTGTATTTATGCTATCTGATGAACTTTTATTAAGTTTGGTGATTGATTTGAATATAAATATGTACAATAATTTGCAGCTAACTTTAGTTTTTTTCATTGCAAAAAATGAGGCGAATTGTTGCCAATTCATCAAGCCAAGCTGTAGTTTACGACATAAAACTAAATCACTCTCCTATTGATCAATATACAACTATCTCAATAGACACATGCTCTCTATAGAACTTAGTCTATCTAATAGTTTGATGAACTTAACAACGTATCACTAAAATCTATTAGGATCTGATCTGATCTAACATCCATACAACAATACATTAACTCCATATTCAATTAGAAAAACGACACAAAAAAATCGTCAACGACATCTCTACTACTACACTAAAGAAAAGAAAAAATTTTTCAAAAGAGATAGAATTCTTCACCACTTTTTAAAAATCTTAATAAAACTAATTTTAAATTTTTTTTTTTTTCTTCCATTTCTACATTAAACTTTTAAATTAGATATTGATTAAACAATATGGCTGAAGAAGATGTATGTTTTTGTCACTGATGGGTCATTATTAAGCAAGTGGGGGTGATACGATGATGTTTAAAGAGAAAGATATCATGGGGTAAATTCAATATTAAATCATGTCAATTGAAAACCAATTCCGTTGCTGAATTATAATAACTTCACGAACTTTACAACTTATGATTAATAATGAATCACGTCCACTCTCAAGGAGTTACACGTTACAGCTTGAATGCCAGAGATATATTCAAGAAACTATTTTCATGGTGCATCAACGATTCATCGAATTAAGCATCACGAGATCAAAACCCCAAGATTTGCAATGAAACATTTAATAAATCAAATTACTAACTCCTTATTAGCATACTTTCGAAACAGCTGATGCTGGTGCTGCCTTAACTTTTCCAATGCAATGTTCCGCATTAAGAAAAAATGGACATGTTGTTATTAAAGGTAGACCATGTAAAATTGTTGATATGTCAACTTCTAAAACTGGTAAACATGGTCATGCTAAAGTTCATTTAGTTGCTATTGATATTTTCACTGGTAAAAAATTAGAAGATTTATCACCATCAACTCATAATATGGAAGTTCCAAATGTTAGAAGACAAGAATATCAATTATTAGATATTGATGATGGATTTTTATCATTAATGACTCCAGATGGTGATACTAAAGATGATGTTAAAGTTCCAGATGGTGAATTAGGTGATAAAATTCAATCTGAATTTGATGAAGGTAAAGATTTAATTATTTCAATTATTAGTGCTATGGGTGAAGAAGCTGCTATTTCATTCAAAGATGCTCCAAAAGCTTAAGATCTAATTAAAATGTCTATTGAAAATAATATAATATGGATGTATATTAGTTTTAGGTTTTTACATATTTAAATTATAATATAATAACTAGTCTTTTTTTGTTTTGTTACAAAAGATTATATTAGAATAAGATTTGTAGAAAATGGAATTTAATTGATAAATTTCATTAATTAAGTAATAATAATACAGTATACAATAAGTATATATTGATAACTTTTTCAAGTTAACAAATCATTTACAAAGTTAATAACCCGTTTAAGCAAATCGACTACTCAACTTTTGATTTCTCTTCCTCTTTAGCTGGTTCTTCTTCTTCATTTTTCTCATTTTCTTTGGTTGCTTCATTGTCATCTCCAACCTCTCTTTCTTTCGAGTTTTCCACTTTTGGTTCATCATTAGAATCTTTTTTTAATTTTTCATCAGATTTTTCATCAGATTCTTCTTTGTTACCATCTTCATCATCAATATCATGTAAAGATTGTTCAACTCCACTAAATTCACTTTCATCATTAGCACCATTAGCCCCATTATTATTTTTTATAGATAAAAGTTTTGAATTTTTTTCCGTCTTCCCATTATTATTATTTTCTTGACCATTTGAATCATTTGAATCTCCCTTTTCCGATAATAAATCTCGTATAATTGGATCCCAAGACTGTAATATTTCTCTTGATCTTTCATGTAATTTAAAACTCTCAGGTAATTCTAATGTTGGATCTTTTATAATTGCTTTTAAAACTTTATGAATTTTTGTTGATTTTAATAATTCTTTTGTTACGGGAAAATTAGTTAATCTATGTAATATTAATCTTGCCATTGATAATTCATCTGCTGTGGGTGAAGATTCCTTTTTTGTTGAAGAATCTGTGGGGGAAGTTCTTTGAATTAATGAACGTTGTAGCTTAATTCTACAAAAATATAATTGTTGATATTTATCTTCTTCTTTTGTAGCTGGTTGAGCTGTTTCTTCATCAACTGATTTTGATTCTATTTCTTCTAATTTAGGTTTCTTACTGATTTTTTCTATATTCGTCGGTGATTTTCGTTTAGATTGTGTGGGTGTTGCTTTAGTAGATGTAGTAGTTTTTGAAGGTGATTGCCTTCTTGATCTAGTTGCTCTCGAAGTAAGTTTTGTATCTTCTTCTTTATCATCGTTTTCATCATTTTCTCCATCTTGTTCATTTCCATCTTCTTCTCCTTTTTCTTCCTCCTCATTATTTTCTTCTTCAACAGGTGCTTCACCAGCGGGTGGTTCATTCACTGCATCCAATTCATTATCATCATCACCAGATTGAAATATTTTAATAAATTCATCAAAATTTAAATTTTCTGCAGCAACATTAGCTTCAGAAATATCAGCATTACTAGTTTTAGGTCTTAATCTTTTTTTTAAAAATTTTAAATCTTTAAAATCTTCAAGATTATTTGAATTATTATTCACTTTATTATTTTTATTTGACTTTTTGGAACTTGTATTTGTAGTTGTTGGTGGTGGACCATCTTTAAATTTTTTTAAACCTTTTTCTGTTGCCCAATAAAAATCACCATCAGGTATAAATATAACACAATATGGTGTATTTTTCTTTTTTGATTTTTTAACTTGTTTTGGAATATATTCTTCTGGTGTTATAAATCCTGGCCACCATGGATAACTTGCCATTTTTGAATAAACTTTTTCTTTGTCTTTATATGGCCCTGATGAAGTTGATGATTTTGGAGCCATTTTTGAAACGTGACGTGTATTGATCAGTTGTTTCGAGTTGTTAAATCGATTGTTCAGTATTAAAATTGATAGTGATACGTTTGTAAGATAGATTAATGTCGTGAATTTAATTGAATGAATTGTATATTAATGTTGTTGAATTTGTTGTTGTTTTTAATTTCATTAATTTTTTCGACTTTAATTTTTTTTTTATGGAATTTTGAAATTTGATTTTTTATTAGGAGTAAGGTTAAGTACTTGTAATAACTAGAAAATAAACAATGAAAATTATATTACAACATGAATTTTTACTAGAGTTGTGGAATAAAATACAAAGAATGAACAATCATGACATTGGATTATCAGCCAAGATATAAATATGGTGATACCGATTTAGAAGTTAGATTATATGAGAAATCTTAGATTTTTAATTTCAATAATTTAAAAGTCTCGCAATAGGTATTAATGTATTATCTATAGGGTTTTTTGTACTCAATCCAACTCCAATTGGAAGTTCGACACGGCTGCAGGGGACTGAATACTTAGCACCTCTAATCCATTGAATTGATTGACTACAACTACCACATTCAAGCAAATGGATTGTAGTTACTCCTATCTTAACTAAACATATTGATTAATACAAATGTCACACAAAAACAATGTTTGTATATTTGCTACTGATTATGTTTTGCAACTATATTTAATATCGTATGTTCTTTAGTGTACATTTGAAAGTGATTAAAGTTGTAGGTTTATACTATGATATCTTGAAAATACCTGGCTGGCACATCTCAAATGATTTGTTCGTATTGAGATTTTTTTTTGGTGGACGCCCAATATATATAAGATCAGACAAATTAATGCGGATATGTTTAGTCGAGTTCTTTATTTCCACCCCAATTACAAATGAGTTTGAGGGTATTTTTTAAACTTAGCTTCAATTCAATAGCCCTGTCAATTAATTGCTGAGCTTATGACCCTAAACTTAATGTATTTACTCTACTTTTACAATTTCTTATATCAATATAGACGAAGTTTAATCTATAAAGAGAAAATAAAATCAAATTTTTTAATTTTTTTTTTCTAACGAATTTTTTGTTTCACTTTTTTTGGCAACAAGTTTATCATTTGGATTGTTAAAATCATATTACCATTATATCACGAACTCAGGGATCAAATATCTTCATTTAACCATCCAACCTTTACATTGCATTTACAAACTGATTATACATCCATTCAACGCTAGCCATCAAGATTTATTCCAATATATTCCCTCAATTTTTCTCGTTGCAGCCAAATTATAAAATTAAAAAATGGATCATTCAAATATATCAACATTCAAAAGACCTAATGAAATACCAACAAGAGAACAACTAGCGGAAATATTCAATCCACCTACAAAGAAAAGGAGACTATCAATAACATCAACTATACCAAAAAAACCAACAACAATCAATGAAAAAACTTCAACATTATTAAATTCAGTTCCTCCAAATATAATACCAATAATTCATCCTCCATCAATAACTTCTGATTTTTTCACAGATATAACAACAGATTTAAGTGACAAAAATATACAAAATCAAATACAAGGAATAATTGAAAAATTTCCTCCACCAATTCCTCCAATCCAACCAATTCAATCAGATAATGAAGAATTAAGTGATGATGAAAAAGGTGGTATAATGATTCCTTTTATTTATCCACCTCCTCCAATTATTGATTTAGATAAATTACCATTTTCAATAGCTTCATTTCGAAAAAAGCTTGGATATAAACGAAGCGAATCGGGAAGATTAATTAATGATGAGGATTTTGATGAAGACGAAGATGAAGAAGATGAAGACGACGATGATTATGAAGCTTTTGATGATGATGATGATGAATTTGAAAAGGAAAGAGAAGAAGATACTGATTATAATTCAGAAACACCAGTCAGCGATGAACCACCAAACAATTTATCCCTTTTACCAAAAAAACCAAAAAGTACAAAACAATCTAGAAAATTATATGTTCAAGCACCACCATTACCTTTCCCACCAAAACATTATATGCAATATCCATTAATAGCAGATAAATCAGCATTAGTTCCAGAAGAAGTATTTGCATCATTTATAGAAGCAAATGAAGAAATTCCAAGAGTTGATATGGTTATAGCAAGTGCAGCAGGTTCATTATTTGATTTAAGAAAAGAAGCTATAGAAGAAGGATTAACAATAGATATATTTGAAGCAATGAGTAAAAAATGGGAAGCAAACAATAGAAGAAATGAAGAAATTTTATTAAGTGGTGATGAAACTGATGATTCAACAAAGCAACAAAAATTAGATGATAGAATGAAATATTATCAAAATATTGATACTAAAATTTATGAAGATCCTTATAAATCACAATGGCCTTTGGAAAAACAAGATCAAATATATAGAGATCCAAAATTTGAAAAAATTAATAGAACAATAAGTAATGTTAAATCAACTTCTTCATCAGGTAAAATTCCAACTCAAAATTTATATAAAAATATTTATTCATATCCACGTCATGTTGATTATTCATTTAAAAGAATAGATAGAACAAAAGTACTATCACAAACAAAAGATGTTGCAAATGCAACAGGATCATTTAAAGAAAGAAGAAGAAAAAATTTAAGATCACAATTAGAAAATCTTGAAGAATATGAAGAAGAAAATAAATCAGAAATATACAAATTTCAAAAATATCAATTATTAGAAAGATTAAAAAATTTAAAAAGCAGTAAGATAAAATTTATAAATTCAAAAATTAATGATTCAGAGCTACTGGAATTAAATAAAAATTTTGAAATTAAAAGAGATTATGAATTAGTAAAATTAAAAATTTTTGAAAAATATGAATTATTAAAAAATTCTTTATTATTTTATGAAGATTCAAATAATATTTATAAACAATTAAATTCTTTATTTTTAAATAAATTGGAGAAATTGAAGAATTTTTTTGAATATCAACGGGATTTGTTTAAAGAATTATTAGAAGAAAAAGGAAATGATGGTGAAGAAGGAGATGAAGAAGAATCAAGTATATTTGATATTACTAGTAAAGAATCATCAAGATTATTTAATGGTATAGCAAATGATAATGAACTATTGGATCTAGACCTAAATAATCAATCTGAGTTGAATAACAACAATAAATTAATAACTGAATTATTAAATATATCATCAGATTCAAAAAATCCAATAGTTCATGATTTTATGCCATTAATAAGTAAAGAAGAATTTGATATAATAACAAATGATTTACCAAAAAATTTAAAACCTGGATCAACTTTACTGGGTTCATCAAATTTAAAAAATTCAAGAAAACATGCAATATTTGCAAATTCAATATATGATAAAATGATGACTTCTGGTTCAGATACAAATGTAAGTGATAAAAATTCCAAAACAGTAAATATTAATGAAAAACCAACTCCAAAAAGAAGAGGTAGAAGAGCTGCAAATCCACCACAAACTTCGACTCAACAAAATAATGGTGGAACAGCAAGTGGATCAGATAGAAATGGATCATCTAATATCACTGCAGCTAATACAATTAATTTTAATGATAGATTCAACAAGGATAATAGTCTAGAAACAAAATATTCAGAAGCTGCATTATTAGCTAAAATAAATAAACAATTTATTGGACCACAAATGGCAAGTACAAATGAAATGATGAATGATTTAGAATTAATGGGTATAAAAACTAAATGGCCAATAAAGTAGAGACAAGCAGCACTTGCAAGAGTGTTCAGCCTTACTTAAGATAAGATAAATTACTTAAAAGGAACTAGTTAAATTTTTATTCTTTAATATTAAATAATAATACAAAATTTCAACAAACTAAAAAAAAGAAAAAGGTGTTAAAACAATTAAGATAAAAAACAGTTTGGATTCGTTGTAAGATTTTTTCTGATCAGACAATTGATGTATGTAATTGTCTTGATTTGTAATTTGTAGTGTGTAGGTGGTGGTACTGATAATACTCTTTTACTTCTTCTCTTGAGTTAAACCAAAAGACAAAAGAATTATTTGATTTTTACCTCTTGATTTGAATCAAGGTTTTGGAGTGGATTAATATTCTTCAAATTGTGAATATAAAGCAATTAAAACATTTACACCACCCAAAATATAAGGTAAAGTACCTAAAGTTGAAGCAAAAGTATGATACAATCCTAAATTAATTAATAAATTATTTTTTAAACCAGAAAACCAATTAATTTGATTTGAAAATTCCAAAAGATTACTTTGACCAATAAAATAATAAATTAAAATTTTTGATATAGCAAAAATAAAAGGATCAAATGAATAAATTCTAAATAAATATTCATCATCTTCAATTTCAATAACTCTTGAAGTAAAATTTATAAAATATGATATTATTGATGGGAAAATTATTGCAAATATAATCCAAAATATTCCAATTACAATTGATTTATATTCAAATAATCCTGAAATTTCAATAGTTGGGAAATTTGAATCTTGTAACCAAGGTAAATTATCATGAAAAAATTGATGAATTAATTTATTCTTATTTAATGGAACAATTTCAGTAAAACTATATAAATAAATTAAAAATTCAAAAATTAATTCTAAAAAATTTAATGTAACTGTTGAAGATAATTGATCTCTTAATTTTTCACTTGTTTCTAAATATGTTATACCAATTGAATCAGTAAATTCATAAAATTTATCAATTGCATCTTCACTTTTTGCAATTATTGGATCTAAAATATATTCTTTTAAATTTAATGGAGGAGGAGCTTGATAATCTTTATCTTCTTCTTCATCTTCTTCAATTAATTCTTCTTCTTCAATAATAAGTTCATCATCTTCTTCATCATCATCATCATCTTCATCATCTTCATCACTATCTTCCTCTTCATCTGCTGCTCCTTCACCTTCAATTACAGTAATTTCTTCTTCATCAGCTTGACTTGAAGAACTAGTATCATTTAAAAATTTTAAAACACTAGTTTTTAAACTTGGATTAGTTGAAACATATAATTCAACTTTTTCAATTAATGTCTTTTTATTATCTTTTGAATTTACACGAACTCCAACTTTTTTTAAAACACCAACTAAATCTCCCTTTTTAAATTTTGAAAATTCTGACATTCTTTCTTCTTCTTTTTGAATGGAAATTGAATATTGTTATTGGTTTGAATTTTAAACTGTTAACTCAATTGATACGATTCTATGGGTTTGTTCAAATTGAATTGACTCTTCTATTCTAATTGATTGTAAAAAAGAAAATGAAGGAAGGTTTTTTTTTTTTAAATGTTTTGCTTTTGATTTTTTTTTCTGTTCTGATTTGTTTTGACTTTGAAATTTGTATTAGAAATAGTAGCATAGCAAAAGAGGAAGTAAAAAAATATCCATTACATCTAAGATGAAGAGTATATTACAAGTATGTAGTAGTTAAGAAGTTCTTACGTGGTTACAAGACCAACTAATGCCTAAGAGTGTCCAGCTTTTCAGGAAGATTAATTCGTCTTGGTCCTATCTTGTAGTCTTATCTTAGTATACATCTTGTTAATAATTAACTCTTTAAAGTTTTTTTGCAGCTACTTAATTGCTATATCATTACTTTACTACGAATATTCGAATTAAACTTCTTTTAGGTAGAATAAAAATTGATCGAAAAAACCCAATGAGCCGGCCGATCTTTGAGATTCTATCTCTCCCAACGTTTTCCCCATAAATTTCCTACAAATTCAACAAATTTGTTGTGATTTCATAGTTTTGATGTGTTTTAGCCATTTTATTATTTTTTTTTACTAAAAAGGAAACAACTGTGGTTTTTTTCAATGTTTTTATTATGACCAAAAAAAGTAAGACAATACTTTAAACTCGAGTTATACTTCAAAACAGATGTCATTGAATTCAAACTTCTTTTTTGATTTTCTTCTCTATTTTAGTGAAGTCACGTAACCTTAAAATGTTTTGTTTTGCTTCTGGTGGATTTTTAAAATTGTTGTTGTTGTTCTTATATAAGTTTAAATTGTAAACAAATGAAGGCTACCATATTCCGATCTAAGATCTTTCTTTTCTTTCTCTCTCTTTGTTTTGTCTCTATCAATCTATTTTTACAACCACTTTGATTAGAAGTATTATCTTATCATCAGACCCATATCAACAAACAATCAAACTAATCAATTCAAAGATCCAATACATAGTAGCATTCCAATGACAATATAGCTATCACTTGACATACAAACAATCACATAACCCAAATCATGATTAATCGACTACCTAAAAAGTCAATTATAAAATCATATCTACCTCGAAGGTCATATCATAAATCATATAGATTACTACAGCATCAACCATCACAACAGCAACCACATACACAAACACCATCACATTCACTACTACAAGAACAATTCAACGAAGAACCCAGAATCAATCAAGTTGGTATTCAATATTTATCAAATCAATTACATAATAAAGTTTTTCCATCATCAAAAACTACTGATTATTTAAAACCAAAACATCCCGATTTAATTGAAATTTCTAAAAAACATTTAAAAGATAATGAATTATTAGGTAAAAAAACTCAAATTACTGAACCAATAAATATAAATCATTTACCTGATTTAGTTGGTAAATCATTAGATGAACATTTTTATAAATTAGGACAAAAATCTTCAGAACCTTATTTATCAATGGCTAAAACATTTTTAGATAAAAATAACAAGCTACCAGAACAACCTAAAGAATGGAGTTTTCAATCTGGTTGGACAAGATATGAAGAAGGTAAAAAACCAGAAACTGTTCCATTCCCATTAGAAGATGAATTAGTATTTGATGTTGAAGTATTATATAAAATTACAAAATTCCCAATAATGGCAACTTGTGCATCATCAAAAGCATGGTATGGATGGGTTTCACCAACTTTAATTGATATAAAAAATAAAAGTAGAAAAAAAAAAGATTGGAATCATCTAATACCAATGAATTGTTCAAAACAACCAAAATTAATTATTGGATATAATATAAGTTATGATAGAGCTAGAATTTTAGAAGAATATAATTTAAAACCATCTAAAGCTTTTTATTTAGATGGAATGTCATTACATGTTGCAACTAGTGGTATATGTTCAAGACAAAGACCAATGTGGCAAAAATTTAATAAATCAAAGAAAGCTAGTGAAGAAATAATAAATGATGATGATATGGTCATTCAAAATGCCTCAAATGAAATCTCAATTGAAGAAGATCCTTGGTTATTAACTGGTTCACCAAATTCTTTAGCTAATGTTGCTAAATTTCATTGTAATATTGAATTAGATAAATCTGATAGAGAATATTTTGCTTCTGAAGATCCAAAATTAATAATTGAAAATTTTCAAATGTTAATGACTTATTGTGCAAAAGATGTTGATGCTACTTATAAAGTTACTCAACATTTATTTCCTGAATTTTTTACAAAAATCCCACATCCTGTATCATTTGCTGCTTTAAAACATCTTGGTTCATTAATATTACCAACAACAAAAAAATGGGAAAAATATATTGAATCAGCTGAATCCTGTTATGAAAAAAATAGAACTGATGTTACTGATACATTAGAAAAATTAGCTAATGATTTAATTGAAACTATAAAAGATAAAAAAGTCCCAACAAAATATAAAAAAGATCCTTGGTTAAATCAATTAAATTGGACCTTAAAAGAAGGTAGATATAGAAAAGATGGTACTCCATATAAAAATAGTGCTTATTTAACTGGTTATCCTGAATGGTATAGAGAATTATGGGGTTCAATATCACCAGCTGGAACTGAAATGAATTTAACATTAAAATCAAGAATTACACCATTATTATTAAAATTAAAATGGGAAGGTTATCCATTATTTTGGACAAATTCAGAAGGTTGGTGTTTTAAAGTTCCATATAAAGAAGAAACTATAGAAGATTTAAAAAATAGGAATTATAGACAAGCAAAATTAACTCCTGAAGAAATTGAGTTGTATCATGATCTTTTAAATGAAAAAGGTAAATCATATGTTTTATTTAAAGTACCACATCCAGATGGACCAAATAAAAGATGTACCATAGTGTTATCAAAAAATTATTTAAGATATTTTGAAGATTCAACATTAACTTCAGAATATGAATATGCACAAAAAATTTTAAAATTAAATAATGAAGCATCCTATTGGATGGGTAATAGAAATAGAATTTTGGATCAATTTATTGTATATAATGATGAAAAAAAGAATAAATTTTTTGATACTAAAAAAGAAGCTCAAAATCATAAAGATGTTGGTATTATTATCCCCAATTTAGCTTCAATGGGTACTATAACAAGAAGAGCTACTGAATCAACTTGGTTAACTGCTTCAAATGCGAAAAAGAATAGAATTGGATCAGAATTAAAATCATTAATTGAAGCCCCCGAGGGGTATTGTTTTATTGGAGCAGATGTTGATTCAGAAGAATTATGGATAGCATCATTAGTTGGAGATTCAATGTTTGAAATTCATGGAGGATCAGCATTAGGTTGGATGACATTAGAAGGTGAAAAATCTCAAAAAACAGATTTACATTCCAAAACAGCACAAATTTTAAATATTTCAAGAAATGATGCAAAAGTTTTTAATTATGGTAGAATTTATGGAGCAGGTGTAAAATTTGCAACAACTTTATTAAAACAATGTAATCCTAATTTATCAGATGATGAAGCTAATAAAATTGCAAAAACATTATATGAAAAAACAAAGGGAAACATTCAAATTTCAAAATCTTTAAAGGGATCTCCAAGAATGTATTATGGTGGTAGTGAATCAATAATTTTTAATGCATTAGAATCAATAGCAAAAGAATCTGAACCCAAAACTCCAGTATTAGGTGCTTCAATAACAGATGCTCTTAATGCAAAAAATTTAAATAAAAATACTTATATGACAAGTAGAATAAATTGGACTATACAAAGTTCAGGAGTTGATTATTTACATCTTTTAATTATATCAATGGAATATTTAATTGAAAAATATAATATTGATGCAAGATTATCAATAACTGTACATGATGAATTAAGATATTTAGTAAAAGAAAAAGATAAATATTTAGCATGTTTATTATTACAAATAAGTAATCTTTGGACAAGAGCAATGTTTTGTGAACAATTAGGTATAAAAGAATTACCACAATCTTGTGCATTTTTTTCAGAAGTTGATATTGATAAAATTTTAAGAAAAGAAGTTACTTTAGATTGTATAACTCCTTCTCATCCAACTGCAATACCATCAGGTGAATCATTAAATATTCATGAATTATTAAGAAAAACAGAAAATGGAGAAATTTTAAATTGTAACCCAAAAAAATTAACTTTAAGAACAACAAAATATAAACAAAGAAAACCAATAATTTATAATTTAAATAAAGGTTTAAATAATAATTCAAAAGTTGCTAAAATTAAATTACAAACTTCAATAAATAAAGATGAATGGAAAATTAATTTAAAAAATTATTTAAAAACTATTCAAAAAAATAATGAAGATGATATTATAAAAGAAGAAATTAGAAATGATAAAAAATTTAAATCAAAATCTTCATCATCTTCTACTTCATCTAGAGTTAAGAAATCAAAAGTTAAGGATTATGATTTAGAAACTAAACCTTTAGTGGAATATAAAAAGAAAAAGAAAACTGTTTCTGTTAAAAAACCAACAATTGATGAAGTTAAAGCAAATACAATTGTAAAAGATTTATCAGCTTCTACTGCTACAGATTCAACTTATGTTACTACTGATTTTGAAATATTACAACCTCCACCACCTCCTGTTTCACAACCACAACCATCATCATCACAATCACAATCTTCTTCTTCTTCATCATCATCAACAACTCATCCATCATCTGCTCCTCCTTCATCATCAATGAAAAAGACATTATTATATCGAGAACCTCCAAATTCAAGATTATATCAAAATGAATTAAGATATAATTCAAACCATAGTCATCATCAAAATCGTCATTATACTACTGTTGCTAGGCAGGATGTTGTTAATTTAATACAATTTAGTCAAACTTTACAGCGGTTGTTTCCACCATCAATACCAGAATTAGATAAATTAATGGTTTATCCTAATTCAAATCAATCATCATATCCATCTTTCATAGACATTATTAAATTAGATACGATAACAACTACTACAACAAAACGACGACGACGACGACGACGGCATAACCATCTCATGAGAGATTCCAATGAATTAATGAATTGATGAATTTAACTCACTTTACCATACCTTGTTACACTTATGAAAAAAATATGTTTTTAATGACGCTATGAATCATAGATAATTATAGACCAATTTTTTTTTTTTTTTTTAACAAGTTTTTGGAAATACCATCATGTTCAATAATCTGATTATCACTAATCCTAAGATTTATTAAAAATTTCAAACATTCATTAGTATTGCTGTTACTTCGATAGATCATTCAGAGCTCAATTTTCAATTGTTTGTGTTAATATAACTACAAAACTTACATATCTTGAAGTGCTAGAGTGAATGTTTTTTTAAAACTTAAAATATGGATAGAAAACTTTATCAAAGGTTACGCTAAGTAACTCTTTGTTGTATAGGATTTAGATTAGATAATTCAATGAATATTTTCAAATTCTAATTTTTTAAATGAACTTTTATGTATAGATTTTTTGATCTTTTGCGAACTTTACGAACTTCTTAAATATATTTGAAAAGATTTCACTTCGTCAATCGATGAGCCTTTCCTGTTTGCGAACCATAATGACTACTTTGAGTAAGATACAAAGTCATCGCATGTTTTTGAATCCATAAAAAATGTGTTTATCGGCTTTCTTAATTTTTATTTCGTATTTCATTCATTTTCATTTCGTTTCTGCATCCAAAAAAGCAGCGAATTTACAATTTTTGTCCCAGTCAAACATAAATTTTCAAACTTGATAAAAGTACAATGAGGACAACATTAACTTATTATTCAAGTAATTTTGAAAGGTATTTGTATGAATAAATTTGCTGTAATTTGTAAATTTAACGGTTTTGGGAAGCTATTTTTCATTTTGATAAGTTGAAATCTTATCACGTGAGGCAAATAATGTATAAATGTTTAGAGATTCTTTCAATGCTTTTAAATAAGTTGTTTGAAAAAGGGAATAAGTAATAACTGAATGAAGTTTGACCGGAGTTTAATCTTCAGGTACAAAAATTGTTACTAGATGCTAGGCTACAGAATTCTAAATCTCGTTAATATATGGTATTAAGCACTTGATTATTATCTAATTATTTTTGTCAACCGATTTCAATCAAACTTAAATTTTTCCGGTCTTTGGCCTAATACATTTTCTTTTCAATTTTATAACCGATGAATTTTGATTACAACCAATTTAAAATTAATAAGTAGACTATAGATCTTCGATATGGTTTGAATATTTGATTTATGTACCCTGAAGATATATATTTGATTGAAGATACTTGATTTGGACTTTGGTAAACAATTAAATCAGGAAATATTCTTAGGAAAAATCAATAGCTACTTTCTTAGAGTTAAGTACTCATGATCACAGACTTAGTTCATGACAATTTTTAAAATTATCGAGAGTATTCAAAATCAAAGATTTGGATTTACTCACTGCTAAATAGAGACCATTAAATTCTTACTAAGCTTAATCAAATTTTGTCTCAAATTATTATTAAAAATCTGACCCAGACGTTCTATCGTTTTTTGATCCTCCAAATATTTTATAGAAATTTTTCCGAACTGATATATGTCACTAGATTTCGTACCGAATGGTTCCACAAAACGTCCTTTTTTTTTTTTTTTGTTTGAAACTTTTGTTTTATTAGTCCGTAATAGCCGTTGATATAAAACTTTTTTCACTTCAGTTACCTAAATAACTGTGTCAAATTTGTATCACTATTATATTTGCATAATACCGTATTATTGTTTCAGTAACTTAATTTATGTAACTTTTGATTTTAGTTGGAATGGCTGATCGGATTTAAAATATGTTTGAGATTTTTGGGTTCAACTAAGAGGAAAATCTTACACTTAACTTCATATTATGACCCTCATTTTCATGCTACAGTATGGTTCAATTCGGATCAAAATTTCTTCAAGGATGTATCCTCTCTACTTACGTACGTAAGATAATAAAAATTAGACAAATTCGATGATCTACACTGAAAATTAAAGCCCTTTTTTTGGATTATTAATTAACCTGGATCTTTTTTTTTTTTTGTCATTTCAATGAGATTTAATTGGTTGAATATCGGAGATATTAATTTATTTTTATTTTTCATGCATTTACAATAGTGAACTAAGGAACCATTATACACGGATACATCAAGATTAATTGAAGGTATATGGTCTAAGGGATTAATTTGTCATAAAAGATTGAGTTAGTATTTAATTTAAGAATTACTTAGTGAGTTATGACATATAATCGTTGGAAGTAGCCCTAGGATAGAATATGGTACGAAATGAAATGTGAGATTAAGCGGCTTACGAAATTTATATAACCATCTCAATCTGTTTCTGTTATTAAGATTTTGTGTATTTCTCTATGTATGTATCTGACTTGAAGCATAATAACTTGAGTTTGACTTAAAGTATGTAGTTATGGATGTATTTTATATAATAGAATTCTTTATTTTTGTACCATACAAATTCATTTGAGGTAATTTATCAACAAATAGAAAAATATTAGTCTCTATATACAGTACTAATATACAAGCATGTAGTTACTACCAATTACTCTAATTCTCAAAAAATCACTCAATTAAAATTTATTCATCTTAATTTTTATAATAAATAAATAAATAATAAAATAATAAATAATCGACAATTTATATACTAAAGATTATTCTCTTCTTTTTTTCTTCTTCTTCTTCTTATTTTCAAGTTTTGTTTTAAAATTCAAAGAAAAGGAAAGCTAATTCAAAAATAACCATCAATTCAATCATTAACATAAAAGATGTTTCCAGCTGGTGTTATTTTAGTTTTCTGTTTAATTTTTGTTGCAGCAGTTTTAATTATTGGTCTTTTAATTCATAAAAAAATTAGATCAAAGAAATCAAATCAAAGATTTTAAGTTTAGGAAATGGTTTCAAAATCAAGTTATAGAGGTTAAAGATTGATTGATTGAAATGATTGATCATTCAATTCTTTTTCCAGAGAGTTTTACCATGTTTACTTAGTTTTCAAATTTTTTTGTATTCCATTGATATCCAATCCATTTTTTTTATCAACAAAATCCTATAATATCAAGTTTTTTTTTTATCTTATTTAATATCAAATACTACATTCTGATGAATGTTAGTTTTATAAGTGTGTGTTTTATTATTATGTTTTTATATTCAAATTATTCATATTATTATTATTATTATTTTCAGAGTTTTATAAATATTATTATCAAACCAAATGAATACAGTTTACAACCTTTATTATTATTATTATTATTATCATTATCAATATCAACTGAATTTGTTTTTTGAAAGTTAAAGTGATTGGGGAATCACTATTTTCGATATTACATTTTCCATTGATAATTAAATCAAACAATATCAACAATCAAACAATCAAACAAAAAACTACTTTGGGGAAAGTTAGTTTTTATCATCTACAACAACAATCAAAGTTATGAATCAGAATTTTTTTTACATTTTTTTTTTTTGGATTTTCTACAATCGTTGAAGAAGAAATTTAAATTTTTATCAAATTATGAGTTATATTTTTAAATTTAATCATTAATTTTTTATTAATCATTATTACTTGTTTTTTTTATTTTACTTAGAGAATATTAGTGAATAACTTAGTTGGTTATTGGAGGCAAATTTTATGATTTGATGATGCTTTTTAGATTTACGTTTCAATTAAAGGAATTGGGGAATTTCTTTATTTTGAAATTTTAAAATCTTTATCGTTATTAATTTGTTTTCCAATCCAGCTTTATTTTACACTTTTACTATTACTATACTATATATATAATTAATTAATTTTACAAATATACAAAAAACTTACAAAAATCCTAAAAATCATTAATCAAACCATTGTAGATTAGTTCTTATCAAATCTCTATCAACATTCAGTTACTTTTCATTTGTTTTTGTTTTCATTTTGAAAATAATTTGGTTTGCTAATACATACTTAATCTGCAAACTGACTTAATTTCTAAATTAGGTCGAATTTCCAGCTAGAAATTTGGAATGAGATAGTCCGTTTTAGTACCAATTATTTATGATGAGATGAGTTAACCGAGCGAGCACAAAAATTATTAATTATTTGGACTGTTAGAGTGGGACGGCTCAAATGATATTATACTAGCACGGTTAGATTTTTTTCATAGTACCTTCATTGAACTTCGTAAACTTCCAAATTTACCAGCTAAGATTTATAACAGAATTTGAATCTATTTAATTGCTCCTCTTTGAACGTTAATGTCGAAAAATATTATACTATAACGTTTGAAAAATCTTCATGTTACAGTTAGCGAAAAAGCTTATAATTTAAATTTTGAATTTGTCTTGGACTCCTCAATTTACTTTGTATGTGTCGTCATTTTTATCTGACGAGCTTTTGGAGATAATGGTTGGTAATTCTTAAATCTATTAAAATGAATAATTTTGTTGCAAACTTTTGTGAGTTTGCACATTGTATCAATTCTGTTTTGTATAGATTGTTTTGAACTCGGTTGTAAAATTTACAAAATTTGGCTGCAAAAACTCAAATCTTTTCACCACAAATTTTCTTCTTTACTCCCCAACATTAGTATTACAAGACTTAGTATTCAGACTAAGTTAACTAAAGACTTCAATGGGATTATTTGAACTACTCATCATGTCCACATTTTAGACTTGCTAACTGAGTCGAAAAATTTTACAATGTAACTTGCATATCTTTTACAGCTGGATTCTAAAAAATCTAATTATGAACTTAAATAAAGCTCAAATAGAAAATACAAAAGACCATGTTTTCCTCAAGCAACTAGTATTTATAAGGTGACAACTAAAAGTGAAAAATTGTTAGAATAAAGTTGTTGCATGAATTTGCATCTATAATTTAAATAAGGGATATTATATTAATATTAATAAGGTCCCTGAAGAAAGCAAGTTGATGAAATATATAACAAACAAATTCCCACTATTACAATTTTCTAATGATGATCAACAACTTATTCTACTCATAACTACTCAAATTCATAACAAAAATGTTTAATGATCCATCATCACAATTTAAACAATATAGATCAATGTTAAAATTAAGAAGAACTTTATTTAATTTAAAACAAAAAAAAAATTATTTTCAAAAATTTTTTATATGTGGTTCTAATAGTAACAGTAACAAGAGATCAAATTATAATAATAATAATTCAGATTTTATTTAGATAGATTTTTGATACCATTTAAAGGGTCTAATATCATCACATATTTGAAATAACAAGACTTTTACAGCTGGACTGTGGGTACTTTTACTATATAATTGAAACTATTATATAACATAATAAATCATCTCAAGAAGTGAAAATTAATAAGCTCCAGAAGTGCAAATCAAATTAAAACAAACATAACAGCTGTAAAAATTTTTGATGATTCATAGATCAAGAAGTCAAGAAACCGTTAGTACTTTAGTTAACAAAGATTATTTTTTACAAAATCCAATAAGATCAAATGATAGTAATAATACGAATGAAATTTTAACAACTTCAATAACTCATATAAATCTGAGAAATTTGAGAGATCACGGAGAAGACGAAGCTTATGACAATGACGAAAGAGAATTTGAAGAACAAAATCATGAAGATTTAAATTTTAATGATTTAAATTCATTAATATCTCAAGATACATTAATAACACCTCAAATCATAATTTTTAATAATAGAACAATACAAGATTTTCGATATTTTAAAGAAATTCCATTGATAACATCAAATAAAATTCAATCAAATTTGATGTTATATAAATCAAATGAATCAGCCATTGAGCATCCAAATTTACCAATTTTAATAAAATCAAATAAGCTACTAAATTTCTTGAAACTAGGATCATCATCATTTTTAGAAATTTTTAATTTGAATTCAGTAACGCTACAAAAACAAATTTTTTGTAAAATTGATTATAAAATTTTTTCAAATCATTTAACTTATTACATCCTAAAATTCCCACAATTACAAGACAAAGTCATTTATTTAATAAATAATAATTCAAATTATCCAAGTATTGATTTTAAAATAAACAATAATCATTTTAGAATATTTATAAATAATTCATCAACCACCACAACTTCAAATAATTTTAAAATTAGCTTGTTTTTAATGGATTCTAGGGATGAAGAAAATCTATTAACTCATAATTTACTGGTGGATTCAAAAGGAAAATTAAAAATTAACAATAAATTATCAAATTTAATTCAATTACAAAAAAGAAAAGAAATTAAACAAATTATACAAAGTAGTAAAAAATTAATTAATTTACCAATTGCTCAATATATAAATTTAACAAAAGAAGATTTAAAAATGAAATCTGCGAATGATGAACAAAATTGTTATAAAAAGCATGGAATTATAAAAATTTTTGATTATTTAAATTATGATAATGGGGTTAGTGATGAAATGTTAATTATTTGTTGTATATTATTAGTATTAAGAGAACAAGAAATTAAAAAATATAAAGGTGATAATTTTCCAATAATGATTTAATGAAGTTTTGGAGAAAATAATGATTTGATTAATGAGTAACGATATGCATGTATACTTTTTTTTTATTAATTAACAAGTGTAAATTTATTCTCTTATTTCGTGCCTAAATCTGGATGAATTGTACACTCAGTTAAAGGTTTTGATTTTCGTCTTTTTGAAGTTTTTAATTTTGTGGATTTGAAGTTTGTGGATTTGAAGTTTGTGGATTCGAAGTTTGTGAATTGGTGGAAACTCTGTTAGCAAATGGAATAGTTTCACAAGCCTATTAGTTGACGAAGATTGAAAAGTTCAGATTAATCTAATCTTGGCTTACCTAGTTTTGTATTTATGTTTGATATCTTCTAAACTCTTAAAAGTTGATGCTATGTATTGATGTTCGAAGTTTAAATTTTCCTGAAATACATCCACAAGCATCTCTCGAACCCATTCTTGCTCCAAATCCTCATTGCTTATAAGTGAAACATGATCAAAGAATGTTAATCTGAATCTATCAAGGTTCAATGATCCTTGTTTAATTTCTCTAATTTTGTCAATTACTAAACAAGCGTGATGTCTTGGTTTAAATCTTTCTAAGAATTCCTTAATAAGTATCTTAGGGCTATATGCTTTATATGCTTCAATATCGACTTCACTAAAATCAGGTTCTTTACCAAAATATTTCGCATCAACAACTTTGAGACAATAATCATGAACATCAAATTTGGCGAAAAAATCGAATCGAGCCCATATTAATGCATCTCCAATGAAAAAACTTTCACAAATATTTAATAAATCAACTGGAGTTAAATTTTTATATTCCATATAATGCTGGTAAAAAGCATTGATTAATTGTTCAGCGATTTTTTCAACATAAATTATATCTCCTGAATTTATATTTCCTGAAAATATCATACCTGTTTTTATAATTTCTTCTTCTGCATATTTTTGATTATATTCTTTTTTTTCTCTTTTCTCTCTTTCAAGTTCTGATTCTTGTTGATTGTGATTGTTGTGAATTGATTTATTGAATTTTGGATTGAATTTTTTATTTGATCGTTTTCCTTTATAAGCCATGATTGATGAAATTGATGAAGTTGACAAAGTTGATAAAGTTAAATATGTTTTTCCTGTTGTTACCTAAGGACTCGTCACTAATGAATAAATTATGAATAAAAGCGATTACAATTGATGAACGATCTAATGATCAATAATACGGAAAGTAAATTTAGTAATAAACCGAAGTTGAGGTTTGTAGGTCCATGCAATATCGATATAACGGTACTGCCGATAGTATGATTCACTATAAGATAGACTTCTTAAACTTGATTCGAACTATAATAATATGAATTGATGTTAATGATAGATTTGTTCCTTATCTGAAATCTAACCCAGAGGGTCTCAGCAACTTTACGTATTAACTTGAATCCACAATAATCGAGATCTCGAAGCCGCATAATAAACTAATTAGGAATTATTTTCTGTTTGTTTATCTTTCATCTTATTCTAATTTGAGTAGAGATAATTATTCTAATTTGCAAGTGCAATGAACCATAAAGGCTAGGAGGGCTCATGTCGTCAATACTACAACCGTCGACCGAAAGGACTCAATTTACTATGAGTAGGTCCATGATAATGTTTTTATTACAATTCAATACAAATTTGTTTCGAAAATTTCACGTCTATCGATTTCAAAATTTGAACAACTGTGAAGCTGCTTTTTATTTACTGTTCATTTGTGCTCAAGTAGAGTAGTTCCAGTATCATGGTGAAACTCAGAAGTTTACATGCGACATTAAAACATTAAAATTGTGAATCTATTTCAAATTTTAAAGCAGACTACATTTGTTGGTTTTCAATTTTCTTCAAGTCACAAGACAGAAGAACATTTTGAGAATTTAATCTTATATGCTTTATTTTGAAAATTTAAAATTCGTGGGTTCTAGACTTCACTATCAAGTATGTTTATAAATTTGTTTTAGATTTTACTTATACGGTATATTAATATCATTTTTTGTGTAAGATTTTGAAACAATTGACGATCAAAATTTTTTAAAATTCATAGTGTATTATTGAAAGATAATTAAAATTAGAGCAAACATATGTATTGAGTTATCTTTAGTCAAATAACATATTTTGAGCTTTTTTCTTTATATGGGAAAGGGATTTGATTGTCCTACTTCGATAGAACAATCAATGGTCGATTTCTCAGACCAACAAAGATGCGTTTTCAAATGTTAAATGCTCAAACTAAAACCAATTCCATATAGAACAATTGAAATTATAACGTTACATCAGGCACCTTTCTTTAATATTCTCTTTTCGTTTTTTTGATGTCTAATTCAATTGTTTAATACTTTTTTGTTGGGAATTAAATTTTTTTAGTATTTTACATTTTTGCTGTTTTCGGAGTTTTTTAATTTTTCAATTTTTTATTTTAGTTTCAAACCATTTTTTTTCAAACGTTTTATAAAGTAAAATCGATACTTTTCTTTGTTATTTTTTTCTTCCTTCTGTTCCTTAAGTTTCCTTTAAGCAAAACGAGAGTGGGGGAGACAGAAATTACCAAATAATTATTTTTTTGATTTTTCATTTAAGATTTAATATTGAAATCTCGCTATTCCTGGTTATAATACTTTATTATTTTTAAGGTTAATAGTTTAATAATAAAAGTAATAATCGTGTAAAAAGCCCGAATTAAAGAGTCTTAATTTAGCAAACTATTCTGCGTTTATCATATATGATGTTCCTCCAACAAACATTTTTCTCTTAGCTCTTCAAAGCATTATCGGAAGATATAAACAGCCGTATCTCTACAAAAAGAAATGTCACTAAAGAAGATTTATTAAGATTTAAAATTTTTCGAGATTTTCGTAAATGATTTTAATACGTATGGTTAAACTTAATACTTAAAAAAAAGATCAACAAAAGATTTACAATAAATTTTATGATTTTTTATAAAGTTAAACAATTGTACATATACGTAAACAAATTTAGTTAAGTGAAAAGTTAGACATAAAAAGCTTTTCAATAGATAAGTTTATAATTTAGTGATAATTTATCATGCCTTTGGGACTAATGTACAACATATTCAAGGGTTCATTATGAAAATTTTTCACATGTAGTTGAAATTTATTGGTCGTAGTTCGTGATGAGATTAAACTTTATAGTTTCTAGATGAATCTAAAACTCAAATGACCATCATAAGTTTTCTCAAATTTAAAACTTTTTCCAAGACCATATTCAATGGTTATAATTTTGCAATGAATGAAATGGTCCATTTCAAAACAGAATGAGACAGACGATGGACAAGATGAAGTACCCACGGAAACACTCGAAATATCAATCATGCAAATCAATTGGTATGACTGAAAATTTTAAAACGTACCATGAGGAGTAAGGTAAAAATCGAAGTTGTCAATTACAAACAATCATAATGAAATCCACTTTGAAACAAAAAAACGTATTACCTCTCCACTCGAGTATTTTTTAAAAGTTTAAATTTTGTAAGAGATAGATGAAATTTGAGAGAACGAAGATCGATTTTTCAGGAAGATCTCTGTAATTGCTAACAACATTTGTCCAATAGATCAAACGTCAGTAAGTACTACGCTCAGTCTAAAACGTTTGTACTAGTGAAGTTGTTGGTATGATAACAAGTATGAGACTAAATATAATAATTTCTGTTACCTTAATAAGTAATTTATAGAGGAAGTATACAAAAGTACACTACCCCCATATTTATTTATAATATTTTTGAGTTTTATATATTACCAACATCAAATCCATATCAATTTGAATTATACTTCTTATTGAAAAATTTACTAACTCACGTATAGTTAGAGACAGCATAAATTTAAACATAATTTATCAGTCAATTCAAATATGAAACAACTACAAATTATATAGTTATACCACTTAAATATTCATTTTAATTCAGATATACACATACATATATTTTTACAACCAAATCCCAGCATCAAAATTTCACTTCAACCACATCGATTCAAGCTCAAATTTTAACTTGTTGATATCAACAGACTATAGCATATCATATTTTCACAAAGTATAGCCATCAATTTCACATTTTTAACTTCATACAAAGTGGTTGTAATTATTTTCAAAACTCCCACATCAAATAATTTGTCAATTATCTGAGAACAGCATATTTCCTTTAAAGACTGCTCTGCTTTATCTTAGTCCACTCCAGTCACGACAACACATATACATTTTCATTTCATCAATTCCCCAATAAGTTTCCCCCATATTATAGTTCATCAACAGACCTCAAATATTCTTACACAAAGCCAATCAAAAAACTCCGAGATTGTACCAACAAAAAAATTAGTTACACAAAAATATGGCAGCTACACCACAAAAGAAATATATTTGTGGATTTTGTGCAAAAGCATTTACAAGATCAGAACATAAACAACGTCATGAAAGATCTCATACAAATGAAAAACCATTTCATTGTTTATATTGTACAAGTTCATTTGTAAGAAGAGATTTATTACAAAGACATTGTAGAACTGTTCATCAGAATCAAAATTTAACTGGAGTTGTACCAAACTTTTCAAATAATAATAATAATGAAAATAATAATAGTAATGATTTAAGTAGTCGAGTATCACAACCACCACAATATTCACAACAACAACAACTACCACAACAACAACAACAATTCAGTAGTCTACCTATAAGTGGGAGTAGTAGTCATAACTCCCTAAATCATCATGATTCGAATAACACATTGTCACCTTTAACAACGGCAATGACTCCTGCGAATAGTACAAATAGTGTAAATAGTGAATCATCATTTTATCATGGAAATTATGGAACACCTGCTACAAATTCATATAACAACTCATCAACAGTAACTTCAAAAAAACGAAGATCATCATCAGACGTACAAAGTAGAAAAACTACAGAATCATCATCGATAACTTCAACTAATTCTGATAATTCACTAATAAACTTATTATCAATTACTAAAAAATTAAAATTCATTTTGAATCTAAGCTCTCCAACTACGGCAAATTCATATTCAAATGAAATAATTTATAATAGCTTTCTAATAGGTTATACCACTTTACAAGAACAAGAACAAAACTTTTTAGTTATTGAATCCATATTAAAAGATTTAATATATTATTTAAGTACTTATTATATAGATCCTTCAGTATCTCAACAAACAATTCCACCACCACAACCAAATCTTTTTAAAATTGGAATAATTTATTCAATTATATCCCTAGGGTTTATAGTCAATAATAACTCAATTAAATCATTAGAATTTTTTAAAAAATCTTGGATTTTATTAATTAAAAATTTAATACCTCAATATAATAATAGTAATATACCAACAGATCAAATTGAAATTTCAAAAAATTTATGTTTATTATCATATATATATATAAATTATGATTTAGAAAATTATGATATAAATCAAGTTCAAGATTTTGAATCAAATCAACAAACAATTTATTTAAATAATCAAGTTATATTAGATTATCTAGATCAAATAAGTTTTATAATAATATCAAATTTAACAGAATTTTCAAATCCAAATGAAAAATTAATTGATTTAAATATGAATTTATTTTGGAGTACATTTATTTTATTATCTTTTTATTTAGATAGATGTCCCAAAATTTATTCAATTCTTTTATATAAATTAGTTGATTCAAATCAATCATTAATTGAATTAATGCAAAAATTTTGTAAAAATTCTTTAATTATTGAAAATAATGAATTTTTAAAAAATATAATAATTTCAACTTTAACAAATGAATTAAAAAATGATTTAATTAATTCTCAAACAACAACAAATAATATTCAAATTTATGATATAAAAAATTCATTACATAATTCAATTATATTAATAAATAAATCAATAAATTATTTTGAAAATTCAATTACTGATGATAGCCATGATAATGACAAAATATTTAAAATTTTTAAAAAGAATCTTATAATAAATTGTCCTTTAAAATATAATGAATTATTAAATAATTATATTTTTTTACCAAAAAATTTTTATAATTGGCAATTATTATTATTAATTTTAAAAGAAAATATAATGAATATAAATTTAGATCAATTTTTAAAAGATCAATTTTCATCAAATAATCAAAATCAGAATCATACTAATCAAAGTAATGAAGAATTAAATCCAAATAATGATTTAAACTCATTTTTAATTAAATTTTTTGATTTAAAATTTTATAATATTGAAATTTATAATAATTTATCAATTGTTTCATTACCTATAATTTTTTTATCTGATTTTTTAAATTTACCATATAACTTAAAAAATTTTAAATTTAAATATAATTTAATTCAAATTAAAATTATAAATCATTTAATTTTGATGTGGTATTTAATTATGAATAAAATTTTAATAATGTTATGGTATTATGAAAATGAAAAAGATCAATCAATTAATTTTTTAAAATTTGATGAAAATTATATTTTACAAACTTTAATTTATTTGTTATTAGATGATAAATCTGCTTTGAGTAATTACACATCTACCACAACTGCCACTGACTCAACAACATCTACAACACTTTCAGATAAAAATGAATTATTTGAATTTAATGCAAAATGGTTTTGGATAATAAAAGAAAATTTAAAAAAGATTTTTAAAAATTGGAAATCATTTTTAGAAATTGAAATTTCAAATAAATTAAATAAGAACCTTAATGATAATGATAATGATTTCAAATTTAAAAAATTTTTAAAATTAAGTAATTCAATTAATGATTTTATTGATGAATATATGACAATTGTTTATAATTCATATGATTGAAGTGAAGTGAATAGAATTAAATGAATAAATGAATTAAAGAAGTTATAGTTAAGTTATTCTATAGTTTTGATCTATTTTCAGGTAAATCAATAAATATTTCTTGATGAAAAGATTTTAATTTCCATAAATCAATAATTTTAGAATCAATTTTTATAACTTTTTCCTTGATTAATTGATTAAAACAATAATCAATTAAATCAATTGGTAAAATAAATGTAAAATTCGTAATTTTTTCAAATTCTTCTTTATTATCTTCTTTTCCTTTTATAGCTTCAAAAGGTTTAAATTTTTTAATTTGAGCATTTGAACAAATTATTCCTAGAAATTCATTATTTTGAAAATTAAATAATCCACCACCTGAACTACCATTAAAACAAGAAGTTGATGAAATTATCATACCATTTAAATTGTTTTGATTACTATAAATATAATTTATAAAACCTGGACAAATCATTGGTTTTAAATTATCTACATTTAAATATAATCCATATGATTCTGTATATACTTTTGTTTCAACTTTATAATTCCTACAAGGTATTATAGGATTTAAATCTTGTATAGGTTGATCTAGAAAAATAAATGATAAATCTAATTCTTTCATGGGTGTTTTAATTTGATTTTTAGTTATTGCTAGTGTTTGGTTATTTGGTGAAATAATTAAAGCAGATGATGAAATTTCATTAAATAAAGGTGATATAACATGATGATTTGTTATTAAAACGTTTGATTTATATAGTACGCATGAACCCCAAGTATATTTATTTGAACTTTTAATTTTAATTGGAATTATTGATGATGAAGTTAATGAATTTGTTGTAGAACTGTTAATTGAAAATTCATTCATTTTTAATAATTTAAATATTTTTATAAATGGTATAATGATGGTTAAATCACCATCTCCATTTATTTTTCTTAAACTACCTAATACTAAACCAATTATTTGATCATTTAGGGAATTTACAACTATTCCACCATTCATATTATCTAAATATTTTAAATCACATAATAAATAATCTTCATCATTAATTTGATTGACAATATGAGAATAATTTATAAAATTATTAAAAATAAACGGATTTGTTAAATTGAAAGGACTAGATATAATTTTAATAGATTCACCAATTTTAAAATTTAGATCTAACTTAAATTCCATTAATTTTTTACTCATGTTTGTTGGTGCTGTCAATTTTAATAATGATATTGTGCTTTTAAAAAATTGATCAGATGGGAAGATATGAAATTCATTTTTAAAAAATTGAAAATCTTGATTTAATTCTATTTCTTCTATAATTTTAATTTCATTCCATTGAACATTGGTAATGGATTTGTTAGGTTCATAATTTGAATATATTTTATAATCATTTATATTCGGTATATGATTGATCGTTAGTACGAATGATTCTTTCTTGGACGTTATGAGTATACCTGATGATGCATGTATGGTACTTTTATCTTTAATATATGTTAATGAGACTGATGTGTATTTCATTTCAAATGAAACCAGTCAGATACAATTTTCAACATTTTATAATACTTTATAGAGTTCTGATACCTCGATGTAGATCTAAAGCCGTTGGTTACACAAAAACAATAGATGCAGATTCTTACATATAAAACAGTTAAGATTTAAATCGCGTAAATTTGGTAGCATTCTTCATTAATAATTGATATGTTGACGTGTAAAAATTAAGTTTGAATTTTTCAAATTCACAACCAGACCATACCAACTTGAGTTCATACATCATCATCACATTCTACATTCCTTTTTCATATATCACATAGAGACTACCACATATAATGCAATTTACATTTCTACTATCAACTATCTTTCTAAGTCTAGTCTCCTTTGTACTAGCTAAAAAGAATTTTTATCAAATATTAGGAGTTGATAAATCAGCTTCTGAAAAAGAAATAAAATCAGCATATAGACAATTAACTTTAAAATATCATCCAGATAAAAATAAAGGAGATGAAGAAGCTCATGATAAATTTATAGAAATTGGAGAAGCTTATGAAGTATTAAGTGATAAAACTAAAAGAAAAAATTATGATCAATTTGGTGATCCAAATGGTCAACCACAACATCAACAATTTGATTTTGGTGATATGTTTGGACAATTTTTTGGAGGACATCATGGTGGAGGTGGTGGAAGACATCAACAAGTTCAAAGAGGTGCAGATACTTCAACTAATATTCATTTATCTTTAAAAGATTTTTATAGAGGAAAATTAGTATCATTTGATGTTGTTATGCAAAATACTTGTTCAAAATGTGATGCTACTGGTTCTAAAGATAAAAAAACTCATCAATGTGAAAAATGTCATGGTACTGGACAAATTACAGTACAACATCAATTAGCACCTGGATTTAATCAACAAATTAGAATGGTTTGTGATTCATGTCAAGGTCAAGGTAAAAAAATTACAAATCCATGTTCAACATGTCAAGGTTCAGGAGTAGTAAGAGGTCAAAGACATTATGATATACATTTAGAACCAGGACAACCAAGAGATTCCTCAAGAAAATTAGAAGGAGAAGGTGATCAATCTCCAAATTGGATACCAGGAGATTTAATTTTAAATTTTAGAGAAAAATTTGATGAAAGTTGGGGTTATAGAAGAATAAATAATAATTTATATAGAACTGAAGTTATAACATTAAATGAATCAATTAACGGTGGTTGGGAAAGAAAAATTCCATTTTTTGGAGAAGATGAAGATTCAGAAATTGATCATGAAATAATATTAAAAAGACAAAAGGGAGAAATTATAATTGATGGACAAATTGAAATTATAAAAGGTAAAGGTATGCCTATATTAAATGATCATGATGAAGAAGATAAATTTGGTGATTTATTTATTGAATATAAAGTTTTAATACCTGGTGGTAATGTAAAAAGTAATGAAATTAAAAAAGATGAATTATAGATTTTTGTATATTCTTGTTGTGTATGATAGCATTGTAGTAAGTTAATACAATGCTTGCATATATATTTACTAAATCGTTTAGTAGTAAATTACGCAACTGATACTTATAAATAAGCTCTTTATATATCAATTTTTTATCTACTTAAACGATGTACGATCAACAAATGCGTTCACCCAAAGTGTTTGGGAGGAAACTCACGGACGGTAAGAATCACTTCAACTTTGCACCTGTCTATAAGCACCAACAGTGTATTCTCTCTACCAAGTCAAAAGCAGCTAATTTTTAAAACTAATTTTCAAAAAGTACGTTGCAACACCTTATATCTACGTCAGATCAAATCATTTATATTATGAGTCTTTCTCTCATTTTTGTAACTCTGCGTTAAATCTGAATAAGATCATTCAATTACTTTGACAGCTCTATTTGTCTAGATTTTAATCAAGATTGTTGGATGATTTCAATAAATGGTTGAAACCCTGATCTACGAATTTAAAATTCGTTGATTTAATCCAACATTTTATATTGTGTTTCAAATTCTTACACAAAATCTAACAGATAAAAAATCCTTTAAAACATAGTGTCAAATTTTAAATTAGTGAGTAATTGGTCCGATTGATCCTACAACCTCGCATGAATTATTTTATCATGAATTACATGATAACCAAACTCAAATTTCGAAATAATGAGATAGAAAAATATCGTGAATTAATTCAAAAGTCTCTATTCAATACATTAAACCGCAAAATAGAAGTGCATCAATAAATCAAATACCGTTCGACCTAATTGCTCTATATTTACCTATTGCTTTCGGAAAACATAGAACTCATTATGTTTATCGGTTTAAGGGAAGAGCCAACTTTTATTATAATCTGTAAATAAATACATAAATATTAGGGCACAAGTGTAATTGACATATGACGATAATCAAAAATCAATGCCATTCAATAAACTTACATTTAGAGGAGCTAGAGTTATCAAATAGAAAACTCTTCTGCAAAATTACAAAATATTAAAGGTATGAAACAATTGATTCACTGACCAAATTTAGTTTCATGTAACGACTTGTGGCAAATAATTATTTGGAATGTAAAGTAAATGGGTGCTATTCCATTTAAAATTACCCAGTTTTCAAAGGGTGCATTTGAAAACTGGTTAAAATTACAGGTACCGAATAGATAACAATAGAAAACAATTAGTTTAGTGTATTGTTCGATATATCGTAATTTTTTTTACATTTCCATACATTTTTAAATTGCTGTTATATAATTAAAGTTTTATGATTTTTTTTAATAGGAACCATCACACCCCTAACTTTCTTTGTATCTATTTTTATCGAATTTATTCTAACTGAAATTCTCAGGAACTCAGCGATGTAAATTAGGGGCCAAAGACTTTTGATATTTTTAACATTACAGCGTATCATTAATTTGAATTGTGAGACATAGAGTAGTCAGTAAGTAGTACATGTAGTTCAAAACAAGCTCTCGATTTAGCTAGCCTATTCTCCGTGGACTTTGAGACGTTTCAGTAATTTGGCTCTTAATTTGGTAGCTCTTTTACCTTATAGCCCCAATGTTTCAAAAAATTTCTTTTTATAATTGCTGGAACCCCGTTCTGAAAACCGTCAAAAACTCGACTCCGAAAAACTAGGTATATTCAAAGCCAAAATTGTACAAGTAACATTTGGTCGTAGTAAGTGATACAACGCTAGTCCAAACAACAAGTTAAGTTTCTTTTCTGTCGAGTTTATGAATTAAATTTTGATTAATTCTAGATTTCGCATTGAACTAATTAATGATAATCAAATGCTCAAAATCTTTGAATAATTGTGATCATGAAAAAGAAGAAACTATGTTTAGTCGGGTATATGGCTATTGGACAATTTCATGAAGTTTCTCTCGAACTAGAATCTAGACTAGAGAAAAATCCAGAATTCTAATACGAAGTACAAAATTAAAGAGACAAAATCAGTTTAATAAATTTTGAAACGTGTATGATTTACAAATTCTTAGAAAAAAGCTTGTAATTAAAGACAAGCATCTATTGAATCAATTGCACCAGTCAATTGCAAAGGTATTATTTAAGAAATGTTGAAACATGACATGTATGATGATACGGATTAAACTTCAAGACTTTTGTAAATGGACATTTAATAATGATTGTTTAAACAAATTGTAAACGAGGTTTTAAAATGTTTTTATCCTATCTATTTTAAATTAGCCTAGAACACAAAATATGATTTTCTGCAAAATTCAAAAGGTGGGGAGTGGAGTATAAAATTCTTGACTCTCTTGAAAAATTAAAGTAGATTTATGATACGGTTATTCGCGTCTTACTTTTGAAGTACACTTTCCGAGTCCGTATTTTGATAACTCCTTTGTACAAATGGAGCTCCTTTCTGAGACATCAAAATCCAGTTGGAGTTCAATATAACACATTCCCCATGATGATGTTTCAGAATCGTTGGAGCAGTTATAAAATATAGCAATAATGTATTAAAACTTTATTTAATTAGTGATTGCAATTTAAGCCTAGCTTTATTAAGCACAAAATCATAATCCATACATAATGTACGTTTTTTAATATAATTTGGGGGTGATCTAAAATATTTAACATTAGTTACATAAATAGCTTTTGTTCTTTAAAGTAATCTAGATTGAAATTGGGGCTTTTTGTGGTGTAGATTTAAAAGGCGGAAGAACTATATAATTTCTTTATAAATGAAATGATATATCTATATCATATCTTTTATTTCGTTATTTCTGTTGAAAATTATTATTCAATTTAGTTTATTTTTTAACATATTATTTGCAAATACTATACCCATTACTCAGAGTTTTTAATATATTCAATATAGAACTAGCATAGATCACACCATAATCATCAGCATAATTATTAGCATTTACATTGAACTGAAAACAAGTTTAAATATTGCACAAACAACCACCTCATTAAACAAAATTTTCAACCAACCACATCAGACATATCAAAGTTTCAAATAATGTCAGTATTACCACCATTAAATCAAACTACAAATTCTAATCATCCTGTTGGCAAACCTTCGAAATTAATCAATATACAACATTTATCATTTAAAGATCAACTTCCAGATTTACAAACAAATAATACAACTTCATCGTTACCTATAACTCCTATATCAATAGATATGCCTATAACGTCATCTAATTCAAACAATTTTGAATATAAATCACTCCCAATATCTCCTCAACCTTCCAAAGTTCAATCAAGCACATTAGAAGACACCTACAATAACTTTTCACCTAAATTAACATCAAATACATTAGATGGATTACGAAAGTATTTTAATCATGATAATACTTACGAAAATGAAGAATATGAAGAAGATGAAAGTGAAAGTATTATGTCAGAAGTTCATAGCTTATTAACGCCAGATTTTGCAAACGACAAAAACTCATACACTCAACAATTTATTCAACAACAACAAAAACAATTTCAAATTGCTGAAACTGCTGCATTCATAAGTGATGTAAAACAAACTTTACCTTTGACAACATCTGCAAAAGCAACTAGTCAATTAATACTATCTACGTATTTTTCAAATGAAATTTTTTATTCACAAAATTTAATTAATTTAACTCAACATTTTATAAATCAAGAATTTGAATCTTTCAGTCATGATTTAATTTTACATCCTCAAATTCCATCTTCAAAATATCATGAAAAAATTTTAAAAAATCTAGATCAATTATATGAATCATCAATTGAATTAGTTTCAACTATTACTATGTTTAATTGTTTACTTAAAAAAATAAATAGTCATGATATAAGTTTAAATAATTTAAAACTTATAAAGAAACAATTTGATAATTTAATACATCACCATTTAAGTCATGATGTACATTATATTTTGGATAAGATAATAGATGGATTATACGAATACAATTTAATGATTGAAGAAATTAATGAAAAAGATGAAATTGAAGAAGATCACAAAGCAGAGACTTATGCTACTATTAACGATTATTATAATGAAATTGAAACTATATTAAGTTTAAAAAATTCAAAATTAACCATTCTGGATTGTTCAAAATTTCATGATTATTTGAATGAGGAAATATTAAATAATTCGAAATGGAATAGTTATATTATACACTTGAAAAATCTTGTATAGATATTAGTAAGCTATAGCATTTTAATGATAACGACCATAACCTAAAATAATACCTACTTCGTATACTTATCGCTGTAAATTTTTATTCTCCCTATATATTTCAGAAGTATGAGATCTGATAATTTGAGTTACAAAATTAAACCTTATCTTACCGCAAAACCTTAGATTTTGTGTAGTTAACATACTGAAAAATTAAGGGAATTGCTTACAAATTAAAACACATTGTTTTATCACAAATACAAACCAATCTTTGCTTACAAATTTATCTGAAACTATGGCTCGGACTTGAAAATTATATAAATATTCAATCATTTCTTGTATCATTCCAAAGTTTCATCAATTCATATCAATAACCCAAGTCATATCAATAATCGAAATCAAAAATATATTTCAAAATGTCACAACCGGAATATATTGAAATTAGAGCATTAGGTGATACAAAACTTTTTGAACCAATTCAAGTTGGTCCTAATACTTTAAATCAAAGAATAGCATTTGCACCAACAACAAGAAGAAGAGCTACATCAGATCATGTACCAGTAGATTTAGAATTAGATTATTATACTAAAAGAGCTCAAGCTCCAGGTACTTTAATTATTACTGAAGCTACTTTTGTAAGTCCTCAAGGATCAGGTTCAAATTATGTACCTGGTATTTTCACAAAGGAACAAGTTAAAGGATGGAAAAAAATTAATGATTCAATTCATAAAGAGAAATCTTTTAGTTCAATTCAATTATGGTATTTAGGTAGAGCTGCTGAACCAGCAGTATTGAAAAAAGATGGTTTACCCTTTTTAGGTCCATCAGCTATATATAAAACTGAAGAAAGTGAAAAAGCGGCTAAAGAATCAGGAAACGAATTAAGACCATTTACAATTGAAGAAATTAATAGATTAGTAAATGAAGAATATCCAAATGCTGCTAGAAATGCTTTAGAAGCTGGATTTGATTATTTCGAACTTCATGCAGCTCATTCATATGCTATATCTCAATTCTTTAACCCAGCAAGTAATAAAAGAACAGATAAATATGGAGGATCAATTGAAAATAGAGCAAGAATTTTATTAGAAATAATTGATAAATTAATTCCAATAGTTGGGGCTAATAGATTAGCAGTTAGATTATCACCATGGGCTACTTTTCAAACTTCAGAACCAGAAGGTGAAGAAATTCATAGTTATATATTGAAAGAATTACAAAAAAGATCGGATCAAGGTAATGAATTAGCTTATATTTCAATAGTTGAACCAAGAGTTTCAGGAAGTTTAGATGTTGAAAAAGATAAACAAATTGGTAGTAATGAATTTGCTAACAAGATTTGGAAAGGTAAATTTATAAAAGCAGGAAACTACACTTATGATGCTCCTGATTTTAAAAGTTTATTAGAAGATGTTCAAGATAATAGAACTTTAATTGGATTTTCAAGATTTTTTACTTCAAATCCTGATTTAGTTTCAAGATTAAAAAATGGTTATCCTTTACTTAAATATGATAGAGCTGTATTTTATGATCAAGATAATTGGGGGTATAATACTTATAATAATTATGATGAACAAAAGACATTTGATGAAAATAGGGAAAGAAATAGATATGGTTTAGCTTTAGCTTGATTTACAGAAAGAGCTTTACTATACAATATTTTATTACTGATGAATTTGTTATATGTGATGTTTGAGATTATTTAGTGGTTACTAGTGTGAGTTATAGAATTTGAATTTGCTTTATTTTTCCATTTATTTTCATGATTGATTGGAGAGAACAATAAAAGAAAGTTGTACCTGCTTTTATAAACGAATTTTGCTCTTATCACCGATCCGCCTATTACCATGTTTTATTTCCACAGTGGTTTGACATTATTATTTTGTAAGTTAATTAGGGAAATTTTCAATCCAGTTCTCAAAGTCTTAATAAAATTTCAAAAATATTTATTTAGGGCAATCAATATGGTTTTTCACTTTATTATTTATTCTACTTTAACAGATTGTATACAAATTACACAAATTTAAAAGATGAGCTTATATCCGAATATTGCATCAACAATATCATATTTGTTACTTTCGGTATAGTCTAATAATTGGAATTGAACTTATGTTTTTGTTTAAACAATAGTATTGCTAACACTAACATGTTATCGTAATCGTATATTTTAATCATAGTTTTTCCATGATGCTGTTGTAGTACAAATTTATAAATCCGAAATAGTAAATATATTTGGACTTCTTCTTTCATGATCATTGATTTATCACCAAATACATTATTATCTGCTTTTTCAATCATCAAAAATTGAGTTCAAGACGTATGCTAGGTTCATTAATGGTCTTTATGTGAACAAAAACATATTCCAAATGATTAGAGGTAAAGTTGATAAAGCACGCCCAAAGAAAAGAAGATCAAGAAATGGTTGTTTTAGTTGCAAAAAATTAAGAATAAAAGTATGTGAAGTATTGAGATTACTTAGAACTGGACAATACTAACATTTAAATCAGTGCAATGAGAGGAAACCAAGTTGTGATTATTGTATTCATACTAATAGGGAATGTGTGTATCCCACTTCAATCGATACCAAGAACACCAATTATACTCCAACACAATCACAACTAATTCAACAAGGAACAACAACCCCAGTTCAAATACAAAGACAAACCGACTCACAAATTCTAAACTTCGTAAACCAAACATCATCTGCATTTTTAACCACTGAGAGTAACTCATCAACTCCAATATCAAATATATCAGACGAAATTTCCCAACACTACATACTTCCACACCGACCTTATTCACAAGTTCAACAATTTCTTTTTAAACAAAATCCACCGAAGAAGAACGGTGAGACAGATCTTATTGATATAAAAAGATCAACACCCTCGGTTGATAATTTAACTAAAACTCTACTATTAAATCAACCTTCATCTATGTTAGGAATACTGAAATTTGAATTAAGATTATTAAAATATTTTGATGAAACATTAATCAAAGTTTTGAACTATGGAATAAATGAACCAATATTTGATGCATGGAAATATAAAGTACCTTATCTATTCTTAGAGAGTGATTTAGTCAAAAGATCACTCTTTGCATTTACTGCAGTATTGTTGGGAGAGAAAAAAAATTTAGATGTTCTACAAGGTGAAGATAATAATCAAATTACAAGTTTTAAACCTGAAAGAGATCATCAATATGATTTAGATCTTAATTCAAATACAAATTTTTTTAAAATGACAACTACCTATTTTTTAAATTCATTAGAACAAGCTCAAATTAAAATAGATGAAGCTAAAATATTATCTGAAAATTCATATTTCCAAAATTCAAACATTGCAAAAGAATTATTTGTTTCAAGCTTATTAATCTTTTCATTTTTAAGTTCTCAACCTTATGGACTAATAAAATTAATTAGTTTTGAAGAAGGTGAAACTGATTTAATTTCAATAGGTAGTGGAACAAGAAGTGTTTTTCTGAATGTATATACAACAATATTAAAATCCGATTTTGCAGGAATGTTAGATTTAAAATTAGAATTATTTAATAATGTCCCATCAGCAAAGGATTGTGGTTTTCCTATCATAAATTATTTATGGGAAGAATTAACAATTTATTCAGATAACCTAGAGCTTAATTCGGAGAATCTGGAAATCATTCAAATATTAAAAGAAGTAATAACACTGTTAACAAAAGCTTTATATGCTTCGTTAAAATTTAAATTTCCTATTCCTATATTTAGAGCGCTTATGGAATACTCATCTCAATATAAACAATTATTATATCAAAAACATCATTTTGCTTCAAAAATTTTATTCGTTCATGCAAGTTTAACATTTATGCTTAAGTGTCATATTGATATTGTAAAAAATATTTGGAAAGAATATATCCTATGGTATAAACAACAATTTGGTTTGTCTACTGAAATTGAAATAAGTTTATTTGATTTGGTTGTTTCTAAAAATTTAATAGTTGTTAATTTTTATAAATTTCCATTCTTTGATCCAAATTTTGTCTATTTCGATCCTATTAAAGAATATAAAGAATATAAAAGTAACACAAATTTGTAGTTTTAAAATAGAACTTTAAATACATATTTACTTGGCATTTATGCTTTAATTTTTTTGAATTAGGCTTATTGCTGAAACAATAGCAGCTTCAACCGATCTGATTTAAAGTTTCATACTTTATTCAAGGTTTACAATCCTATTTGGAACTATTCTCTGCTCCATATAATAAGTCAGAGTTAATTTTTACTCAAGCTTGACTTTGGCACACAATTGGTGACTTTAAACTAATTGTCGCAAATATTTTACTGTCATTTTAAAACTGGTCATAACTACAAATTAAATTTAATTCCTAATATTTTTGTAATCTCCGCTTGTAAGTGGCTTTAATCTAATAATAGAATTTCACTAGATCTACTAAAAATGAATAAATCCACTTGTCAAGAGGTTAGTCTATAATAAACTATTTGTACCAGCGGATGACTATAGAAAAGACTACTCACACTAGAATTACAAGATCAAGAGGTGGTTGTTTAAGTTGTAAGAAGCTACGAATAAAAGTATGTATTATCATGATATAATCGATTAAAGACCAAGATTACTAACAGAACATTATAGTGTAACGAGGTTAAGCCGATTTGTGAATATTGTGAACATACTGGTAGAGAATGTATTTACTCCATACCGAAGCCAGTAAAGACTAAAAGAGGTGGACGAACTCCAAAATCAAATTCAAGAACAAGATCCTCAGATCGCACCTTGTTTGAACCTCCAACCAATAAAGCGAGAATAGAAATACTCGACTCATCTTCATCATCTTCTGATAACACAAGCTGTACAGGAACACCAGTTTCGTTCGATCCCTCAAGTGTACTATATGGGCCTACTTCGCCAATCCTTGATAAAGTATTAAACTATAATGCTGTATCTAATTACAGAAAATCCCACAGCTATCCGACAGAATTTGATGAATTAACAAGAACTTTAATACTAAATCAAACATCAACAATGTTGGGTATTACAAAATTTGAATTGAGATTACTCAAATTTTTTGATAGCGAATGCATTCAACTATTTAGTTATGGAGTTAATGAATGTATATATAATGCATGGAAATATAAAGTGCCAAATTTATTTATGCAAAGTGATTTGGTAAGACAACTGATATTTGCATTTAGTGCCATTGCTTTAAGTACTACCTTGGAATTAGATATTGTTCAAAATCAAGATAATTCAAATAAAACTAATTTTATGACTCTGAAGAATTGGAATCATGATATGGCCTTAGATTCCAAAGATAATATTTATTATCAGACAACTTATAACTTTTTGGATACTTTGAGCAAAGCAAGTGCTAAAATTGATGAATTGAAAGTAGTACCTAATTCATTTCAGGATCCTATAGTGGCTAAAGAATTAGTTGTTTCAAGTATTTTAATATTTTCATTTTTAGGAGTACAACCACATAAATTAATTAAGTTGATAAGTTTCAATAAGGACGAGGAAGAAGTAGACATGATTAGAATATCTGGTGGAACTAGAGATACCATTTTAAACTGTTCTACAGCAGTTGCAAATTCCGATTTAGCAGGATTATTATTTTTCAGAGTAGAAGAGATGAGATCAAGTCCAACATCTAAGGATTGTGGATATCCAATTATAAATTATTTATTAAATGAATTGTATGTATTTTCAGATCTGTTGGATTTAAGTTTTAAATCCTCACAACTCGAAGAGATTTTTAAAACTAATATTGATTATTTAACCAGAGCTATGTATGGAAGTCGATACTACAAGTTTCCCATACCATTGTTTAGATACCTTATGGTCATTACCGAAGATTTCAAAGATTTATTATATAAAAAACATCTGTTTGCATTGAAAATTTTATTTGTTTACGCAAGTTTAGCTTCTATAGCTAGATTTCAAATGTATAATGACAATAACATTTGGAGAGATCACTTGATATGGTATGAGAAAGAGTTTGGTTTAAATAGTGAGTTGGAACGGAGCTTGTTTCATTTAGTGGTAGACAAACATTTCATGTTTGTTGAGTTTGAGAGTTTACCATTTTTTGATCCGATTAAAGAGTGTCAGAATTAATCGATTAAGGTCAAACTAATATTGAAATATTTTAACTGTTTTGTATGATATGAAATCGTTAACTTATGCTAAATAGTGAAACTATGATGGGGAAGTTTCATGATTTCATATTATTCTGTTTTGGGTAATAAAGCCCCAGAGCGGATAAATAAATTTGGAAAATGGAAAAATATGTAATTGTTCAATGTTTATATAGAACCCCATGAATTTTACATCTATTTCAAATTCTCTTTCTTTAACCAAAATGTCAGAATCACCATTGAAGGGAACTTTGGTGTTCGAACCTATAAAAGTTGGAGATGTCACCTTATCAAACAGAATAGTTTATTGTCCAACAACAAGATTCAGAGCTGCAAAATCTTCTCAAGAAGTTGGTGCTCATTTACCTTCAGATTTAATGTTAGAATATTATAGTCAACGAGCTCAATATCCAGGAACTTTATTAGTCACAGAAGCAACTTATGTGAGTCGTGCTGCCGGTGGATATGATGATGTTCCAGCTATTTCAACCGAAGAGGAAACAAAAGCATGGAAAAAAATTGTTGATGCTGTACATGCAAAAAAATCATTTATTTCATTACAAGCTTGGTTTTTAGGAAGAGTAGCTGATCCTAGAGTTTTGAAGAAAGAAGGACAGAAGTATGTAGCTCCTAGTGCTATATACCCAGATAGTAAGTCTGAACACTTGAGTGCTAAAGCCGAATTACCATTAACTGAATTAACACTTGAAGAAATTGATAGACTTATAAAAGTAGACTATACTGAAGCTGCTAAAAATGCTATGAAAGCAGGGTTTGACATGTTTGAGATTCATGGGGCTCACGGATACTTACCAGACACGTTTTTACACGAAAATTCCAATCAAAGAAAGGACAAGTATGGTGGATCAATTGAAAACAGAGCTAGATTTATTTTGGACTTAATTGATCATTTATGCACAGTCATTCCACCTTCAAAATTGGCTATTAGACTTTCACCATGGGCAGAAATACAAGGAATATACGAAGAGACTAGTCCAATACCTCAATTCTCATATTTATTGGATCAATTACAAAAAAGAGCAAACGACGGGAAAGAATTAGCTTATATTTCAGTTGTTGAACCTAGAGTTCAGGGTGTAGTTACCGTTGATCTTGATACAATGAAAGGATCCAATCAATTTGTGGAAGAAGTTTGGAAGGGAATAACTTTGAGAGCTGGAAATTACACTTATGACGCCCCAGAATTCAAACAAATTAAACAAGATGTGGCAAATGGCAGAACGTTAGTTGGATTTTCAAGATTTTTCACATCAAATCCTGACCTTGTTTATAAATTGAAAAATGATCCTTCAAAGTTGGTTAAATATCAAAGAAAATTATTTTACCAGCCATATAATTGGGGATATAATACTTTTGATGGCAAGGATTATGATGAGGAAACTGAAAAAAAGAGATATGCAAGACCAATCCAAAGAAGCGAGGCAAATTTATAGAGTTGATAAATCATAGTAGACTTTTTAATAGAGTTGTATATAATCATCTATCGATCATTTTTTAATCTTTTGATTCTTTTTACCTCTTAAAATGTTCTTCAACCGAGTTAACCTTTCTTCAAGTTGAGTATGAATATGAATTGTATTGATACACTCATTCAAATCATTCATTAAATCAATACACTTATCAGATTTATCAAGAGGTAAAGTTCTTTCATCTAGATTCCTTGCGGCTATTATGTTTTCAATTGATCTTATTCTAAGAGGAGCACACACTAAACTTTGATTTGAATGTTTTTCTGGTTCTTGCTCTATCTCAGAGTCGATTGAGTCAAATGAAGCAGCACAACTATGAAATTGAGAAGTAACTTTATGCTCTTTCATGATTGCATTTTTAACAAATTTACAATCCAATTTATCACAACATGGATTCAAAATAAAATCATAATTTTCATCCTCCATCATTAATTTTTTTAATTTCAATTCACAAGATGTTGAAGTTGATGTTGTCTTATCATAATCAAACAGCAATTTTGGTCTTCTCAACATTCGAATAGACAAAATTGAACTCAAATCATTAATGGGCAAAATGTTCTCTTTATCATCATCATCATCAATGAATGAAGGGTTTGAGAAATTGGGTGGAATTGTTGAAAATTTTGTAGGAGTTTTGATGGATGATTTACTTGTTGTTGGCTTTAAGTCTTCAAAACTAATCGATAACGAGGAAACGTCTCTAAACATGGAATTATGGAGTTGAACTTGTTTAATTAATTTGTAATGTTTGCACAGAAAAAAAGGTTGCAAAATATTGTTATCTTTTTTAATATGTTACAGATTTGTAGTTTTGTGTTGTGTAAGATAAGAATTAAATGCTAGCACACCTAACAACAAAATTAAAAAGACCACACTTCAAAAAAGATATTGCCCGAAGTTATCATATTGGATTGTTTTAGAATATAAGTCTAATAGGAATTTATGAGGATTTTTGAATGGGGAATTTAACATGGTTTTAAAATTCTGGTAGCGACGATAACATCAAAGATTAAATTCAAATGAAGAACGCGATAGTTCTAACACGCATCATATTCAAGCAACTCAAAATTATTCATTATTGCCAAACTGAATGTCATCAAATCTACCGAGGAATCTCGAAGACGTATCGGATCCTTCAGATTTTAAATCTACTTCAATACCAGCCCTATCAGAATTAGATGTTTTAGAGAGATGTTACATATGCAAAGAATTCTTTCGTGCTCCAGTTATTACTTCATGTCATCATACTTTTTGTTCACAATGTATTCGGGAGTATTTAATTACTAATAATTTATGTCCTTTGTGTAAGACTGAAGTTTTTGAAAGTGGATTAAAAAGAGACGTTTTGTTGGAAGAAATAGTAAGGTCTTATACGCGTCTTCGACCGTTTCTATTAATGCATTTAAATAAACATGATTCATCAGAAGTGGACAGTATTCCAAAGAAAAGGGTGTTAGAAGACGAAATTGAGGTCACTGAAATCTTGTCATCAAATACATCAGCACTGGAGTCACAAATTCAATCTAAAAGACAAAAAAGAGAAGATTCACCAGAGGTAATAGAAATTTCTCGAGAAGATTTAGTGGAGTGCCCTGTTTGTCTGAGAAGGATGACGGCAGAAAGATTGCAATCGACTCATATTGATGCTTGTTTAAGCGGTAAATCTGAACCTGCAAGCCCGCGTCAACTGTTAAGACCAAAAGGAGCGAAATCCTCAATATCATCATTTTTCAAGCCCGTTAGCATTTCCCCATCTTCTTCTTCATCACCTCCTCCCATGTCATCTCGAAAAGCAATTGATTTTAAATCAACACCAGAAAATTTTGAACATCAAAATCATCATTTAAATGAAACTTTAAGAAAACCAGTCGAATTAAAACGATTACAAAAATTGGACTTTGCATCATTAGCAACTACAAAATTAAAAGAGAAATTGTCAAATTTACACTTGCCAAGTTCAGGTACAAGAAATCAATTAGAATTAAGATATAACCAATTCTTTGTACTTTATAATTCAAATCTTGATAGCAATCACCCAGTTCCAGAAAAAGTGCTAAGACAAAAACTACATCAATGGGAATTATCACATCTGGGGTTCAAAAAGAATAGCAATGCTCAGTTTGGAAGTAATAATGTTCTGATGGCCAATAAATCAATAACTGATAAAAACTTTTCGATTAGTGAATGGATGAAAGAATATGGACTGGAATTTAAGGAATTAATCAAAATGGCAAAAAATTCACTTGAGAAGGAGAAAGAGAAGGGAGAAGCTAAAACCCTTAGTAACAGTGAAAAGCCTGAAGACAGTATATCGAATAAGGAAATACTTGATAATGATGATCCTGTAAATAGTGATGCCGTTCCTGTAGATAACGATAGTAGCATAGACATGAGCACGAGTTTTTTATTTAATAGTACGTAGATAGAACCTCATTCGATATTCATTTATTTATTAAATACAGATAAAATGTTAACTCTCTTGACACCAAAAAATTTGTCATCCAAACCATCTACAACAAATAAGAGATTATATATATGATGTAAAGTAAAATTGCAAAAAAGTAAATTTGGTTGCAAATCAAATTATTTAGTTGTTTGGACGAGATGAGAATCGAACTCATGACCTTTTGCTTGCAAGGCAAACGCGCTACCAACTACGCCACACGCCCTGGTTCTTGGTTTGTTCTTTCCTTCAAAAAAACAGTCTTCTTTAAACAAGTCACGTGACTGAGTCTTGAATGTAAAGTTTTAGCTATTTGTGATGTATAATTGTATACCTTTGTGTGAATCATTGGCAAGTCGTCTGTTATAGCTATTACAAATTGTGATATACTTGTTATTTTGGGGACCTACCGTTCATTCATACATTGAATCTATTTTTGTGCAGAAAAAGTTAAATACAGCTCTTCAAATTTAGTTCAATAGTTGTTTAATTTTTTTTCAAAATCATAGAAAAGACTCATTGAATACGGTGATGGTGAGAGCATCGAGCAGATATACAATAATTTGATGTTAGTAGCAATGAATCACCTCTGATTGAATTGGGTCGAGCTAGTAGCTTCCATTTTGCAGTAATTTATTTCAATTTAAATTTGTTTCATCTTCATCGCGCTGCGAGAAAACTTAAAAATAGTTTCACATTTTAGGATGATCTTCATTCAAAAGATTCTCATCTCTAAACAAATTCAAAATCATCGAAGAATACTGCCAAATTCATTGAAATGTCATCAACAACATCGGCAGCATCTACATATATAGACGATGAAACCAAATGGGACTCTTTGAATCTCGATCCTAGATTACTTCAAGCAATAGATCATTTAGGGTTTGTAAATCCTACATTAATACAAAGTTCTGCTATTCCCTTAGCGATTGACGAGAAAAGAGACATCATCGCTAAAGCTTCCACTGGGTCAGGTAAGACGGCCGCATATGCTATACCGATAATACAGAACTTGTTGGTTGACGGAGATTCGAAAGGGATTAAAAGTTTGGTATTGGTACCGACTAGAGAATTATCAAATCAAGTTTATCAAGTTATGGAAAATTTAGTCAAATATAGCAATAAACAAATTGGAATTTTGAACTTATCATCGAGTTATAGTGACCAAGTATTAAACTCATTATTAAATAATAAACCAGAAATACTAATATCCACACCTAATAAATTAATACAAATATTGGAACAAAATGAGAAAACATCAAATAAAGTAGACTTGAGTACTGTTAAAATCCTAGCAATTGACGAAGTAGATTTAATTTTGAATTTTGGATATTTGGAAGATTTAAATAAGTTAGAAAATTATTTACCAATTAAGAAGAATTTACAAACTTTTTTAATGTCTGCAACATTAAATGATGAATTAACAGAATTGAAAAATAAATTTTGTACGAAACCTGCTATATTGAAGTTAGATGACAATCAAAATAATAACGACAAGTTGGTACAATTTTATGCAAAAACTACCGAATTTGATAAATTCTTATTAAGTTATGTCATTTTCAAACTAAATTTAATCAAGGGGAAAACAATAGTCTTTGTGAACAATATTGACAGAGGTTATAGATTAAAATTGTTTTTGGAACAATTTGGAATAAGGTGTTGTATATTGAATAGCGAATTACCTGTAAATTCAAGGTTACATATAGTGGAAGAATTCAATAAAAATGTATACAGCTTACTAATTGCAACTGATGAAATATCATTGGAAATGGAAAAGGAAGAAGACGAAGAAGACGAAAAACGCACAAACAAGAAGGATAAGAAAGAAACTAAATCATCCAAAAAATTCAAAAATGATAAAGAATACGGAGTTTCACGAGGAGTTGATTTTAGAAATGTTGCATGTGTCCTAAATTTTGATTTACCAACTACCTCAAAAGCATACATTCATAGAATTGGAAGAACAGCGAGAGCTGGAAAATCAGGAATGGCATTATCATTTATAATACCGACTTCTGAAGTCGGGAAACATAAAACTGCATCATTACCACTGGCCAAAAAGGATGAAAAAATATTAAATAAGATAGTTAAACAACAGGAAAAAAATGGATTTGAGATTAAACCTTACCAATTTGATATGAAACAAGTTGAAGGATTTAGATATCGTGCAGATGACGCATTTAGAGCAGTTACTCAAACAGCAGTCAGAGAGGCAAGAGTTAAAGAATTGAAAAATGAATTAATAAATTCAGAAAAGTTGAAAAGGTTTTTCCAAGAAAATCCTCAAGATTTAGCAAGTTTAAGACATGATAAGGAATTACATCCTACAAGAATTCAATCTCATTTAAAAAGATTACCTCAATATCTTTTACCAGAAAATGCCAGGACTGATGTTAAAAATTTAGGGTTTATACCATTTCATAGTAAAAATAAAATCAACAAACATAGAAAAAAGGGTAAGTCAACAAAGAGGAAAAATGATCCATTAAAGTCATTCAGAAAGTAAATTTGTCATCAATGTAATGTCTAAAATATCATAATAATTTAAAGTCTATGCTATTTTACTTAATATTAAATTCCAAAACAAGTTTGCTAAACAATTACTTGGAAACATCATGGTTTGAGGAACAAATACAAATGAAAAAATACTAAAAAATGGCCAATAACAATAACTATATTTTAAAGATTTAAGATAAGCTTGTCTCGTACTTTTTGAAAATATTTCACCATGATCCCATATTGTATTTAATATGTTAAAGATTAATTGAAAAATTGGAGCACCGATAAGTTGATCAATAATTATTCTATAAATTAAATTATCAACATGTAAAATTAATAGATTAATCCAAGTTACTGTGAAATAACCATTTATACTACCCCATATCATAAATTTAAAAATCTTATTAAGTGTGAATTTTTTCTTCAGAAATTGATTTATAGACTGTGCTAATGCTCCTGACGAACAACCTAATAAGGTTGGGGCTAGATTTGGATTAATTAATGATATATCATCATAGAAATAATATATAGTTACTGATATAATAGATTCTATTATCAATGCAAAATATAACTTCTTTAATATATGTTTTGAACTTGGATGTAATTTATAATTTCTTGATTCTGTATGTAGATTATTTGATAATGGTAAAGTGGTTGATGATGACTTGCCCAAATCATGTAATTCTATATTATCTTGACTTAATGGAAGACTCATGACGTATGATAGTGTTTTCTTTTGTTGCTCTCTTCGATCAATTGGCTTTTAAATCTATTGCTTCTAATATTGTTTTATATTTGACTGCTCTGTCCGGTCTATTATTTTTCTAATAATATTGTCAATATTATAATTGAATTGTATCTTTAACTTTCATCAATTTGCTTAAATTGAAAATAATAACATAGAATTTGGAGTTAACATTAGTCAATAATTTAAACTTTTTTTTTTGTTAGAATTGACGTGTCTTGAATTATTAACAACAACCAACAACAATGCAAAGTCATGATCATGATCAGCAGGGAAGTAGATCTTCGAAGCGAATAAGTCGTATTTGCAAACTGAGTTCCTTTTCAAAAGAGTCAACTCTGACGGCTGTGTGTAAAGCTGAAAACTCCCAATTTAACATCTTGAATTTAATTAATATACTATTCTGCAATAAATCGAACCAACCGCAATTTAGACTGAGAATTACCGTTTCTGCGGATTTAGAAGATAATGAGTACTTTCTCAAGTTCATTTATGTATGAATCTCATCAGATCAATCTCTTGCAGAATTCGGATCAAAATATCTCCATTATTCAATATTCAATATTTCATTTGTTATGAGCATTAATTCAACTCCATTAATTGCAATTATTCGGGAAAGAATATCCAATTATCGGGATTGCGCTTCGTACCAATGGTAAAATTCCTTGTCTTTGATCATTTGAATCTCTTTGTAAGGTTTGTTCGAATAAGATGAATATTTCGGGTAGATTTCTTTCTCGATTCGACAACCGGATCGATAAAATTTATAAGTAAAAAGAACGGCTTAATATTTTTTATTGTCTTGAATATTATATTTCAAACAAGTATATAGATAGCATGAAAAATTCAGTCAAAATTAGTATTTTTATAAAGAATAAATCAAAGCAGATGAATAGATAACCAAATTATGTCAGTGTCAAATGAGAAATCAAAATCAAATGATTTAGATGGAGCGTATAGTTCTAACTCAACAACGTCAACATCAATACAAGAAAATGAAAAACCAGAGATCTCGGAGAATAATGAAAGAGATGAGTTCCTAGTCACGTTCGATGGTAAAGATGACAAAGAAGATGTTACCAACTTATCAAGATTTCATAAATGGGTTATTGTAGGGATTATATCATTTGGATCAGTTTGTGTTACCTGTTTATCATCTTGTTGGTCATTAGCTTCTGAAAATATAATGGAGCATTTTAATGTTAGTCGCGAAGTTAGTGTGTTAGGTATATCATTTTTTATATTAGGATTGGGAACTGGTGGAATGTTTCTATCCCCAATAAGTGAATTCCATGGTAGGAAAATTGTTTATATATTAGGATTGACTTTAATGATTGCTTTTGAATTTTTAACTGCATTTACAAATAATTATGGATCAATGATTTTTGGAAGATTTATGAGCGGGTTTTGTGGCTCTAGTTTTATGGCAGTATGTGGAGGACTGTTTTCAGATTTATTTAAAAAGAAAAAACAATTGAAAGATGGTTCTGAAGTTGAGATGGAAGGTAAAGATTCTAATGAAGACCTTGCGTTGGCATTAATTCTTTACTCAGTTTCACCATTCTTGGGACCACTGATAGGACCTTTGTTGTCTGGCTTTATCAACAGTACCATGAACTTCAGGTGGACCTTTTACATAATGATAATGTGGACTGGTCTTATATTAGCATTAGTCGTCTTCTTTGTACCGGAGACATATGAACCAATTAACTTGAAACATAAAGCTAAAAGATTGAGAAAAGAGACAGGCGATAAGAGATATTATGCACTTTCAGAAAGAAATAAAACTTCATTAATTCATAGTGTTTTAATAAGTTCAAGAAGACCATTTTTACTTTTATTTTTTGATAATATGACCATGGTCTTATGCTTTTACACTGGATTTTGTTTGGCAATTGTTTATTTGTTCTTTGTTGCTTTTCCATATATTTTTAGAACTGTTTATGGATTTGATTTAGCTGCTCAAGGTATGTCGTTTTTAGGTTTGGCTACAGGAATGGTTTTAACTTGTTTAATCTCACCATATTTTGTTAAAAAGGGTTACTTGTATTTATTAAAGAAAAATAATGGTGTTCCAAAAGTAGAATTTAGATTTGTTTCATTAATGGCTGGAGTATTTGTTGTTCCTATTGGATTATTTATGATAGCTTGGACATCTTATTCTTCAATCCATTGGATTGTTCCAATCATTGGATCAGGAATATACGGATCAGGAACTATCTTAGTATTTAATGGGATTTTTGCTTATTCAGTTGAAGCTTATATTTTGTATTCTGCATCAGCTATGGCTTGCAATTCATTTGTTAGGTCAGTCATGTCTTGTATATTTCCTTTATTTGGGTATCAAATGTATAATGGAATAGGTGTTCATTGGGCTACAACAATTTTGGCTGTTTTTGCATGTCTTTTGATTCCTATTCCATTCATATTCTTTAAATATGGAGAATATTTGAGGAGCCGAAGTCCATATGCTTGGAGTGAGTAAATAATGATCAATTTTTCCGTGTAATATAGAGTATATATAGATGTTATTTGTTTAATATAATATTGATGATTTTATGATGAATGAAATTTTATTATCTTTGTATGATTGTCTCACCTGACGATTTTGTACGATATTATTTTTTATTCCAAATTTGGTAGCATTAGAATATACTAGAATTTCATGATTTTTTTTTACACCCAAATATTTAATTGATTTAATTTACTCTTACAACCACCATATAGATCTTACACAAGTAGAAATAGAATGGTAGTTCATAATCCAAATAACTGGTATGTTGGCCTGAGTCACTTATAAATTTTTCAAACAACTCGCTAACATTTGGCATTATTAAGGCATTGGGTTGATAAAAATTGTCTACCTTGGTCAAAAGAATATTTTGAAACAAATATAAAAAACACAAATTTCAAAAATGACGAGTATGAGTTCATAATCACAGAAATTGACTCAGTCACCGGTGATTGTGATGTAACTCAAAGAAAGGGGAAAGTATTATGCATTTATGATATGAGGTTACAATTTAAAATTAAAGGGAGTGATAATAGTGAAAAATCAATATCTGGAACCATAATAGTACCTGAATTTACACATGATCAAGATTCTGATGAATATGTATTTGAAGTAAATTCAGATGACTTGGTACCGGAAATTAGGAAAAATTTGGTACCTATTTTAAAAACAAAATTAATGAAATTTCAAAATGATTTAATAAGCGCTCATGCACAAGATGTTCAACATGGATCTGCAACTAATACAACTAATTGAGAAAGAGTAAAAAATTACTCGAATGTAAATAGTTAAAATTCGTGAAATTCGTTATAGATGATATATACATATATATACAATAATAGACAATTCATAGTTTTATCAACCATCAAAACCTTCCGGTACACCCTTAGCAGATCGGAAATTTTCACCTTTGAATCCTAGATACAAATCAAATGGACCATTATTTGAGCTATCTCGATCTAAACTCAACCATTGAGCTTGACCTTGTTCAATCAATTTTAATATTTTATAAGTTTCAACTGAACTATAAGGCATTCCAGTTGATGGATCATAATATTTAACTTCAGTTCCTGATATCATACATATTTTTTTATTACCATTTGGTAAATAAAGTCCTGTTGGAGCTTCTGTATTAATTTTGATTTCAGTTGATTCATTTTCTTTTGTATCCTCTTCTTCTTCAATTATATCTTGAGCAACTCCTAATCTAGGTAATTTTTTTAATTCATCAAACATTGGATCATCTTCATTTAATTCAAAAGCTGATGTAAACGAATCATCAGGTTTGTCTTTTTGTACTATAGCGTAAGGGTTTTCAACTTTACCAATGTGAATGATTGTTTTGACATCGTTAAACCTTCTGCTAGCTGGTAGCAAAGATTGTTTACCAAACAAAAGAGCCTTCATGTTTGTAGGATTAAGTCTGAGATCTTTTTTATCTTCATCAAAATCAAGGAAGGAAACTAAATTACGACATATCTTTTGGACTGGACCTTCGAAAACTTCTTTGGAAGGATGTGGTAAAGCTTTCAAACTTATTTCTTCAGGTTGAGGCGAAGCATCTACGTATTGTGGCTCCGCTTTATCGTCTGCAAATTTAACTCTTTTAATTTCGGGTTCAACAGAAGCTGTCACATCTACCTCTTTGATAGTACTTGAATTTTGATTATTATCTCCGGTATTTTCTTCCTCCTGCTTTACTTCATTTCTCAATCTATCAGCGATGGACTCGTTATCTTTAGAGTCGACAGACTTGATTGAACTATTTTTTTCAAGTGCCTCATCTGATTTAATGATTATTTTATCATTAGAGTTCACGTTTTGTTCTTCCAAAATTTTTTGAGTTTCATCAATTGATCCATTTTTTGAATTATTATCATTCATCAATTCACTCTCACCAGCAGTTTTTTTCTCAGAAACATTTGCTTTGTCGATGCTGGATTCCGCATTGGCATTTTCTTCTTCGACTTCTTTATCAACCTCTTCCATCTTGTTTTTATTATTTTCGTCATTATTTGAAATATGCCGACTTACATTAGTCTCCAAATGGTCAGTCCCATCTATTGACGCCTTTTTTATATCAACAACATCATCAACCTTTTTCTCGACATCATCAGCAATACCATTTGAAGTACCATTCGCGATATTATCAGTGCCATTTGATTCATTATTATGCTCTATCAATTTTTCCATCAAATTCAAATTCATTTCTTCCACTTTATCAATTTCAGAATCTAGTACCTTTTTCCTCTCTGCTATTATTGCTTGTTGATATGGTGATGAGTAATCTATTGAAAAAGGAGCTATAGCTGGCGATTCCTCTTCTCCACTTGCACCTTTTTTCCTCTTACTTAATCTTCTTCGTTTTTTCATGTATATCTCAAATTCTTTCCTTGCTGAAGCTACTTCCTCATCCGGAGTCACATAAGATTGTTTACTGATTATCCGTATGACGTTTTTCAATTTTAGCCTTTTTGATAATAATGATTGTCGTTGTCTCTCCTTTTTCACAATTTCTTGTTCTTTAAATTTGTTTAAAGATTCTATATTTTCCTTTTCAGTTTCTATTGCTTGAACTAATCGCTCTTCTTGAGTTGGTTCTTTAACTTTTTTCTTTTCGACATGTACGTATTTGGCTTTTCTTTTTTCACTTTCTTTCAATCTATCAACCAATGCTTGTTTACTCTCCACAGCAGCCGATCTCGATGATGACCTTCTACTTGACAATAATAACGAATCTGATGTAATTAACGGTGACTTCTTGACTTTTTTCGGACTTGTAGTTGGGAGTTTTTTTATTGTAGGTATAATTGTCTTTTTACGTTTCTTTCGGACTCGTTCTTGTTTTTGCAATTCCCTTTCACCTTCACTTGCGTCTGAATCAGATGCTGATATGTCTGAATCAGATAAAACTTCGTCCATGTTCACATCCTCTTCCTCATCGTCATCATCAATATCGCTCTGCCGCCTTTTTCTTCCATTGATATTTGTTTCATTTTCGTCGTCTTCGTCATCATCTTCTTCATCTTCATCTATACCCAATAAGTTTTCATTATCCAACTCTTCATCTATGAATTCTTGATCATCCTCGTCATCTTGAAATAGTAAATTTACATTTTCATCTTCCTCTGTTACAAATTGATTAGTGTTTTGTGCTTCAGTTGATTGTTCCTCCAATGCAATTAATTGTTTTAGTCGTGATCCTGCATTTGATCTTCTGGCTCGGGAAGCCATAAGACTTTCAAATATTTCATCATCTTCAGAATCACTCATGAAACATTCAGATCTCTTATTGTTTGTTTTCTAAGAATTGTTGTTATTGTACATAAAAGATTAAGTAATAAAAAAATCTTGAGTGGAAAATAATATTACAAATATCTCGAAACCTATACTAAAGCTACTACACATAAAATTTAATGAATATACGAGCATTATCTAAGTCTACAAGACAATGGCAATCGATAAGGAGATTTAGTAATAGCACTTCATGGTTGCATCAATTGAATGAAGGTTACACAAGCTCGTCTGCTTCTGAAACTTCACATTTCAACGCGTTAGCATCATCATGGTGGGATGTCAATGGTCCTCAAAGGATCCTACATAAAATGAATTTGTTAAGAATGGATTTTATATACGATACAATAGAACTGCATTTAAAACTAAATGCTAATGTGGCGTCAGAGGAGGATGAAATTTATATTCCACCTTTTAATGTTGATTTACTACCTACACAAATTAAAAATAAGATAGTGGAAGATCAAAATGTTAGAAAAGAACAACTATTGGATATAACAAGATTAAATGTGTTGGATGTTGGATGTGGTGGTGGTATACTATCTGAGTCCATGGCTAGATTACCATTTGTTGGAACTGTACGAGGTATTGATTTATCCAAAGATGTGTTAGAAGCTGCAAATCTACATAAGGCTAAAGACCCTATATTAGCAAACAAATTGGTTTATGAATTGTGTGCTATAGAGAATTTACCAAAAGATGAAAAGTATGACATTGTTACTATGTTTGAAGTTTTGGAACATGTGGATTATCCATCTAGAGTATTACAAGAAGGTTTAGAAAGATTAGATGTTGGAGGTTGGTTATTTTTGTCAACTATTAATAGAGATCCCGTAAGTTGGTTTACCACTATATTCATGGGTGAGCATATCTTGAAGATTGTTCCAGTTGGAACTCACACTTTGGAAAAATACATCAATCAATATGAGATCAAAGATTGGTTACAAGAAGATTCATCTCGAAGTCAACAATTCCAAGTTGCTTCCACCAAAGGTTGTGTCTATTTACCGTCATATGGTTGGAAATTTACCTCCTGTCCCGATGTTGGGAACTATTTCATGGCTATTCAACGTAAATTTTAATTCTTCTATCTGATCCCGTTCTCGGGTTCTTTCAAATAAAAAAGCATAATTTATATTGGCATTTAATTAGCAACTTCTTTGGCTTTCTCTGGCTCTTCATCAATAAAGTTTGGTAATTTATCTGGGGTATTTCCAACATCGTTTAAATAACTTGGTGCCCCAATCCCACTTTCAGCCATTTCATTCTCAAAATCAATTTCTTCACCTAATGCTTCCAATTCTGCATCTAATTCAGATTCACTAATTTCATCAGGTACATCGTAACTCGTGCTTAATGCTTCTTGCAATTCATTTGATTTATCAATTATATCCAACATTTCATCTTGTAAATTTTCTAGCTCATCTATATTTATTTTACCATAAGTCTTTTTCAATTCTTTATTTGCTGTCTTCATGGCATTAATTGTAACCATCGTATTTTGTAAATTATCTGTTGTCATTGAAGCTTGCGACATATTCCACGATTGATTCTCTAATTGATCTTTCTGTGCTTCAATTTGTTTCCTTTGTCTTAACAATTTCAATGCTTTCTGTTTTAAAGCAGATTTACCTGGTCCGTCTCTCATTCTACTTATCTTCTGTTGATACGTTGACAATTCGGAATTTATTTTGCTTAATTTGACATCTAGTGATCCAACTCTGTCATCAATTCCTTTAATCGCATCATTTAACGAAGGCTTTGGTGCACTGCTTTTAGTTCCGAATAATCTATTCATGTATTATTGTTAGTCGTAAGTGGCGTCAGAATTGGCTATTTTATAGATTTTGAATGGAAATTATATTGTATTATCTATATTTTCCGAATAGGTTAAAGCCGCATAGTTTTAAGTTTCTTACACAATATCGATTGATATATTTAGCAAGGTTTCAAAGGTCTAACTTGAAATGATTCTATAGTTCGAAGTATAAGATGCCAGAGGTTTCGGAGGTGTGTTGAAATTACTTGTTATTTATCGCTCACGGTTTTGAGTACTAACGTAATTTCAAGGTGGCCCATGTTTGTGCTTTGTTGAAAAGAAATGTAATAGGGTTCAAGATATCTAACGTGAATTTACAACTTGATAAATTATTGTTCCCAATATTGAAAGAATCAACGAATCCAGAGTTGGAATTGGAGAAAATGAGGAATATCTTTATTAATTCAGAAATTCTTTCAACTGGTCGACATGGTAAATATTTCTGGTTAAGACTATTACGAGACGGAGATTCAGAAGATAAATCAAATGTATTGTTAATGCACTTTGGTATGACCGGGATGATAAAGATACGGAATGTTAAATCTCATTTAGTTTTCATGGAGAATGGTGGAGATAAAAAATTCAAAGAATCACTTGAAGAAAAGAATATATCAAATGAAATAAAGGTAGAATTAGACACAAATTGGCCTCCAAAGTTCACAAAATTTGAGATGGAACTAATAAAGGGAAATAATAAATTAGAACTAGCTTTTTGTGATCCAAGGAGGCTTGGAAGAATAAGGTTAATTTCTGACCCAAAGGCTACGACTGATGAAGGACTATTGACATTACCACCTTTGAATGTGCTAGGACCTGACTATAGTAAATCTGCAGAATTCGTAAAACCCGAGAAAGAGTTTGTTTTTGGTGATCCTGACCCACTGAATCATGGCAGACCTAGATTAGGTATTGCAGAATTCAACAAACTCATTCTATCAAGAAAAAAACCACTAAAAAGCTTGTTATTAGACCAACAATTATTTGCTGGTGTTGGTAACTGGGTAGGTGACGAAATTACGTTCCATGCAAAATTGCATCCAGAGGAAGTTATATCAAGCAAGATAGAAAATAATTTAGATGTAATTCACCCAATTGTTCAAAAATTATATGACTCCATTATTTATGTATGTGAAGAAAGTGTGAAATGTGAAGGAAACGCAAAACAATTTCCCAAACATTGGTTGATGCTTCATCGATGGGGCAAAGCTAGAAAAAAGCAAGGAAAGTCTCAGACGAAGGAGGGTTATATTTTAGATCATATCACTGTTGGTGGTAGAACGAGTTGCTATGCTCCTGAAGTACAAAGATTATTGAAAAAGGAATTCGAGGATGAGAATGTGGAGTTAAAAGCAAAACCAAAAGCAAACTCCAAAAAAGTAATTAAAGAAGATCTGAAAGGTGAAGTAAAGCAAGAAATAATAAGGACAAGCAAAAGGAAAAATGCTGACGAAGAATTGGAGTTGAAGGAAACAAAATTAATCAAACCTGTGAAGAAAGTAAAGAAGGAAGTTGATCCACCAAAAGTAGAGTCAAATGGAAGAAGAAGATCAGCAAGAATAAAAGCTAAAAAATAAACATAAATTAGATTTAGATTTTGTAAATTTTCAGTGTTTTCTATCCTAACAATGCCGCAGTATAAGCTAATGACCAAGTTCTAGACATTCCGTTATCAATTTGAGCAGGATTCCAATCTGGTCTTGCAAACCATTCGTAAGAACTCTTCGGATCAAACAATGCTTTATTTAACATCAAAATACCTTTCCATCCGTCAGGTATTCTGTCTATAATTGGAGCTAATTTCGAATCCCATTCTTCTTTCACAAATTTGGGGTTTCTTATATAACCCGAGATAGGTGTTATTGGAAGCATGTGAATTCCATGAATCCATTCATCACCAATAGTACCTCTACCGAAATACGTTGCATAATCGATTTTGTTCTCAAATAAGATTCCAGAAACTTTGTTTGATATGATCTTTGATGGTTGAATTTTATTATCATTTGAAAAAAGCATATACATATTCATCGATCTTCTCATTATCGCTAACATTAAATTAGCTCTGCTTTCCATTGCTTGATCTTTTATGACGTTGGCAAATAATTTCATACCATAAGCGAAATGATAATCTTCACTTGATGACTCTTCATCTTTCCCATCACCAGAAGCAAAAATTCCATGGGCAAATGAATGTCCGTTATACCAACAAAAGCATCTTGATTGTGGGAAAAATTCATCAGCTTGGGGACTTGCAGTGTCACGCAATAGCGTTACTGCATAATCATATATTAAATTATTTTTGTCATGCAACCAAGCTTCATCTATTTTCGCTATTAAAGCTATAGCATGAATGTGATATCCATAATGGAAATGATGATCATTATAGTTTGAATTACCAAAATCTGCCCCGGGTTCAGCAGATGATATCAAACCTTTCCAAGTAGTATCATACACAAGTGGAAATTTTTGTCGATTCTGTGCAAATATTTCAATCGCTTGTTTGACTTTAGGAAGGATTTGAAAAGTCAAATTTTCATCTTTTAATATGAAATGACATACGAATGCGATATAAGCAAACTTATCAAGAATTTTCCCTGATGTGTACATTGAGTCAATGTTTGCCATACCTACTACATCTTGTTGAATTTCATCGGTTGCAGCTTGGCCTATTAGTTGTATGGCCGAGGATGAATATTTAGCGTGAGTAGCAAATGAAGTCCAAGGATCCCACAGGATATCTATTGGTAAATTTTGTTCTTGCATTATCAATGAGTTAGTTTTATACGCTTTCATTAAGCCTTTTGTTGGTGAATCTAATGTTAGATCGGTGTTCCCGTTTGACTTAATCACTTCTTGCTGATGTGGTAATGCCCATACAAGTGTAGTTCCCGATCTTGACTTCCCTACTATGTTGTAATTGAATGAATATTCTCCACTTGATGTACCTGATATATCACAACTGGTAGGGTAACAACCAACTGTTTCATCATAATGAGGAGAATCACCACGAGCTATTTGAACAGTACCTGGGGTTTTACCGACAATATGATTTGGATCTTTTAATTGTAAATCGATATCACTATAAATTGACCAAACTACATGATTAAACAACTTCACAGTATATTTAGTCAATCCATCGATTTTACTGACTTTTTTAAACTCTTGAACACCCACTTGTGAAGCTAGTATAGGCTTAATTCTATCATAAATAGCAGTAATAAATCCCATTCCATACAATAAAGGAACTACAATACAACCTTGATCATTTTCTAACCTTGCAGTCACTGAATTTTTCCTATGATCATGTAATGTTAGTTTAACATTATCGAAATTTTCACTGCTTAAAACGAATGATTTGATTCTTGGTGGGTTAAAATAAAATTGAGACGTGGAAGTGTTTGGATCTGGTCCAAACACTCTTTGCTGTGCATCTGTATGATTAAAAGCAAATCCATGATCTTGATCGGGATCTTTGGTGAGCCATAGCGAATAAGGTAAAGTCCAAATGGGAAATGTTTGGTCCTCGAGAGTTAGATTGTTGTAAAAATTATTTGTTTGAATTGGTTGATCTAATGTACATCCTTGGGGTTTGAATGAATGTTCTCTTCTTGCAAATATTTTTGGAGGTTCATTTGTAGCTATTGGTTTACTAAAAATATCATCATTCTTTGAAACTTGACTTTGTTCTTTTGATGAATTAGTTTGCTGTGGTTGCAGTTGCTTCACCTGAAAAGGCTTCTGAGATGGAATTGACTGATCGTGATGTAATCCAAGACGTTCAAATTTATTCTTCAAATCTTTAATCCCCATATTATTTTTAAAGCTGCATTGATCTTATAATAAACAATTTTATTTTTTTTGACTACTTATCTCTGAAAATCTAAGATTTCAAACAGCCGTAAATATTTCCTAATCGAGATTGAAATTTGCGTTTTTGCTTATTAAGGTCCAAAGTTCCGCTTGCATGAAATTCCGTCTTGAAAACTAGAATCAAAGATGTTGACATATTTTGAAAAATGTGTTTAACTTCTATCAACTCCAAAAGATGCTAAAACTAATCATAATACAACTACTTCTAGCAATTGTTTATGCTTCCTCAGATTTGAAAGATAAATGGGGTTCTTTATGGCAATTTCAAGGCATTGCAACTTTTGCTCACCTTGATCAATTTCAATGTTTAGTTGAACCAAATAAAGATTTCGATATTGGAATAATTGGTGTACCGTTTGACACTGCAGTTTCATATAGACCAGGTGCAAGGTTTGGCCCAAGAGCAATTAGAGATGCTTCACAACGTCAATATAGTTTAAGAGGATATAATCAAAGAGCACACTTTAATCCATATCAATCATGGGCTACAATAAATGATTGTGGAGACATTCCTGTCACTCCTATGGATAATCATTTGGCTTTTAAACAAATGGATTTAGCTTTTGAAGAGTTGCTTTTATCAAGAAATTCAGCAATTGATTCAAAGTTACCTCCAAGATTCATTGCTCTTGGTGGTGATCATTCAGTATTATTACCACATATAAGAGCATTACATAAAATTTATGGACGTTTGAATATTTTACATTTTGATGCTCATTTAGATACTTGGAGTCCTGAGAAATATCCTTCGTATTGGAGATCTGACCAAAATGATTTGAGTCATGGTTCAATGTTGTGGCAAGCAAATGAAGAAGGATTAACTACAAAAAACAATGTTCATGTTGGTGTTAGAACTAGATTGACAGATATCGGGGATTATGAAGATGATGATTCTCAAAATTGGCTTAGGATTGAAGCTGATGATATTTGGTTAAAAGGACCACAGTATGTAGTTGATAAAATATTGGAAACTATACCGAAAAATACACCAACATATATTTCGGTTGATATCGATGTACTCGATCCAGGTAATGCTCCAGGTACAGGTACTCATGAAGCTGGTGGATTTTTACCAAGGGAATTGATTCATTTACTCAGATCCGTTGATGATTTAACCATTGTTGGAGCTGATGTTGTTGAAGTTGCACCAGCTTATGATATTTCTGAAATAACAGCTCTTAATGCTGCTCAAGTTGTATTTGAGTTATTGACAAGTATGGTTAAAAAAGGCAAACTTAGCAGAGATTTGATTAGCAAAGAAGTCAAAGTGTTTTGAATAATACGTAATCGACTTGTTAGCGGTTCCTAGTCGTCAATTAAGATAAAAATAAATTACATGTATTTTAAAGGAGGGGAAGGAGAAGCGAGAACGGCTAGATAAATAAAGTAAAGAAAATATTCGGTTTTAAATTTACGATCCTTACACAAAAATAATGTACTTATAATCTATTATTATAAACACACATGTACCCTTGATCTCTTTCATTGAAATACCCACCGAAGCACCAAACCAAACCTATAATAGCCAGTTTCAATACAATTTGTTATCCAACTTGAACAACGATCAATGTTGAGTTTCACTTGAAAAGGGATGTTTCTTTATCTATAAGGGTCCAATAGCGCAAAAGTTTACCTTATTCAGATAACGTAGCTATATTACTAACGTAAAGCACTTTGTAATTAAGAAGCTTAATGTTATCGCATAGAGTATTCTTTTTAGTTCTTGGTTCTTGACGTTGGTTACACAAAAGTGTGACATTAATCCGGTCACAATAAGAATTTCAAATTAGAACTGGAAATTTGCTATAATAGTCTAAATAAATGAGTGTATAATGTTTTTTGTTTAATTGAAGTAGGCTTTGCTTCAAAATCAATTTTAATTCCATCAATTCTTCTTTTTAAAACTTCCTTGAACCAATTGACTACTTAATAAGCTTTCAAAAAATCTTCAATAATTATTCAATTCACATCCCTTTTTTTTCAAATCAAGTAATGTTAGGTTGCACAAAAAAGAGTCTCAAGCAGTTCAACCAATTGAAGAGATTATATGCTTCAACTAATGTTCATACTCACACTATCAAAACTCCAATTGGATTAGATGCAGCTATACAAGAATTAAAACCAAAAGCAACTAGAATATCAACTGATGGGGCCGTTGAATGTCCTTTGACTGGATTTGCTTTGCTAAACTCGCCATTTTTAAATAAAGGATCAGCTTTTACAAATGAAGAAAGAAAAGCGTTTGATTTGATTGGAATGTTACCTACTGCTATCAATACATTGGATGAACAAGTTGATAGAGCTTATGGACAATTTAAAACTAGAATTAATGATTTGGCTAAAAATTCATTTATGGATTCTTTAAGACTTCAAAATAAAGTTTTATTTTATGAATTGGTAAGAAGATATGTTAAAGAAATGTTACCTATTATTTATACTCCAACTATTGGAGATGCTATAGAAAATTATTCACAAAGATTCAGAAAACCCGAGGGTTTATTTTTGAGTATTGATTCACCAGATACAATTGAAGAAAGTTTAGCAGCTTTTGGTTCAGCAGATGATATTGACGTGGTCATATGTGTATGTATAATGATTTCTCCGCTTACTAATTGTGTTAATTATATTAAGATTTGAAGAGTAAAGTCAGGGAGCTGATAGAGTCTTGTATAAATTTTTTTCAAAAATTTTTTTTGAAAATTTTATTTTAACAACATGATTTATCACACTTTGAATCAAAAGGATCAATTACTAACGAAATAAAAGTCTGACGGGGGTCTGATCTTAGGTATTGGTGATTGGGGAGGAGTTGCTGGATCAATGATGTATGTATCTTTGGATTTGAATTGTCAAAATTTTGAAAATTCCGAAAATGCTACTAACAATTCAATTTTTTTTAAGAGCCGTTGGTAAAGGATCCATTGTTGTTGCAGCAGGTGGTATACAACCACATCGTATTTTAACCATTGGAATAGACGTGGGAACTGATCGAAAATCATTGTTGGAAGATCCATTATATTTGGGTCTTAGAAAAGATAGAGTTCGTGGACCTGAATATTATAAATTTATGAATAAATTTGTAACTGCTTTTAAAAAACAATTTCCAAAATCTGTATTACATTTTGAAGATTTTCAAACTGAACCTGCGAAAAGATTATTACATGAGTATCGTGATAAATTACCATGTTTTAATGATGATATGCAAGGTACAGGATGTGTTGTTGTAGCCTCTTTGAAAGCAGCTTTAAAATATTCTAATAGAGAAATTACAGATAGTAAAATTTTAATTTATGGAGCTGGATCTGCTGGTATGGGTATAGCAAGTCAAATTGTATTAAATTTAGTTCAATCTGGTTTAACCGAAGAAGAAGCAAGATCAAATATTTATCTTATGGATAGGTTTGGTCTTATCACTAATTCAACAGAATCAACTGAAGCTCAAAAACCATTTGCAAAACCTGATCAAAAATGGGAAGGAATAAATACAAAAAATTTAGTAGATGTAGTTGAACATATAAAACCAACTGTTCTTATAGGATGTTCAACTCAACCAAAAGCATTTAATGAAAATGTTATAAAAACAATGTATAAATATAATCCACAACCTATTGTATTTCCATTATCAAATCCAACAAGATTACATGAAGCATTTCCAGAAGATATAATGAAATGGACAAATAATAATGCATTAATTGCAACTGGTTCACCTTTTAAACCAGTTGATGGATATGCAATATCAGAAAATAATAATTGTTTTGCATTTCCTGGATTACTTTTAGGTAGTGTTTTATCAAGAGCTTCAACAATTAGTGATTTTATGATAAGTGCAGCAGTTGATAAATTAAGTGATATGTCACCAAAATTTGAAAATCCAAAAAATGGTTTATTACCAGATATTTCAAAATTAGATGAAGTTAGTGCTCATTTAGCTTCAACTGTTGTATTAGCTGCTTTAGAAGAAGGTGTTGCAAGAATTGAACAAGAACATAGTCCAAATGGTCAATTTGTTAAAGTTCCTCGTGATCCAAATGAAAATTTAGAATGGGTTAGATCTCAAATGTGGTCACCTGTTTATCGTCCATATGTTAAAGTTGAATATGATGCAACTTATCATACTTCACAATACTAAGAATTAATTCCTTTTCTACCTTGATTATTCGTTATAAATTTTTAGACTAATTTTAATAAACAGAAAAAAAGACTTTATAGAAAAAAGAAGTGTTTTTAAGTAAATATTTCTCAATTAGTCTATAAAGATAAATAATGCAAATTAGTAACGACTCTTAAACTCGTAAACGTCCACTTCATCAATTTCAATTATGATAAATTCTTGTTCTTCTTTTTTCAATTCTATCAGCAACATTTAATCCATCATGATTTTTAATTTGTTTTTGAATTAAAAATTTTGCATCATTTTCACAAATTATTGAATCATTTAAAACATAATAATCATTTTTAATATTTTTAAAACATATTGAACAATTTAAACAATTTATATGCCATTTTTGTTTTAAATCATTTTCAATACATGAACCTTCTATACCTATATTACAATTGGTACATGTTGATAAATTAATTAAATGATAATGTTTAAAACAATATGGTTGATTCTTGAAAACATAACATTGAACTTTTTTATTAAAAATTATTTCACAATTTGAATAATTACAATGGAAACATGATCTATGCCATTGACCTGATAATTCACCAGTTTTGGAAAAAATTGGTTTTAATGATCCTTTATCTTGTGGATTTATTTGTTGATTACATGATCTACATGGACCTGTACCTGGTTCATATAATTTTGAAGATAATTCTTGTTCATTGTTTAATTTGTTATTTTCAAAATTTGATTCTTTTATAGGACTTTCCTCCTCAGTCATTTGTTTTTCTAAATCATTGATTTCACTAATAATTTTAGTAAATTCAGCAGAATCTTTTCTTTTTGTTGGTTGAATTATTTCATCATTATCGATAACATTTCTTTTTGTTGGAGATACAACTGATTGAGAAACAGATAATGGTTGAATTGATTCAATTGAAGCTATTGACATTTCATCAATATTACTATCTTTTGTATTATTTGAATCTGAACTATCTCTTATTGGTTTAGTTTCATCAACATCTTGTACATGAAAATGAGGTACTGGTGGTGCCTGTTGTAAATGTATTGAATTTAATGATTTTGTTGGTGATGATGAAGCTGATGATAATGATTTATTAGTTGAATTTGTTATTATTGAATTCTTTTTGATTTGATCAAAATTACCACCAGCATTTTTAATATTATTTAATTGATTTTCTAATTCTTCTTCTATTCTTTTATCTTCTTCATTGAATGAATCTTTTGATAATATGGAACTTACCATTGATGTTTGACTAATTCTTTTATCTGATCCATTATTTCCAATTGATAAAAATTGATTGTATTCATTGTTTGTAGGTTCATCAGTATCAAAGCCTGGAGTTTTGTCATTGTTTTGAAATTTAGATAATCCAATTTCAGAAGGTGATTGATTAGGTAATGCTGGTGGTTCATTCTTATTTTTAATGCTTTGATGATGTTTTAAATCATGTTTAAATTCATTCAATGCTGGAGATAATTTATCTTCTCTGATTTCAGAATATGTAGGTTGACGAGGAATACCAGTTTGATACCTTGGTTGAGAAGGTTGTGGTTGTGGGTATTGATTATGTTGTTGATGCAAAGGTAGTGGATTTGGATATGGTTGTTGATTAGGCATTGGTGGAGATGGTCTATTTTGCAGACGTGGTGGATACCCTGGTGAGTGTGGTGGTGGTTGATGTTTAAATCCATTTGGAGGAAAACCGTTTGGATGAATATATCCATGATTTGGTTGTTGATGATTTGGGTGTTGATGATGTGTATGATGATGATTTTGTCTCGTTGGGAATTGTTGATTTTGAGCTAAATTAGGAGAGTAGCTTGGACTCATTGGATAAGGTACATGATGATTTGAAGTTGGTGTAATGTTTCTATTCATAGGTACATTTTGCTGTGGATAATAAGGTTGATTTGACAAAGGTGGAACACCATTCATCATCATTGGTGGTCTTTTTCTCATTTTCCTTGGATCAAATGGTTGTTGAGGATGTGAATGTGGTGCTTGTTGAAAGTTGGGAGGTATTTGAGTTGCAGAATTGTGTGATGATGGAGGTGTAGGTAATTGATATCCTTGTTGAGCATATATATTTGGATCATTTGATTTCAATTGATTTGAAGAATTTGCTTGATTTAAATGATGTGAATGATTTGAATGATTTGAATGAGCAGTTTTACCTGAATTGTTCGAATGAAAAGATTGATTTGAATTATTTGAATGCAAAGATTGATTCACCAAGTGACCAGAATGATTAGACTTATTTGAATTAGATGATCTATTAGATTGATTAGAATGATTTGAATGCAATGAATGATGATTAGATTGAGATGATGGAATTTTATTAATGTTTGGTAAATCATGTAATTGATCTTCATCTTTATTTAAATCTAATGTTAAATTTTTTATATTCTTTTGTGATTTTGCAGGACTTACTTCATTTAATGAATTTAAACCTATATCATCAAATTGATTAGATTGGTTATAATTCGATGATTTCTGACCAGGATATAAATTCATATTTGATGAAACATTTGAATTATTAGATTGTTGAAATTCTGCTGTATTTCTTGCAGTGGTAAGTAAGGAACTATTACTTTTTGCATATGAGTTCATAGAATTAGATTTGCTAGATTTTGAGGATGATGATGTAGTAGTGTTTTGATATTCAGAATTTGGTGATGTTTTTTCAAACAGGTTGTTTTGATTTTGAATATTTGTTGTATAATTTGATCCTGTGTGATTTTGTTCATTTTGAATAGTCTCATTGGATCTATTGACTGATCTCCCATTATGATTATCATTGCTATTCTCATAAGGTCTATCAGGTGATATTCTCGATCCATTATTCAATTTGTTATTACAATAAGCATTTTTATTTACATCAAAACCAGCTCTTTCATAAACTCCTCTATATTTATGTTGTGGATTAAAAGGAGGAAAAGCAGATTCCAAAGATCTTGGTGATTGTTCTGCTTTACGAATGAAAGTAGGAAATTGGATCATACTTGGACTATTTTGCATTTCCAATTTCTCAATTCAATTTTCAAAATTGTTTGCTGGTTGTAAAATTTATTTTGAACGAAAATGTTGAAATGAAGGAATGAATGAATTAGTTAGTTGTTAGTTGTTTTATGAAATTGAGGAGATCACTGACGATGAATAACTCTCTTGATCCCCACTTATTATTTTATTTTAAAGAAAAATTGTAGCCGATGATTTGTGTTTGTTGATATTTTGGTTTAGACGAATGATTTAAAAAGTTAAAAAAAAAAAAACTTTCCTATTTGCAACCAACTTTTTTCTGTATAAATAAATTTTCTCTCTTAATTTCAGATCAAATTGAAGTTGTTAAAATTGAGCAAATAATTCAAACTACGAACCTAATTGTTTATTGGTAGTTGTTGGTAGTAATATATAAAGAAGTATGAACCTTAATTTTCAAATCTAAGTTTTTCAATAACCTTCTTGTTGATAATTTTATTTTGTTGTTTATGTTAATGATAATATTTTCTTCTATTTTGTGAATCCTAACTTTATGTTTATTTGTTTGTATTTTTTGATTTCTTACGTAAGTTGTACCGATATTATTATGTAATAAATTACACAAAAGTACAATATATATAACCGTGTTTTGTGTCTTATTAACTAAATTTAGTTAAATTCAATTTGAGTTTGATTCAATTAGTCAAGTATTAACAAACTACACTAAGTTAAGACGAATGACTTTGTAACACTAGTTGGCAATTTTTAAAATTCTCAACAGGTATCAAGGCTTATAAGAAATTACCACAAGTTACCGACCAACCCTGGAAATTTATTATATATTATGTCAAAAAATATATACACTTATAATAATATATTTTATACTCAAATTATTCTCTGTTTTTCATTACTGTAATAAGTTATTTTGAATAGTATAAACCTCTGTCTTTCTTCGAATAAGTAAGAGGTCTCAAATTCTTAATTCATTATGACTCTAACCTTTATAAGTTGTTTATATTGCCACTTTCATCAGGTTGTATAAGTTCTAGAAAGTAATAATTCAAGAGTAACGCGTCATACACTAACAAAAATCACTAAGAGTTTGGTAGCAGCTTTTTACGCTTGACATAAAGTATACAAAGTCTGATTGCACAGATTTGTGACAACATTGGTCGTGACTATTAAATTGTACTTGCGTCAATAAAAGTATTTCTGTATACAACCTATTTAAGGTAAAGATATCAGTGGAAAGATTAAGTTTCAATGAAAGCAATATAAAGTCTGCAAAACAATTATGGAAAATGTTTATACGGCATTATGTTTATCATTAATTACAAAAAATAGATTTGTTATATCATGTGAAGATTCAACAAAGGCAATTGATCAATTTACTCAATATATTTTAAAACCAATTAATCTAATTAATCCATCTCAAATTGTAATAATTGATTTATTACAATCTAAAACGGATGAAGAAATACTTGACCAAATGTCTTATGATGTTGGAGATCAATTATGGTTTAAAAATATTATACTATGGAAAAATTTACAAAAATTGGATTTAATAGAATATAAAAGGTTATATAAATTAATATTACAAGTTGATAATTATAATATGAATTCTTCAAAATTATTAAGTAATTTACCATCAAATTTTACAATTAATAAAAGAATTATTCAAGTATATAAACCAAAATTATTTACAATTATTCCATTTTTAGAATATGATTTGTTTGATAATAAAATATACAATTTTTTAAAAGAACAATTTTGGTTGAGTGTAAATTTTCCAATTATAAGTGATCTTAATTCCAATATAATGTCTAAATTCAAAATAATTCCAAATACTCAGGACGTATTATTAAATTTAAGATCTCAAATGGATAAAGTATTTATTTCTCCAGAGATAAAAAGTTATATTTATTCATTAGTTGTATTTATAAGATGTCATAGAATCGCATCATTATCTCCAAAATCTGTTCGAATCTCAACAATAGCAATAGAATATATTCATAATTTTTGTAAAGCATTAGTTTTATGGAAAAAATTCTTACTGATTGATGAACATCCACATGATACCACGTTTGATGAAAAAATTGAAGAAAAAATAACAACTATTACTTCAGATGATGATACTGGTGTAACAGCAACTTCAACAACAGATATAGAAATGAATCCAGATGATTTATTTGTAACACCAGAATATGTTAAAATAGCAATTAGAAAAATAGGATATTGGTTAGTTGATTGGGAATATAATACAAAATTTGCAAATACAAATGATTATAAATTTTCAAATAATGAAGAACAAACAAAAATATTAGAAAATAAAAAATTAGAAATAAGTATGCTTACTGGTGATTGGTATGGAACTGATTATTATCATGCAAATGATTATTTAAAAGGTTATAAACATAAAAAGGATTATGATAGTCCTACAGGATTTACAAATAAGATTATTGAAGATTGTATAAGTTCAGTTAGACCACCTTTATAGAATATTTAAACTTACATCTTATTCTATAGCTTAGTTTAAAATATACCAATTCGATCTCTCTTTATTTAAAAACGGTACCACTCGGGTTTAAAAGGGGTCGAAGTATTGTAATCACTAAAAAAAATGTGACACTAAAAATAAAAAAAATCAACGACAGAAAATTGATAGTGAGAGAGAATACGTTGAAAAATTGAACAACAATTTTGACAACCAACATTTAGCCTTTTTAATAAGAAACAGCAAACAAACTCAATTAAAACTAAGAATAATTTAGGAAGAAGAATAACAATTGGATTAAGAATAATTATTATAAAAGTAAAAAATTGATAGGTATAGGGTTTAGAGAAGAAGGAAGATCAAAGTTTGTTTTAATTTAATCATATTACTTATCTAAATTAAATCAGTCAAAATTCAATAATAATGCTGTCAGATATACCAATTGATTTCACGGAGGTAACTCAATTAACTGATTGGGGTATTCCTCAACAATCATTAGATTTCAAATCAACCACATTAGAATCAGATAGATATATATGTTCTCGTGAATCAGGTCCTCAAGGTAATTCAGTTGCCATTGTTGATTTACAAAATTTAAATAATCAACCAACTAGAAAAAATATGACTGCGGATAATGCAATTATGCATCCAAAAGAATTTGTTATTAGTTTAAGAGCAAATGGTACAACTTTACAAATTTTTAATTTAGGTACAAAACAAAGATTAAAAGCATATACAATGAATGAACCAGTTATATTTTGGAAATGGCTTGATGATCAACATTTAGGTTTAGTTACTCAATCATCAATTTATTATTGGAATGTATTTGATGGTACAAATGATGGACCAATAAAATTAACAGATAGACATCAAAAATTAAATAATTCTCAAATTATTAATTTTGTTGCTGAACCTGATTTAAATTGGTTTGCAGTTACTGGTATTGCACAAGAAGATGGTAGAATAGCAGGTCATATTCAATTATATTCAAAAGCAAGAAATGTATCACAACCTATTGATGGTCATGTTTGTAAATTTGCTTCATTAACTTTAAATGGATCTATACAACCAACAAAAGTATTTATCGTTGGTAATAAAAATGCTTCTGGTCAAGGTAGTATGCATATAATTGAAATTGATCATGTTGATGGTAATCCCCAATTTCAAAAAAAAGTTGTTGATATTTTTTTCCCACCAGATGCAAGTAATGATTTTCCAATTAGTTTACAAGCTTCAAATCAATATGGTATTATTTATATTCTTACAAAATATGGTTTCATTCATTTATATGATATGGAAACTGGTGCGAATTTATTTGTTAATAGAATCACATCTGATCCAGTATTTACAGCAACAAGTTTTAATGATGGAAAAGGATTATTAACTATAAATAAAACTGGTCAAGTATTAAGTGTTGAAATTAGTAGAGAAAAAATTATTCCATATGTATTAGATAAATTATCTAATGTACCTTTAGCTTTAGCATTATCATCAAGAGGTGGATTCCCAGGTGCTGAAAATTTATTTAATCAACAATTTCAAACTTATTTAAATCAAGGTGATTATACTAATGCTGCTAAAGTTGCTGCATCATCTGAACAATTACGTACTCAAGATACAATTAATAAATTAAAACATATTACTCCTCAACCAGGTCAAATTTCTCCAATTTTACAATATTTTTCAACTTTATTAGATAAGGGCACTTTAAATAAATATGAATCTATTGAATTAGCTAAACCAGTATTGCAACAAGATCGTAAACCATTATTTGAAAAATGGTTAAAAGAAGATAAATTAACTTCTTCAGAAGAATTAGGAGATATTGTAAAATCTTATGATACAGCATTAGCATTAGCAGTATATATAAGGGCTCATATACATGTTAAAGTTGTCTCAAGTTTAGCTGAATTAGGACAATTTGATAAGATATTACCATATTGTGAAAAAGTTGATTATCATCCAGATTATACAAATTTAATACAAAATTTAGTTCGTGTTAATCCTGATAAAGCAAGTGAATTTGCTACTTCATTATTAGCTGGAGATTCAAATTTAAATATTGAACAAATTGCTGATTTATTTTTTTCACAAAATTATATTCAACAAGGTACTGCATTTTTATTAGATGCGTTAAAAAATGATACACCTGCAGAAGGTCATTTACAAACAAAAGTTTTAGAAATTAATTTATTACATGCTCCACAAGTTGCAGATGCTATATTAGGTAATCAAATGTTTAGTCATTATGATAAACCAACTATTGGTAAATTAGCTGAAAAATCAGGATTATTTCAAAGAGCTTTAGAACATTATGATGATTTAAAAGATATTAAAAGAGTGATTATACATACAAATGTTTTACCAAATGATTGGTTAGTTTCATATTTTGGTCAATTAAATGTAGATCAATCAATAGCTTGTTTAAAAGAATTATTTAGTCATAATTTACAACAAAATTTACAAGTTATAATTCAAGTTGCAACAAAATATTCAGATTTAATTGGTGCAAAAAAATTAATTAAATTATTTGAAGAATATAAATGTAATGAAGGATTATATTATTATTTAAGTTCAATTGTTAATTTAACTCAAGATCCAGATGTTGTTTTTAAATATATCCAAGCAGCTGCAAAAGCAGGTCAAACTAAAGAAATTGAAAGAATTGTTAGAGATAATAATGTTTATAATGGTGAAAAAGTTAAAAATTTCTTGAAAGAAGCTAAATTAGATGATCAATTACCATTAGTTATTGTTTGCGATAGATTTAATTTCATTCATGATTTAATATTATATTTATACAAAAATCAACATTTCAAATTCATTGAAGTATATGTTCAATCAGTTAATCCAAGTAACACACCACAAGTTGTTGCTGGATTATTAGATGTTGATTGTGATGAAGCTATAATTAAAAATTTATTAATGTCTGTATTAGGTAGAGTTCCAATAAAAGAATTAGTTGAAGAAGTTGAAAAAAGAAATAGATTAAAAATTTTATTACCATATTTAGAAAAGACATTAGAAGGTGGTTCAAGTGATCAGGAAGTTTTTAATACTTTAGCTAAAATTTATATTGATTCAAATAATTCACCAGAAAAATTTTTACAAGAAAATAATCAATATGATACTTTAGTAGTTGGTAAATATTGTGAAAAAAGAGATCCATATTTAGCTTATATTTGTTATTCAAAAGGAGGAAATGATGAACAATTAATTAATATAACAAATGAAAATAAGATGTATAAATATCAAGCAAGATATTTATTACAAAAATCTGATCTTGATTTATGGAGTACTGTTTTAACTTCAGATAATATTCATAGAAGACAATTAGTTGATCAAATTATTTCAACTGGTATTCCAGAATTAGATGATCCAGAACCAATTTCAATTACTGTAAAAGCATTTATGGATAATGATTTACAAGAAGAATTAATGGAATTATTAGAAAAAATCATTTTAGAACCATCAGCATTTAGTGAAAATTCATCATTACAAGGTCTTATGATACTTACTGCTATAAAAGCTGATTCATCAAAAGTTTCAAATTATATTGAAAAATTAGATAAATTTGATCCAAATGAAATTGCACCATTATGTATTGAAAATGGTCTTAATGAAGAAGCATTTGAAGTTTATGATAAATTTGGTTTAAGATCAGAAGCAATGAAAGTTTTAGTTGAAGATATTGTTTCATTAGATAGAGCTGAACAATATGCTGAAAAGTATGATACTTCAGAATTATGGTATCAATTAGGTACTGCACAATTAGATGGTTTAAGGATACCAGAAGCAATTGATTCATATGTTAAATCTAAAAATCCTGAAAATTATGAACAAGTTATTGAAATTGCTGAACATGCAGGTAAAGAAGAAGAATTATTACCATTTTTAGAAATGGCAAGAGAAACTTTAAGAGAACCAATTATTGATGGGGCTTTTATTAATGCTTATGCTACATTAGATAAATTAAATGATATGGAAAAATTTGTATCTTCATCAAATGTTGCAGATTTAGAAACTATTGGTGATAAATTATTTGAATCTAAAAATTATAAAGGAGCTAAAATTTTATATGCTAATGTTTCAAAATATTCAAAATTAGCAACTACATTAGTTTATCTTGGTGATTATCAAGCAGCAGTTGATTGTGCAAGAAAAGCTTCAAATACAGAAGTTTGGAAACAAGTTAATAATGCATGTATTGAAAATAAAGAATTTAGATTAGCTCAAATTTGTGGTTTAAATTTAATTGTTGATGCAGAAGAATTACCAGAATTAGTAAAAACTTATGAATACAATGGATATTTTAATGAATTAATTGCATTATTTGAAAGTGGTTTAGGATTAGAAAGAGCTCATATGGGTATGTTTACTGAATTAGCTATATTATATTCAAAATATAGTCCAGAAAAAGTAATGGAACATTTAAAATTATTTTGGTCAAGAATAAATATTCCAAAAGTTTTAACAGCTTGTGAAACTGCTCATTTATATCCAGAATTAATTTTCCTTTATTGTCATTATGAAGAATGGGATAATGCTGCATTAACAATGATTGAAAAATCAGAAACTTGTTTTGATCATAGTTCATTTAAAGAAATTATTGTTAAAGCTCCAAATTTAGAAATTTATTATAAAGCTATTCAATTTTATATTAATGAACAACCAAATTTATTAGTTGATTTATTATCAGTTTTAACTCCAAAATTAGATTTACCAAGAGTTGTTAGAATGTTTGTAAAATCAGATAACCTACCAATGATTAAACCATTTTTAATTTCAGTATTAGAAAAAAATAATAGTGTTGTTAATTCAGCTTATCATGATTTATTAATTGAAGAAGAAGATTATAAAGCTTTAAGATCATCAATTGAAAATGAATCAAATAATAGATTTAATAAATTAGATTTAGCTGAAAGATTAGAAAAACATGATTTAATATTTTTTAGACAAATTGCAGCAACATTATTTGCAAAAGAGAAAAAATATAATAAAGCTATATCAATTTTAAAAGCTGATAAATTATGGTCAGATTTATTATCAGTAGTTGCACAATCAAAATCTCAAAAAATTGCTCATGAAACAATAGATTATTTTGTTGAAACAGGTAATCATGAATGTTTTGTTGCACTTTTATATACATCATATGAATTAATTGCAAATGATTATATTGTTGAATTATCTTGGTTACATAATTTAGGTAATTTTATAAAACCATATGAAATTTCAATTATTTATGAAAATCAAAAAAAATTAAATCAAGTTTATGATGATTTAGAAAAAAGAAGAAATGCTGAAAATCAAGGTGAAGAAGAAAATGGTGGAGCTAAATTAATGATTGGATTTTGAAGAAGGAGAAAAAGATAGAAGACGTTGAAAATTTTGTATATTTACATAATATTAGTATTATTTCGTTAGTTTGATTTTTACCTTTTAAAAGAATGTTGTTAAGTTAATTAATTCAATTGTACTGATTTACTCTTTATAAATTTTAGCGCGTTGTTATGTGAAAATATGTAAACAAAATCATCAAGACGAATTGAGTATTCATACACCACCAAACAAATTTGAAAAACAATAGTTGTGGTAAATAACCATCTTGATAAATGCAATCATTTGCGAACTCAGTATGGTCGGCTGATTTCATCACTGGTTTGAAGAAATTGGAGACTCAATCCTTGAAGTCAATTACAGAATTACATGATTTTAGAAAATTAGTATTCAATTACTTAAAATACTATCATTCAAATAGTGAGTTTTTAAGTAAAAATAGTAGGGATATACACAATGGTGAAGTATTGAAACGAGTTGATAAGGATTTGCCAAATTATAGTAAATGCATTGAAATTTTTAAAAATGAAATGTTGGTTGAGTCAAATATTTTACTACAGTTAGCTTCAGCCATTGATAAATTTGTATTAGATGATGTTACTATGTATTTAAAACATCACGAACCCAAAATTAAAAAAGAAATCTCTAGATTAGAAGAAATCTATGATCAATATATTGACTCAATTGAAAAGCTAAAGAAATTAAAAAATAAATATTTCGATCAGTTGAGATTAAAAGAATTTGCCGAAACTCAAGGTTCAAAATATAATGATCCCATAAAAACACAGCGACATGAAGAAGAAATTGATTATAGTGATGAAGAGTCATATGCTGATGATGATTTTGAAGAAGAAAAGATTCAAAAGCAGGATGTGGAATTTCAATTTCCTTTGAATATTGGTACAGCTGTTTTTGAAACCGAGCAAGAATTGCAACAGACCATATCTCAATTGATGGGCAAAACTCCCACTATTAAGAGAAAGATACCTATACCTGGTTACAAAATAGACATATTTGCAAGTGAATCATTATGTGATGTCTTGACAAAGTTGAGAATTAAGGGTTTAAAACCGTCTAGATCAAATTTTGAAAAATTTGGTCAGTCATTAATTGACTTAAAACTAATTACACCTACGAGTATATTTCAAAAGAAATTCAAGAGTGAGGGAGTTTGGTTTGAATGGTCAGACCTAGCTGACTACATTTCTCAAAACATACCAAACGAGCAATCACCTTCTACACCAATAAAAAATTCATCCGTCAAATCAAAAGAAAATACACCAAATAAAATTACATCTCCACAAACAAAATTCATTCAAGATATGTCCGAGACCTCTACAAAATTTAGTGCGATGTTCAATAGTATGAGAAGCTCAATAATGAAAACAAATCATGATGAAGTAATATCGGATACATTAGATCAATACAAAAATCTACTATTGGAAACTCAAGAACTAAAATATTTTTTTGAAATTGGTTATGATGAATTATCAAAGTATTTGGAAAAATTTGAAAAAATGAAAATTCATATTATATATAATAGTTCATCTAAACTATCAGAAATAATATCAAAATTTCATCATGATCAAATTAAAAAAATTAATGAAGCTTCTAAAAGTTTATCATCTTTGAAAACAAAAGAAAATTATGAGTATGACTTTGCATTAAAATTGGAGTCAGTGAGCTCGGGGATTTATGTAGCTCTAACAAGCGATAATGAACTACCTCAAACTTTGATCAATCAATTTAACATCTATAATGATATACCATTGCAAGTATTGAAATATCAATTAAACGATGGAGAAGATGATGATGTTTTAAGTATAGCATCTGTCCCAGTATTACTTTACAGCTTAATTCAAATATTAGATGACAAGGGCTCTGATTTAAAACTAGCGTGGTTGCAACCATTAAATTTTCAATCAGCATGGACAATAAAACAAGAGCTAACACAAATAGTTGCAGATCATGTTCCAAATGAGCTAGATGTTTTGGCTGGTACTGCTAATCTTCAAGAGTCTTTCATAAACGAAGTTTTGGAACATTTCCAAAAGAAAAAAATTGATGAGATTGTAAACTTTCTTAAATCATGGTTACTAGAAATTAAAGATTCAATTATCCCCTTTATGGTTTATGATTTAATTTTAAAGAGTTATAAAGATGGCTCGAAATCAAGTGAAGATATAATAAAACATCTTTCGTCTATACCGAGAAGTAATTTGGCTTCCTTACTTTGCATCTTGGAGCACATTTGTGACGTTTTTGAATTAGGTAAGTTTCTCGGGTATGGGTTGTCAGATGATTTGAATGAGAAATTAAACGAAGAAGAAAAATCAATAGAGCTGGTCTCTGAAGAATTAAATCTGATGAATAAAATTGGATCATTGCCTTTTGTGCATATAATAATGAGACCTCCGCCAACCAAAAAATCAACAGGGTTTAAACCACCTATAGAGGAATATAATATTATTTTAAAAGATTTGTTGAAACTACTGTCGAGGAAACAGTTGTTCAATACGTTGATTGAACACGAAGTGAATTATAGGAAGAAGAAAGAAGCTGAAAGAAAAACTGGTATTCCAACCAAAAAATTAACTTTCCCATCTCCAAGTTCAAAACAATTGTCTCCACCACCTGAAAAAATTCAAGTTACAGTCACTGCTGGGGATGACGAATTAAAAGACTCAATTTCAACGCCAAATTCGAAAGCATTGAAACAGGAAAAACATGACTTGAAGACACCAAAACCATTAAGCGCTGATACATTTTCTTTAAGACCTTTCAAAACAAAATCAACTCCAATTCCATCGCCACAAGGTTCACCAAAACATCAACAAAAAGAGTTTAGTGAAGAAATAAAAAACAGACCAAGAAGTGCAAGTAATCGAGGGCCAATGTTAGATGTTAAATTTGAACAGTCTAATTAAGTATAAATACAACTTTATCTATTCCTTCCTCCTTTAAAATTAGTCATAGTAATCTTTTCAACTTTTTTCAATTGCTTGACGCTAACAAATAACAATCCAGCTAACGATAACATTGAAACTAAAATGATAAACTCAAATCCACCGTCGGATTCCTCTATGAAGTTTTCTAAATTCATACCGTATAAAGCTGCAAAATATAATGCTACACCCATTGATAACAAACCAGTGGAAAATTTTAAACCTAGCAACATCAATTCATTTCTATTTGAATCTAGCACAATATTTATTATTTCTTCTGTGGTCTTAATTTGAGACCTCAAATTGTCAACCGTTTGCACAATTTCATCAGCTGTCTTGTAATACGATTCTAGTAACATCTCGATTTCTTCATGATTTGTTCCAGTCCTTGGATCAGTTAAATATAAATCATTTAATTCATCATCTCTTTCTAAAACGTCTTCCAATAAATCCCGTATCAACGTAACTTTTTGTTGAAATTGTGCCAATTTTTTCAGTTGAATCAATAAATACCGTAATTTGAATCTTTCTATACTTTCATCTAATCCACTCAAAACATTAGTCACTATAGTTTTATGTACTTTCATTTCAGTAGTTAGATTTGCAATGACGTGAATTAATATTGTCTCCAAAGCCTTGAACTCATAATACTCGTCATGAACATGGTTTTCATCTCTTTTTTTCAAATTATCAGATAATTGTTTCAAAAATTGCAGTTGAGTATGACTTTCACTTCTCGTGAATGAATGTGAATCAAATAATGTAACTTTATCCTTATTTATTAACGCTCGAACATTTGACAAATTTAGCATTATGCAATTCTTTCTAGTAACTAAACTTGGGACAAGTTCAATATTATGCATCATTAAACTCGGATTTTTACTACCCAGTACTGTAGTATGTTTTGAAATTTTTCTAAAATCCCTAGGAATTAAGTTATACTGTTTCATGAATTGTGATTTAGCAATTTCTTTACCATGATGGATCATTACTCCATTTTCATCAAATATTGTACATTTTATCAATTCATCATCTTGATACTTTGTCGAAGAAAGGGTTTTGGATATAAATAGATCATCAAATGAGTCCTTTTGTTTTTTAAAATGTTGTGGTTTTGTAGAAACAAATCTTGTCAGCCTAGTAGGATGCCGTAGTATCAGTAAATTGTTATTCAAATCTTTAAAACATCGTAGTATTCTCGGTAGTGGTTGTATATTTCGTGGCAACATTGGAGCAGATGATTTAAATTCTAAAACAATTGAAATTTCGCAATCAAAACATAAGTTATTTGGTTTGTTTGTGTTTTTATTTCACTTCGTTTTTTGAGGTTTCTAGTTGAAACAATACTTCAAACATAGTTTTATGCGAGTCAACTCGACAGATGAATTGGAAGTATATGATGAAATCGGTAGAGGTGGATTTGGAGTGGTGTATAGAGGGATAATAACTAAAACTCAAAAAGAAGTTGCAATAAAACAAATTGATTTGGAACAAGATACAACAGATCTAATCGAGATAAATAAAGAAATTCAAATATTAAGTGAGTGCAATTCTCCACAAATTACTACTTATTATGGTTCCTTTGTCAAAAACTATAAGCTATGGGTGGTAATGGAATTTGTCGATGGTGGATCAGTTTTTGAATTACTTAAAGCAACTGGAGGCACAGGAATTAAAGATGAAAAAACCATTGCATATATCACAAAGAATGTATTATCAGCGTTATCATATTTGCATAGTCAAGGGAAAATTCATAGAGATTTGAAAAGTCAGAATATTTTGGTCAACAAGCAAGGTCATATAAAACTTACTGATTTTGGAGTAAGTGCCCAGTTGAATTCAAATTTTTCCAAAAGAAACACAACAGTGGGAACTCCGTATTGGATGGCGCCAGAAGTGATTTTGAATTCAAGTGGTGGTCATGGATATAAAGCTGATATTTGGTCATTAGGTTGTTGTTGTTATGAGATGTTTCATGGAAAACCCCCTTTACAGGATTCAAATCCACCAATGAAAGCATTAAGATTAATTTCAAAATGTCAAACCAACGGAGATTTCATCAGAATGATAGATTTAAAAAACTTAGAAGTATCTGAAACATTTCGAGACTTTTTGAGTTTATGTTTTGTTGAGGATACTAATTTAAGATCCAATGCTAAAAAATTATTAAAGCATAAATTCATTACTCAAAAAATTGAAGATGGTTCAAAGTCAATCAAAAAATTGATCACCAAAAAGCTATTACACGATTCAAAGAACAAATCATCTGATGATTATAAAGATTATTATGCGTCCACTGAAATACAAAGAAATCAAGAGAAGTGGAAGACTATGAAAGATGACCACCAACAAGTCAATTTTGATATCAGCATGATCAGTCATAGTACAGATGGTAACGACACAAATGGAACACCATCGCCGAACAAAGGCCTGTCTAATCTTGATCACCAGTTTCAACAAATATTGATTAAAGTATCAGAGAAGGTATTGAGACGGTGCAATCTGGCAAAAGATCATAGGTCAAATATAAACGAATTAAACGAAAACATAATGCGCCTTTTGACTAAAAATGACGATGGTGAAGTTGTTGCATTTCAATATTTAAAGACACTTATCAAAGAATTGACGAAGAACAAAAACTATGAACTTACTAAACAAATTCTACCGTCAAAACCGTCAATACGGCAAGACAACTTGAACTTTACCACTAGCTCACATACACTTGTGAATCCATCGACAATGAATAGATTTGACGAGATAGAGCGAAGTTTAATGGACTCATGGATACAAAGAATGAAAGAATAAACATTCAAGTAAACAATATTTACAACATAGCCTCTCTGCACTTTTCTTCTTCTCATTTATTATAAAGCTAAGCTATAACTATATTCATCTTCAATATTTTGAGATAACCATAAAACAATGCAACTCAACATGACACATCCATTACCAACGATATTCGATACCCCCATTCCTAATGTTGGGAAAGTATAATGTTTCATCAAATATTTCAAGATGAAAACCATAAAACTACCGGCTAATCCACCAGCTAATAAACTAAACCCTAAAAACAATATCACTCTTGCTGCCCATATATAATTATGTTCATCATTAAATACTCCACCACCTTGTTGATTATTATTCATTAAATTGTTTTTCTCAATTGAGTTCACAATTAACATCCCCAATGATGAACATATAAATGGGATCCAATCAATGAATGTTACATGAACATCTGAAGCATTTATTGTTTTACTATAGATTGCTGAATCAATTAAAGACCAAAATCCAATTGCGAATAATCCACCAGCTAAATATATTCCAAATGATCTTAATTTGGCGGATTTAGGTAATCGCAACTGTGAAATGTTAAATTTGAACAAGTTGCTCGTTTGGTTCTCCATTGTATTATGAGTGTCGTTGATATAGTTGTAATTAAAGTTGGTGATATTTGCCAATAATAATATTTTTTTGTGCTCTAAATTTGAAGTAGTATTTCAAAGATCTAAACACTTAACAATGACATGGGTATGACAATTGATCATCCACCCAAAACAGAGGAATTATATAGATTAAAACACTCATTTGATGAAACCAATCCAATAACATCAATACGAATATCTCCAGATAATCAATACGTAGCACTTGCTACATTAAATAAGATCAAAGTTTATGACTTTAACACCTACAAACTAATAACAGAATTAACTGGACATTCCAAGGGAATATCAGATATTAAATTTTCACCTATAAACTCAAATATAATAGCATCATGTTCAGATGATTTGACTATACGAATTTGGCTGTTTCAAACAAGAAATTCATCATCTTCAACCTCTCAATGTTTAAAAATTTTTAGAAAACACACTTATCATATAACAACCATACAATTTAATAACAAAGGAAATTTACTAATTAGTGGATCAGCTGATGAAACAATTACGATTTGGGATATAATATCAGGGAAGATTTTGACAACTTTGGCTGCACATTCAGATCCTATATCAAGTCTAGTTTTAACTCCAGATAATTCGATTATAATCAGTGCATCCTATGATGGATTAATAAGATTATTTGATTTAGAAAGTTTCCAATGTTTGAAAACACTTACTACGTCTACATCTCACGGAACAGCAACTAGTTCATTATCTACTAAAGATTTACAAAATTTTCCCGTAGCTAATGTTAGCATATCACCTAATGGGAAGTACATTTTGAGTACTAATTTAGATGGAAAAATCAGGTTGTGGAATTATATGGATAACAAGGTTGTTAAAACTTTTGTTGGAGTTGATGGTAAACCAATTTGTGAGAAATATAATTGTGAACTGAGGTTTATCATAAGTAATGACGGTAAGAATTTGATTGTTAGTGGTAGTGATAAAGATGGAATTATATGCTGGGATATTAAGCTGAAATCCATAGTTTGGAATTATCAAGATAATGATGCTATATTGAGTATTGATTCAATCAATAACGGTCAATATTTAGTATCAGGTGGATTAAATGGAGTAGTCAACATATTCGAATTAAATTAATAAGGTATTATCTAACACTGTAATATATATTAGCTATACAATTTAAGCAGTTCGAAAATTTCTATATAGTATAAGGTCCCATTAATTCTTTTTCAAAATCGCTAAAATTAAATAAATCTAATTCTATTGGTTCAGAAGATCCTCTAGGATATACTTTAAAATCTTTATTCTTTAATTCTGCAAAAAATGAATGAGTTAAAACTCTTCTTGGACTTGCTCTTACTTCTGGATCATAAACTAAAATTTTCATCAAAAGATCTATTGCATCCATTGGTGAATTACTAAAAATTTGTTTAAATCTTTCTTCAATTGTACAACTAAATAATTTTGTAGTATACATATTACCTCGATATTGAGGATTACTTTTGAAAAAAAATGTATTTGGTGGTGGACCTAATAATTTTGCAATTTCTTTCAATTGTGATTCTGGTGATTGACCTTGAAATATGGGTTTACCTAAGAACATCTCAGCAACTACACATCCTAATCCCCATATATCAATTTTGGTTGTATATAATGAACATCCAACAATTAATTCAGGTGCTCTATAATATCTTGAACATATATAACTCACAGATGGTTGATTTGGCTCTAGTTTCTTGGCTGATCCAAAATCACATATTTTCAATCGTATAGTCGTTGGATCGACTAAAATATTCGATGGTTTGATATCTCTATGACTTATACCGTAACCATGTAGATATAACATTGCTCTTGCTAGCTGAAAAGTATATGCTTTCATGTGTGGATATGGAATTGTATATTTAGATTGACGATAAAACTTAATTTCGCTTTGTAGATTTGAGGGTAAACATTCCATTACCAAATTTTGATAAATTTTTTGATCAATTGGTGATTTTTTATCAAAAAAGAATCTTAAACTTACTATGTTTGGATGCTGAACTACTCTTAGTATTTCCAATTCTCTTGATTTATATTCAGTTTGTGCAGGTACTCTTTTTATCGCAAAGGGACCTATCCAACTTTCATTATTATTTAGATTATCATTATTAATTATAGGATTTCCATTGCCATTATTCGTGGTATTATTATCGTTGGTATTGCCAATAGTAGCAGCTGGTTGATCTTCATATTTCAAAACTGCCTCAACCACTGTTCCGAATGCTCCTTCCCCAATTTTTTTATATTCTTTTATTGTCATTCTACTTGCTGTAGATGTTTTATTATTAACCACTTGTGGTAATGTATATTCAGTCAAAGGTGACTGCTGAGGTTGTACCATTATGTAAAAATCTATTTTATCTAGTTTATGTTTATGTATGAATATCTAAATCGAGGTGTGGTTGTAAATTGATTATATTAATAATTTGATATTGACGCGTGACTAATTATGCTCTTAATGAACTCAATTGATTGAAATGTTGAACTATTGAGGTACTGAATATGTATGTGTGTAATCGTTACGAAGATGAATTGTGATAAAATGGTTGTTATATTTTGATGAATCAATGACGTTGGTTCAAAATTTTAAGGAAAGAATGATTGTGGGGCGGTTGTGATTTGAATAGAATTAGTATGGGATTGATCCTATAAGTTCTATTCAATTGATATGTTATGGGGATGTATTGATAGAAATCAAAAAAACTGTTTTCTAAATTGATTTATAAACTGGGTATTAAAGTAATGTGATGTATGAAATTTTGAATTATAAATGATAAAATGTGTTGTTAATCACTACGATTTTTGTTTCTAAAATTAAAGTGTTGATTTTTTTTTTTTGTCGCTCTTTAATTATCAACAGATAAAATACAATACAATAGATTAAGAATTTCTAATACACTCTTTTAATATCAAGGCTTTCAATCGATATTATCTATGACATTTCTAATATTCTTGGAGTATGATACGTTCAACACAACATTATCAGCATCGAAGTCTAGAGTGTAATGGTGCATTGTGGCTCAAGGTTAACCAAGTTATGCTGACTTCTCTTACTAACTAACTATTAGTTCATAAGAGAATATTAACAAATATACCACAACGGTCTCGCCTTATCTTTAGCTGAAAATCGTCAAAAAATATACTTATACGTGTAATACCTAGTTTTTGATAAATTACCCAATTTTTTATTTACTTGTTCAAAGGTTAAAGTTTCAAAAGTACAACTAAAGTATCGTATAATCATTCATGCTTTGATTCAATTGAATCATTCACGTTTATTCATCTTTTTTCCTATTATTTATAAGGGTCTAGAATTGGCAATCCGTGTTGTAACTCCAAGCTAAAAAAATGTTTTTTTTTGACACAATTTTGATGAAAGGTTTTCTCACGAAATTTGAACCATACTGTATGAAAATTCATTCTGCATGTGGCTAATTTTGAACTACACGTAATTGAAGGTAAGACAAATATAAATTATTGCATCAAAACTTTCGGATAAACACTTACTCGTTCTTTCAGCTTATTGTTTCATTTTTGATAGTTTGACTTCTGTTCCTTGCGTAATTTCAGATCTATCTTTTGCTAGCTCTGAGACTTCTAATGAAGTGATAGACTGTCTTCGATTCAAAACATACGCAAAACTTGATCCCAATATTTTTCATGGCCGTTGAAAAGCATTCTGTTGGCGATTTTGCACAAACTTTCTTTCGGATTTATTGACTCTGCGAAATTCTTCGAAGTTCTTTCTAACGCATTTTAGGCCCGACAAAACTAAGGGGAATTGACTATACGAAGTATAGGTGACAGAATGTTTTGATGATGTTGAGATTCGAATTGGTAGCGTCAAAATATTTCAGTAATATGATGAAATTGATTTTTGATCTTCAATTCATAGGATTAGACTATACGATAGGGTTCTTCGATACAATTTCATAAGTCAGTATGTTTTACAAACAATGTCTATCCAATGTGATAAGACAATCATCAATACAAAACATACTATCACAGGGAATAAAATCTCCATCTATCCTCAAATTATTTTCAACATCATCAACCTTTCTTTCACCAACAGCCAATACTGGACCAATAAGTACCACAACACCACTTTCTAGATTCAACGAATTGAGTGAAGACGCAGACAAAATACCAAATACGACTACAGCTTTTGAACCATCAACCACAGCTCCAGCAAAAGCAAAAGTAAATGAGAAAATAGTGTATTGGAAATTATACGCAACATTCAATAGACATAATACGAGATGTACATTAGTAGCAGTTGTTGAGGATTTAAATTTCCTAAAATCTAATGAGAATTTGTCATATAATGAAAAAGTTCTATATTATTTACAATTACCACATAAAGTAAAATATTCTATAACGGCTGGGCAATTAGGTTTTAGAAAATCTCAAAGACAAGAATATGAAGCAGGATTTCAAGTCTCTTCTAAAATGTTTAAAACTATTCAAGAAAGAAATTATATTGGTCCAAATGATAAAATCGAATTAATTTTAAAAAATTTTGGAAAAGGTAGGGAAGCTTTCCAAGCTGCTTTATTAGGTAAGGAAGGTTCATTTTTGAAAAATAATATTGTTAGGATAAGTGATTCTACCGTGATCAGATTTGGTGGTAACAGACCAAAAAAATTACGTCGTTTATAGGTCCCAGATCTCCCTTGTTCATAGTTAAAATTGCATATACATATCAACCTAACCTTCGATGTAAAATAGCTAGTGATAAACTGCGATGTGTAGAACCCTATTGGATATTTTGTGCACGTGAATTAAATTTGGTAGCTTAGGCATTTTTTATACCATACTAATTAGTGAGAAGAGTTAAGTTAGTATTGACAATTCGTAATGTGAGAGACAAAGAAAAAATTAAATTTTCAAATTTGAAATTCCATACAAGGATTTAATCAATTCATCATCAAACTATACAATGGGTTGTATGTGAAATTAGGTCAAAAGTACAAATGAACTATGAACAGAATCAAGTGAATATGGAAAATGATACATAGAGTTAAATTAAAGGCATGGGGTACGCTCAAATCTAGCGAATCAAGACATAAATAGAATAATCAACTTCTGTCCTAGTAAATCATGTTGAATGGACAATTAATATCATGAATCATTATACTACCTTTGAATGAGATTTGGATTATTGATCAGTCTGATCAAATTTATTTTATAAAGATAGACTCAAAAAGATACGAAATTATAATGGCCCAATATAGCATGAATAAACAATACTTCTCATGCAGGTACAATTCAAACTAAACGATCATTATAATCAGGAATATTCCAAATCTTCAAGCTTGGTCCAGTTTAAATCGATTAACGAAACATAGTTCATGAAGTACCTCAAATCTCAAGGCTTGTTACTAACTTAAATTTTTAGCAACTACTAAAGGTGCTACTGCTGCCAAAAAAGCTGTCTCAAAAGGTATCAACGGTAAAAAAGCTTTAAAAGTAAGAACATCCACTACTTTCAGATTACCAAAAACTTTAAAATTACAAAGAAACCCAAAATATCAAAGAAAATCAGTCCCTCATTACAATAGATTAGATGCTTATAAAGTAATCATCTCCCCAATCGCTACAGAAACTGCCATGAAAAAAGTTGAAGATTCAAATACTTTAGTTTTTCAAGTTGATATTAAAGCTAATAAACATCAAATTAAAAGTGCTGCTAAAGAATTATATGACATTGACGTTGATTACGTTAACACATTAATCAGACCAAATGGTACTAAAAAAGCTTATTTAAGATTAACAGCTGATCATGATGCTTTAGATATAGCCAACAAAATTGGTTATATTTAAATTTTTAGTTTAAATTAATGATTAATTGTATATTTTGACCAATATAAACGAAAACATAAAGTAATAAAATCTAAGTTAGACAATGTGGTCGGTGTATCTTGTAACTCTTTGGCTCTTATGTCGTTTCGTGGATCAGTCGGTTGACAGAACATGGACGTGTAGAATACTATACAGAATTTGACATAACTTGTATATTACTTGGTATAAATTTATAAAAAAAAAACTATATATCGACAATGGTAAAATAAGGGACTTTAATACCATTGAGTATCCTAAACTTACGACTAATCACTATACTTGAGTGATTTTTGATTTCTATACCTTTAAATCCATGTTCAACTCTACCGAAAGTATCATATTCTATCATAAATTCTTGAGCCTTCAAATTTAAAAAAGTACATTGATTAGATACTTCGTCAAATTCTAGGATTAACTTACCACCTTCTGAGTCTCTTAAACGTACTTGGAAAGGCAGTAATCTAATGGGTCTTCCTATTGCTTCAGTAACAATCGGCTCCAAAGGATATATAGCTAAGCTGATATTATTTTTCAATTCGAAATTTTGTGACTCAATTACTTCATGATTCTTGCAATATTGTTTGAAATCAATTACGCTATTGAATGTTAATTTATTGTGATACTTTGGTGGTGGTGGTTGTAACGGACGTGTAATTCGATTTTCCGAAACTGTTATTTTTCTCAATTTTGTTGGAGTAGTCGGTTTTGATGTAGTTGAATCACTTCTTATATCTTGAGATATTGTTGTTGATGCTGGTGTTAAAAGACTCAGTAAGCCACTTTCATCTGTTTGTGGTTTGGATTGTGAAGAACAAGTAACAAAGTCATCAAAATCACTTGTTTCTTCATCTTCCCGCGGTGGGGTATGTGTTAAAGAAACGTTTCTTCTGGATCTGAATCTATTGTTGTCAAGACCACTGGATGCTTGTCCATTCCGAGATTGAATAATGTTTTCACTAAATTGAGTTTCATTTCGTGATACATCAAAACTTTGACTATCTTTGTAAAGCAGACTTTGGGTGTCTTGGATAACCCTATCAGAAACACATCTTCTTTCTATAAAATTTCCCAATTCCAATGAAGTAATTAATCTGTTTTTAAATGGTTCTGATACTCGTTCATTCATTCTTTCCAACAATTTAAGAAATTGATTTTCAATCCCAAACATGAGGTCCTCAACATTTGAAGCAAGATGGTCTATTCTAAGAGTCCTAATTTTGTTGGACGCTAAAACTATTTTGCAAGAGACCCCCATTCCCTCTAAATATTTATTACTTCTTGCTCTTACATCAAATTGTAATCTTGCCAAAACGATATTATGATCTTTAGTATAATTTTCAATTAAGTTATGAAGGTGTTCCAGAGAAGTCTCCTCCCCAACAATATTATTTGAATGTATATGGCAAGAAAATAATTCATCAGGAAATATAGGTGAGTCATCAAGTATGCAATCAGGTAACTTTGAATTCCAAGGAGAGCAATGATACCTCACAGTTGATTTGGAACTAATTTTGGTTAAATCTGAGAATAAAATTGAGCAATGCCTTTCGTTCATTCTTGAAGCGAAAATGATAATTGGAATATCATAGTGTTTATTATAGGGTCCTTTTGGTTTAATAACTTGTGGCACGGTAGGCAATTGTGAAAGTGTATCGTGTGATGCCCTATAGTTTATATACTTGTTGATAGGTCTATCCATTGAAACGCTATATTGATTGACTAGTTGTATATGATTAAATCTTTGAGTTGTTTTTTTATTTTAAAATTTCGATCCTTTCGTGAAACTTATATAGTCTATTATTTATAAGACGCGTCTGTTTTTAAAAAAATAGCCACATCTTTTGCGCATGCGCAAAATCATTGAAAGAATTTGCATCGAGTTTATAATGTGAATTCGGACCAACTCTTTTTACCATCGGTGATTGCAGTATTGTAGGAATTTAGTCACTCAATGAATTAATAATCATTCAACTAGATAGTTCAGATACATTCGTTTGGAATTTGGGAACTAACTAACTGTACGAGTTTCATATAATTTTGTTGCAAAATGATCAAAATTATGTTCGATCAATTTCGAAAAAAGAAAAAACCAGAAGAATTGTAAATAACGACATGGCCCTGTCAATGGAGTCATCTGGTGCCTTGAGGAGTGTTACAAATATAATTGAAATGTTACAAATATAATTGAAATCATTGCATTCAAGATCGGTCTAAACGTAATGCGTATGATACGATTTGGTAGCATCTTTTATATGTATTATTGTACTTGAATTTAAAATAGTACATCTTAAACAAGCTCGATTTCTTCAAGCAACAACCTGAACAATGAAAAGTATGTACTTTTTCAAAAAGGTCCATCTTTGAAACATGGAAGGCTAACTAAAGACATAGAAAAAGTACCAAAGTTAAGCAAAAAACAAATTCAACAAAGTCAAAAGAATTCATCAAACCCTTTAACAGCAGAAGAATACCTTGAACAAGGTTCATTAGACGAAGAAAGTGGGGATAGGTGGCTTGGATCTGATTTAGCTAAAGCTCTTAGGTTTTATCAAAAAGCATATAATTCATATTTGAAATCAATTCAATTAGGTGACAATGGAGATTCTTACTATAATTCAAGTAGATTGTTGTTACATGTTTATTTATTAATAAAATCAGATGGTTTAAATTTAGAGAATTTAGTTAATCTTGATGAAGTGTACAATAGTGAACATTCTGTTATTGAAAGTCCAGAGCTGATTTTGAATTTACATTTAAGGAGTTTGGAAACCGTGGGTGAAAATCAAGACTTATTATTCAATACAGCCATAGTTTACATTGAAATATTAGAATCAAGTGCTTCAAACGATGACGAGCTAAATCTTGACAATGCTGAAGCAATCAGACTTTTTAATAGTGCACGTGATATGTTAATACGACTAGCTCATGATCAGTATGTTGAATTCGAATCTTTTATTGAGGAACTCAAGCAATTGAAAAATGATGATGAAGATGATAATAACAAATCAGTTTTCAATCAGTCAAAAGAAGGGGAAGGGAAAAAAGAGGAGGTAATTAGTGAAAAAGTCATTCAACCAGTTGATCTATTTGAAACGGTGATAGCATCTTTTCGTCTAATCCAAGCATTATACAATTGTTTGGATCTGGATGAATTATTGCCTGAGATCAAAGCTGAAGTTCAACCTATTGAATTTATTGCAACCAAGATCGCAAAGGTTATAACGTTTGACTATTCACAAAATGACACCGATGCAAACTCAATGTTAGAAAATATCACCAAAGCACAAGCAGAGGAAATTGCGATCAATATGACAATTCTACAGAGTTTGCAGTTGACTGATGTTCAAGATGTCATAAAGCTATGGGAAGAATCATTCAAGACTGTATTGGTGGATGATACACCTGAAAAATACTTAGCCTTTTCGGACCAGCTACAAACACAACTAGATAGAAAAGACATCACATTACAAGTAGTAAACAAATCAAATGATATAAATGATAAGCAAACATTTTTTGATATTTTGAAATATCAGAATCAAGCTTTGGCTAAAGCTCAAGATTTAGTAAACTCAGATTTAGCTAACAAGAGAAATCAACCACTGGGGAAAGAACTGAATTTAGGTGCTACAATTGCTCAATTATGTGACGTATTAATTGAAAGAGCCGACATTTTCTATCAATGGTCATCAATGATAGACTTTGAGACTAGTATGAAAAACAAAGATATATATTTAACGAATTGTAAAAATTTATTAAAATCAGCTATGAATTTATCTAATACATCAGGTGGATTACGTGAAAGAGCAATAGAGAAGATGAATAGAGATAAAAAAAAATACCAATCAGTGTTTAGATTGTGCTTGATTGAGAATAAGATATCAATTGAAGAATTGGATAAGATTATGACAAGGAATAAATGGATAAAAGAATATACAGAGTTGTCTAAAATTAATACATATGATGAAAAATTAAGAAAAATTCCAATAGCATCAATCACATAAAGTTACAATGAGATAAAGATTAAGTTTGTATATTAAAAATTAATAAATCTATATAAATAAAACTAAAATATAGCATAACCCAAACAAGAAATGAACATCTAAAACAACCCAATACCCTATCAATACCCATGAAAGTAAGTAATACAAATCTTTAATTGATTTTCACCTTTTATATGAAATCATCAACTGGAATATCAGTAAAATTATTACTCCAATAAAATTGTTCTGCGAAAGCACCACTACCATTCACTGGCTCCGCCGGTGAGCATCTACTAGCTCTATTAAACAATGTCGAGTCAATAAATTGTAAACTTATAGATGGATTTCTTGAATTATTTAGTATAATTTGTATAACGTTTATTTTAAAAAAGTGTAGAAGCCATAACGTTATTTTCATCTTGTTGATATCTGTGTTGAGTTAAAATTGCTTTGATTTTGGTTGTAAAGTATAACTTGTAACTGACACACAAATAATTATATTTAGGATATGATGACTATTTATTTAGCAGTTTACATATGAGTACCATACTAATTCAACTTGTTAAATTCTAGATGTTTTGTCTTAAAATATCTCAGTGATAAACAAAAATGGGGGGCGTGCGCAGAAAAAATTTGAATATTAAATAATAACGGTTTTAGTCTAGATTAAGTAAAACCGAGAAGCATAGAAACATCAATTCAACTAGTCTAGATGAAATAATATCGTCTACAAGTTCATATGATCTCCTTACGTATTAATTAATTTATTGATTGTTTCTCTATCTACATGGGTGTATCTCTATTTATATTGTTATTTACATTATTTACTCAATAATTTATCAAAAGCTGGTATTAATGATTGAGCTAATGCAAATGAAAAAACTAATTTAGGACCAGTTGTCAATAATTTTGGAGTTAAACCTTTGAAAAAAGATGTTATTCCTTCATTTTTGAACATATTTTTTAAAATTGTTATACCTCCTTCTGGATTATCGAAATTTCTATTTTGAATTCTTGTTTTAATAACATCTAATGGAGCACTTACAATTAATGAAGCACTTGCACCAAAAATAGATGTTATGAAATTTTGAGTCCATGTAGCTTGACTATAATCTTTCAAACCAAATATATATTCTTTTGCAAATGAATTACCTCCAAATAATGCAAATGATCCAGGTGCATTTCTTGCCATTGTCCAACCCCAACCTCTATATAATCCAAATCCTTCATCTTTTATAATTTTAAAAAATCCTCTACCTTTAAAAGCTTCGGGATTAGTTTGACGTTTAATTTTTAAAACATCCAATGGTAATAAAACAACTTCACCAATTCCTATTAATGAACCAGCAGTAGCACTCATCAAAGCTTTACCATTCTTAGGTCCAAAAGCACCATCAAAAGCATCTTTAAAATTTTTGGTTAAAAATTCATTTGCAAATGGTTGACCACCATATTTATATACTCTTTGTAAGATTTTATAACATGCAGCATAACCTAAACCAGGAAATAATGTGAAACATCTTTTAACAAATGGCAAGTCTGCCGCATTTCTGAATATGACTGTATTCAATTGTGATAATGATGTAACTTTAGTATGATTTGACATTAATCTTTTTGAAATGGTATCAACTGGATGAAATACACCAATTTCTGCAATACCAGCGGTTGCAGAACCTAAGACTCTAGCAAGTCCAGATTGTTTCTTATCTGTTGATGAGTGAGCAGTTGGGGACATTGTTACTGATATGAAGGATGTAGGACAGTTCCTGATGAGGCTAATGGATTGACTGACTTTGTATCCTTAAGTAAATTAATTGTTTGAAAATTTTTTTGATTATTATATCAAAATTTTTTTCTCACACCGCGCTTAATGAAATTGACTTAAAATCTGCGCAGGTGTTTAGATATTATCGCAATCTTATTGTTATAAAAAATTCCATATCCTTATGTTTGACAGTTTCTTGTGATTTTTTTATGGCAGTTATGTCTTATGAAATAGTCCTCATATAGTATTTGGGAACTTTGAAAATATCAGCAATTACAGTCAATATAGCTCTATTGAATTGAAAGAATATATAATATCGACATTAGCACCATACTTGCATATGCTTTATTTAACCTACAAGTGCTATACTGAGTTAAACCCAAATTTGAGTCCTGGGGCATTACAGGTATGAGCAACATACCTGGCCGTAAGTCAAAAGGACAGTCTGAACAGATTAAATGTATAAGCTTCTGTTTCGTTCCACAGTGATTGATCAAAGCATGGCTCAATATGGTAAACAATTTGAAGCAGATGTTGCAGCTTAAGGTTTTTGAGAGGTTTTTGTATCGAGTTGAGAAGGTTCGTACTATTCGGTGCTTGTAAAAGCAGTCCATTTCCTAAACTCATAGTATAGGAAAATTGTTTCAAGTGGTTACACAAAATACAATTTCAATTGACGAAGACTATACTAATTTGGAATGAGATATAAATGAATAGACTTTCCTATAAAGTGTTATTTATTTAAAATGTTGAAAGATTGAGTAGATGCTGGCTTGCTATTCTGCTTTTTCCAAATTGCAGTTAAAGACATGGAGAGACGGAGTAATTTCCAGATTTTTTATTTTTTAGTACTTCAAACTGATTAAATTGCCCAAACATATTTGCAGATCATTGAGCGGTCATTGTCAAAGCTTACTTGAGCTTGAGACACAGTTCGTTAAAAGAAATAATGCCCGTAATCTATTAGGCATCTTGATGGTGATTTTTGGGTTGACATATCTGACATCGATCGCACAAAATACCAACCTCACTTCACCAAAACAGCAAGTTGGAGCATTCAAGTATAATTCTTTCTCTTGACGCTTAGAGGTAACGACTTTCAACTTTCAGACTATCTTTAATGAATAAATACTTCTCTTGATCTAACGATGCAAAGTTCAATATGTCTATTTTTCAACGGCTTGATAGATGTTACACAAAATTCGAACTTTAGCTTGAAAAAATATCAACACTTTTGATGAGATCACCGACCTACCACTATCATATCTAAACAACAATCAATCAAATGTCTAGTGTAATTCAAGAATATCGGCAAAAACTATCAGAATTGACGTTTAATAATGGTCCGGTCATTTCATACTTGACTCAACTTGCGAAACTGCATCCAGAATTTGCAGATCAAATAATGGATTTAATTTCTGAGAGAATATTTAATGTACTACCAGAACAAAAACTATATACCTTATACGTTCTAGATGATATATGTAAAACCGTGGGGAATCCATATAATATATTGATTGGAGATGAATTGTATAAAATCTTTGTACATGTTTTTCAACTAAACAATGAATTTATAAGAAATAAATTAGTACGAATGTATGAAACATGGAAAATTTTCACTATAAAGAATACAAATGAACGTGTCTTTTCAGATGATCAATTAAGCAAAATTGGTACATTTTTGAAAAAAGCTGGATATCCTAAAAATGAACAATCAACACCAACTTTAACCCAACCTAGTTTGCCACAAAAACCCATAGTATCATTACAACAATCACTAATAAATGATATTGATAATCTTATACCCATATTTGAAAAGCAATTGAGATCAGATATGATGAATGAAAAATTACAAGAAAGATTTAAAGCTTTAAATAGTTTAAAAACAATGTTGACAACTCATGAAATGAAAGCGGCGGAATTAGAAGCAATAAAATCTCATATTGTTAACATACAAATACAGTCTACGCCCGTTACTCCTGCACCACCACCTAACCCTGTAATTCAAAGTCCAATTCAAAAGGTCAACCCAGCATTTCAAATTTTTAATGATTTAATACTATCAGGGTTAGTGAAAAAAGAACAAGAACCCATACCAGGTTCTCAGCCAACTTATACATTGATGTTCCCTGAAATCAAATTCTCCTTAACCCAAAATCAAACCGAAATATCTTTGGAAGATCTTTTATTACAAAGTAGTTCAATACCAAGATCAGATTATGATAAATTAAAATTCACAGAATTAATGAACGTTTCCAAAAAATCTGCAAATAATTTACAAGATTTTATTAATAATAATGTACCATCTACAGCAATGATGAACTTATTATATGATGCAAAGCCTTCAAAATGTTCAATTTGTGGGAAACGTTTTACAACAGATTATGATGGAACGAACAAAAAAAGATTACATTTGGATTGGCATTTTAGGATGAACAAGAAATTAGGAGTTAAAGGTGCTAATATTCAATCAAGAAATTGGTATTTAGATGATTATGAATGGGTTAATTTTAATGATGACAATTTATTAGATACAGCTACTGAGAATAGTACAGATCAACAACAAGATATTACTACTACGAATGAAGTTAACTATGTAACTGTTCCTTCTAATGACACCAACATGAATAATAGATGCTTAATTTGTCGTGAGCAAGTTAAAGCAAAATATAATGATGATATAGGAGAATGGGTATGGTATGATTGTATGAGACAACCTGGTGATAAAAATTCTCGTAAAATTGTACATGTTTCATGTTTTCAAGAGAAAAAACGATCAGCCGATGCCGAATTGCAAAGTCCTAAAATCAAAAGAGAAAGAATCATATAACTTATGTACATCTTTTATTACAAATGCATATGTAAATATTTTTCTGATTTTTTTTACCTGTAGTTTACCATCTTCATATTTAATTATTGACCTAAACATTTTAAAATATCATTCCAAACTTTACTTGGTTTTTGTGAAGCATCAACACCTTTCCAAATACCAGTTTGTTGATAATATTTAACAATTGGTTCAGTTTGTTGATGATAAGTAACTAATCTCTTTTTCAATGCAGCTTCATTATCATCTGATCTTTGAATCAATGGTTCACCAGTAACATCATCAGTCAATTCCTTTTTTGGAGGATTGAAAATTTTATGATATGATCTACCACTAGCTGGATGAACTAATCTACCAGTAATTCTTGCAACTAATAATTCGTCATCAATTTTTAATTCAATAGCATTTTCTAATGGAGTTTTTCTATCTTTTAACATAGCATCTAATTTTTCAGCTTGTGGGATAGTTCTTGGAAATCCATCTAAAATGAAACCTTTTGAACAGGATTTATTATTTTCTAATTCCGATTTAATCATATTTACCATAATTTCATCATTAACTAATCCACCCTGATCCATAATTTTTTTAGCTTCTAAGCCTAATGGAGTTCCTTGTTTAACTTGTGATCTTAACATATCACCAGTAGCTAAATGACAAGCACAAAATTTATCTTTTAAATCAACTGATTGAGTTCCTTTTCCAGATCCAGGTGCTCCAATTAATACTAATCTTAATTGTTTTGCAAATGGATTTTCAACTGGAATTCCAACTTTTTTTTCCAATTGTTGAATTCTATCATGTAATTTAGATATGGTGTTTTTTAATTCTTCAACTGACATTTTTGGTTATTGTTAAATTTAGCTATATTTGTTTACCGTCCAAAACTGAAATTTTTCACTTTAAATTTTTTGATTCCAAGTTTGGTCATGCGTTTTTGTGACACAAACTGGGGTATGTATTTGAATTTCATTGGTTCAACCATGTGGAGTTAAGACAAGAACTTAACAATGAAATAATTTGGCGAGCTGAACCCTAATGGCTCGAGGAGTATCACAAATGATGATGAAACTAAAAGAGTAACAGATTGAAGGTGGGCAGAAGAATCATTTCAATTTTATATTCATATCTGAACCATGCATGATTCTCATAATCATAAAATCCATAAATTAATTCTATTTGAAACAACTAAACCACTACAAGCTTCGAAACTGGTCTTAAAAAAGCACACCTGAACATAATATATTTTATCTCAATCAGGTCCGAGAGGGATCGAAGATCACTAATTATCCAAACTTCGGTGGTAATAGCATAGATTGACTACACTATGAAGCGTGTGTTCATAAACCAATTAACATCATCAGATAGAAGAAAGGCATTTACGCTCGAAACTATCTATTCGACAATTTTAGATATCAAGATAGAGAGTTTTTAAACAGATTTACAAATCTTGATTCACTCCAAATTTTTCAATCATCAATTAAGTACGAACCTAATTTCAATACTCAATAAACTTTCATTCCTTAGTTGGGTCAAAGCTGTCTCGAATTGGAGTTATGATCTTCTACGATGAATTAAAAATCTTCAACGAATAACTTTTACAGTTCAAAGTTAAAACGATACAACCTACGGGCCCATATGACATAATTACTGTTGATTAATACCGGTTCAGAAACCACCACATTACAATGACGCGTATATGTAATATGATGATAAAAGGAATTGTAGTAGCCACTCCAGTAAAAATCCCATATTCGCCCGTAATTGTTGCATTATTTATAGTTGAAGATTTTGCACTTAATGATGTTAGTGATTAAGAAAAAATTCAAAAAATTATTCAAGTTTTGAGGAAAACAAGGTCTATTTATAGTGTGGAATTTTGGAAAATAATTTCAACACAGTGATGTTCAAGGAGTAGGAAACTTTATTTTCATTTTCAAGATAAGAATTTTCCAAGAAAAGAATCCATTAAGAATATTATTGGCTGATTTATTCAATTTGTTTTCTGGCGTGGGATAATTAGAGTTACTGTTTATCAAGTAACATGCAATGATTGGACCGTTCATTTACACATAAAAGAAGTAGTGATTATATCCTGATAAAGAGAGAGTTCCGCGGGTTCTTTTGTTCGAGATATTATTTGGAAATCAGTAATTTATTGGAGTCTGTGTAAATGTGGTAAAAACTATTTATCATAGATGTTGGAAATGGTTAGTATGAATCAAAAGAAAAGTAAAACTTAAATGATCAGGAATTACTGAATTGTAATTATGATAAGATTGTAAATTTGAGATACTCTGATGTTGAAATGTCTATATAATAGGAATCAAAATTAAATATGAGGGATTTAATTCATGGGAATTTTCAATTGATCAACTTGAGTGTGCTGGATTTGATGATAAAAAGTAAAGTATAAATCTAAAAGTTTAAATGGTAATTAATTTACATGGTAAATTCAAAAGTCAATTTTTTTGAAATTATTAAAGTTGTCGTAAACCTTGAACTGATCCTGTCGTGATTAATACATATCTTTTCGTAACTACAAAAATATGAATTATAGATTCTAAAATTGCAACGCTTATCTTTGATTTCGCGAAATTCAATGCCGTATCACCCAGTTATTGGGAATTTTTGCAGCTAAATTCTTACAAATTGTAACAAAAGTCTGCTACCAAATTTTAAATCCGATATCATGTAAGATGAAACACAATTCAACTTTCTTACTTTCCAGATATCAAATCTATGTCATTAAAATCTACTTTACAAACATCAGCAACAGTTATATCATTGATAATAATAATAAATGAATTACATAAAGCATACAAACGACTAAACAACCAAAACACAGATGAAAATCATTTAACATCATTACCACCAAAATCAAGAGGTATTGAATCAAGAATTGGTAATACTCCAATAATTGAAATAAAATCATTATCTAACAAAACTGGATGTAAAATTTATGCAAAATTAGAATTATGTAATCCAGCAGGTAGTTCAAAAGATAGAGTAGCATTAGCAATAATAAGAGAAGCTGAAAAAAATAATGAAATAGAACCTTACCAAAATCATAAAATATTTGAAGGTACTTCAGGATCAACAGGTATAAGTTTTGCAGTATTATCTAATGCATTGGGGTATATAGCACATATTTGTTTACCTGATGATACATCACCTGAAAAAATTCAATTACTAGAAGCATTAGGAGCAGAAATTGAAAAAGTTAAACCTGCAAGTATTGTTGATCCAAATCAATATGTTAATGCAGCAAAAAGAGGAGCTGAAAAAATTAATAATAACTCTGGTTCTAACCAAAAAGCAATTTTCGCAAATCAATTTGAAAATGAATTTAATTGGAAAATTCATTATAATACAACAGGACCAGAAATTTATAAACAATTAAATTCAAAAATTAATTTTTTTATAAATGGTTCAGGTACAGGAGGAACAATAACAGGAGTTGGCAAGTATTTGAAGGAACAAAATCCTGAAATAAAAATTATATTATCTGATCCTCAAGGTAGTGGATTAGCAAATAGAATAAATTATGGAGTATTATATGATTCAGTTGAAAAAGAAGGTACAAGAAGAAGACATCAAGTAGATACATTAATTGAAGGAATTGGTCTTAATAGATTAACTAAAAATTTTAAAATTGGTGAAAAATTTATTGATGAAGCTATAAAAGTTAATGATTTACAAGCTTTAAAAATGGCAAAATATTTATGTTTAAATGATGGTTTATTTTGGGGTAGTTCTGCTGCAATAAATTGTGTTGCTGCTTTAAAATTAGCTTTAAGATATGGTCCTGGTCAAAATATTGTAATTATAGCTTGTGATTCTGGTGATAGACATTTATCTAAATTTTGGAAAGAAGCAATGAAATTACCAAATGATATTAAATTAGAAGATATTTTAGAAGATTGATAGACAATAATGGATGGAAAAGAATGAAACATTAACAGAAGAGACTGTAAAATATTATAAACATAAATGAATAAATAACTTAATGTATTACTTCAAGCTCAATTCTATAAATTATTAATTAATAATTCTTGCTTTTTTAATCTATATAATTTAATAGTTGATAAACTTGAAGCTAATATTCCCATCCAAATTTGCCAAGTATCAAATGGTAATAAAATATTAAAAACGGAATAAGTATTAAAACCTAAATCTGCTAAATTTTTATAAATATCTAACCATGCATTATTTTTTTTAAATTGAATTGAATTTAATAATTTTTGATCTTCTAAATTTATAAAATTTGAACTAGTATTAGAGTGATTAAAAAATTGTCCTTGAGATTGATGTGTGTTATTCCCCAATATTTGTTTTGATAAAATTCTTGCTTTATTTTTAACTTGAATTTGAATTTTTAAATCCATTTCTTGTTGAGTTAAATTATTTAAATCTTCATAAGCATTATATAAAGCTAACCAAGTTTCACAATACCAACTATATGATTCATGTTGAGTTACAAATTTTTTTAAATTAGGAGATTTTAAAAAATTTAATTTAAAAAGCAAAATTGATTCATCATTTATTCCATAATATAATGAAAAAATTTGACCTAATGTTGTTCTATTAAAAATTTGTGATTTATTTATTTCTAAATCTTTATTGTCTTTATTGTTCTTATTTAAGTTAATATTTTTTGAAAATTTTATTACTAAATCTCTTATCCTAAATGGAGTTTTACCAAATCTTAAAAATTGTCTATACATAGATAATCCATTTATAACTCCTGAAATTCTATCTTTAAAAGTAGAACAAACAAGAATTAAAATAATTTTTATAAAATCTTTTGGATGTTTTATAAAATTTTTTATTAATTCTAATTGTTTTGTTGAATCATTATATCTATTATTTATAATTTTAATATTTAAATTTTCATCTGATAAATATAGTTGAGACTTATTTGCATAAAATACCAACAACCTCAAAGTATATTGACCAACTTTTGCCATTTTATCTTTTCCAACTATATCATTCAACATTAACCAAAAAATATTCCAATTACTTATACTTTTGGATTTTTGAATAGTAGTGGTGGTCGTAGTTGTAGATTTTATTTTATCTGATGATTCAATAGTTGTTGATATAGAAGATGATTGTGAATGATTTTCAGAAAATGTTTCATTATTATTTAAAGGAGTATTTCCAATTTTTTGATTTGAATTTGGCGTAATATATGCATAAGTTTTTAAATTTTTTGAAGGAGTTTCATATTTATGATTTATTTGAGTAGTAGTTGATGTTGATGACATTTTTGGGTTGTTCTCTTCTATTATTTTATAATTTATTGATTTAGTTGGTGATATTATTGGACTAGTTGTATCTCCTTCTTCAATCCACTCTGAATTAAAACTTTGTGGTGGTTGACTATATAATTTTGATGATGGATATAATGGTGATCTACCTATATTTCTTTGATGTAATTGTTGTTGTTGTTGTTGTTGATTATGTTGATGTTGTAAATGTTGTAGATATTGTTGATAATGTATAGAATTAATTTGTTGTGGTTGTATATGTAGTATATCAGGTTCTTGTTGTTGTTGTGATTGTTGATGATTTTGACTACTCGGTATCTGTTGGTCTATCTGTTGATTGTTGCTACTATTATTACTAGTGTTTACTGACCGTTTATTATATTCAGAATGACTTATTGATAAATTATCTAATATTTTATGACTATTTAATGATGAATCAATATCATTCATTATAAAAAAAAAAAATTTATATGATAGTTGAATAAAAATGAAAGACTTATATATTTATATTTAAATTAAATGTAATTTGTATTATTAGTTTGTGAATGAATGATTGTTTCTTGGTTGTTATTATAATACTTAGGTAATGAGTTATTTTAATATTAAATGTTTAATGGTTGTATAAATTTTTTTGTGTGTATTATTTTTAAAAGGTTGTTGTTATTTTTTTCTTTCGTTCTTTCTTTTCTTCTACTATTATGTACTACGAACAAAGCGGTACGAAACTGTAATGAAGAACAGTCAAAGTAGAGTAGAATTGGTCTAACTAAACCTCGTGGTATAGATTGTGCTTAAGTTACGATCAGATCTAACAATGAATAAGGATATTGCTATTTTAAAAAACTCAATTTGGACTACTCCATGTGTATCATTTCTTTCTTTTATTTTTATTCTTTTTTTTTTGTTGTGTTTTTGCTATAATTTAATATTATAGAAGACATCGGTAAGAAAAAGGTGGGGAATAACCAAAATTTCTACAAATTACTAGACCAACTTCAACTTCACTTTATTGAAAGATGTGAGTGGTACATTGCTCTCTTGAGCTGACCCTTAGCCTTTGTTCATTTTAAACTATTTCTTATAAACCGTTAAGAATTCTTAGTGTTAAAATTAATCCGTTTTAATGTAACATGGAATTCTATCGTTATTACGTTACATTTATAAAGAATGAAGAAAACTAACCATAAAAAAAATTTCGGAGTTTTTATCCAATGATGTAAGAATTGAATTAGTAGATACATTTAATATTTTATACAATAATGTTTAATACGATCTTTTTATCAAATTTGAATCTATAATCTTAGTTATTAGCAGTTGCAGGACCCATCATAAAAGCTCCAACACTACCTAAATAACCTTCATGTCTTAAAAAATAACTTTCCATATCTCCTTTTGACCAAAAATTAACTGCAAAACTTAAAGTATGAATAGTTTGCATATGACCAGAAATATAACTACCACCAAAATAAATTCTTTTTAAATTAAATCTTAAAGCATGTAAATAAGCAATTTGTCCAATATTATTACTTATTGAAAATAATAAACTTCTTGCTATATCTTCTTGTTTAAATTGTGATAATTTTTCTGATGATGTTAATAAAGGTTTATGAGTTATTTGATGATTTGTTGAACTTTTATAATCATTATTATTAAATCTTAGCTTTTTAAAAACTTTTGCAAAACTTGATGCTATATGATTTGCTTTTAATCCAATTTTATTATAATTTGTTCCATAAATATCACCAACTAATAAATCTATATTTTCATTATCTCCTCTTTGAGCCATTTCTAACATTTCATTATAATCTTTTGCATCAGTTAATAAAGATAATAAACCCCATAATGTTCCACCTCCTAATGAACTACCACCAATTCTTTCAAAACCCAAGGGACCAGGTTTTGTAACTTTTATCATACTTACTCCACTACCAATATTTACTAATAAATAAGGATAAATTTCATTTTCATTTTGTAAAGGTTGAAATTTTATACATAATTGCAGTAAATCATAAATGAAAATTTCTTGAGGAATTTTTGTAATTAACCAATCTAAACCTTTTATTAAACATTCCATTTCATCTTTTGCAATAATTTTCATTGGTAAATTTTTTTTTTTAAATGTTTTGTTCATTAAGTTATAAAATTTATTCGCTCCTCCCCCAGTTGCCATTATATATGTAATTGGAGGATTTTTATTTTCTTTTGAAATAGATTTTTTAATTAGTTGGATAATAAATTTCATAACTTCATTTTTAAAATTTTCAGTTTGAAAATCTTTAAAATATAATTTACCACCTTCTATTATTCTATTTTTTTTATATAATGGTTTTATTAATTTACTAAAATATACTAATTTTGTTAATGTTCCTCCTATATCTACTGAAATATGAATAATTTCATCATTATGTTTTGGTAAATTTATATTATTTTTTGTAATTAAACCATTTTTATTTTTTAATTTTTCTTCATCATTTAAATCATCAATCATTATATCATAATCATTATCATTATTATCATCACTTTCTAAATCAGATGATGTATTAGACAGTGGAGGTGTAGGAGTATTTGAATTAGATGAAGAAGAATTCATTTCTTCTTCATTATTATTATTTGATATTTTCATTGATTTTCTTAATAAATTATCATTTGCAATAAATGCTCCACTACAATCTATTCTTATAGTTCCTGGATCAACTAAATCTAAATTCATATCTTCATGACTTACACTTAATCTATGTCGTCTTGAATTTGAATTTGAATTTGAATGATATAAATTTAATGATGAATTTGATGTTGAATTTGATGTTATTGCTGATTGATTTTGAGATTGAGATTGTATTGATATTTGTTGGGTTGATGAAGTTTGTGGGAGTTGTATCACATTGTTGTTATTGTTGTTATTGTTGTTACTGTCACTATTACTTGTTTTTGACGTGGATGATGAATCTATTAGTGATGGAGTTATATTATCATTATTAATTGGTTGTAAAATTGGTGATTTTTCATTTGAATTTATCTGATCAACAGATTCCATAATTTAAAATGATACTTAAAGTGAATGTAAACTTGATCTATGAATGTTTTTAATGATATATATTTCTGAAATCTATAACTGTATCTGGTAAATATTTATGATATTCCTTTTGTAGATATGAAAAAATGAATGACAAATAGTTATGCAATAAAATGAAATGAAATGAAAATTGGAAAGGAATGTAAGATTTGAAATAATAAATAAATATGAATAAATAAATAAAATGAGTCTTGCTCTTAAATGGCTAATCTAATGATGAAGTCTATTAGATTAAATGTTTTTGATAACTAATATTCAATTTGGTTGTAAATTTTTCAATTCAATTCTTCTCTATCAATTAATCGGTTAATTTTTTTTTTTTGTTGAGATCTCCTAACTAAATTTAATAATTGATAAGACTAGAACAACAGTGAAACCAAAGCTGCTTGAGTATAAGATTGATGAAGTTTGAATGAGTAAACCCTGATTAAAGTGATATTTTAATTAACTTTAAATTCTTCTTGTACATGTATTATATATATCTATTCTTATATAATTATTTATCTCCTAACGTAATTTTCTCGTCGTATAACTTTTGTTGAATTTTTTTAATCACCGCTTTATTTTTAAATCGAAAGACCGCTGGATCTATTAATAATTTACATATAATTTGCAGTAGAAAAAGAGAAGTTGATTGTAGTGTCATTTAGCGCTATTTCCTATGTTTCAATTTACCGAAGAGCTAAAGTTATTAAAATTAGGGTCTAGGGAAAGAATATATTTTAGGTTCTACTGTTATTGAACAAACTCTGGGGTTCCTGATATTATAAATTTTTTCATCCGAAACATTTTACATGACTTGAAACACCCGAATTTTATAATTTTAAGAATCTAATTCAAACGTTCGAATTCGCTTAACTATCATATAATTCTATTTAGGCTTAATTAAATATCAGCGAAATTCCATGGTTACAGAATACTGTTCAAACGTTTTTTGAAATGAAAATTTAATCAACATCTCTATTATAACTTTGTCAACTTAATTACCTTGTCACGTCAAAAAGTGAAAAAAAAAAGTCCGAAATGTAATTTGACGCAATTTTTATAAAACATATTCGTACTTGATCATCCCCACAATATTTATTATTAGATTGCGGATGAGTTAGTAGATCTAATTTAAAAAATTGTTCGATATTTAGATTTACATGATTTATTTGATGTATGAATTTATTATTAACTATTTACAGTTATATTGATTGATCAGAATTTTGATAATAAATTTTGATTTTGAACTACCGGAATCACAAAATTTGGATGTAAAATAATACTCCAGCTTGACTAACACTATCATTCATAACTTTGAACTTGAAATAAACTTATTTGTTTTTGAATTATTTTCATAAATATGATTTAAATTGTGATTATAAAGTGATGAAGTTTGAATCCTTGAAAGAATTAAATTTTTGATGAAAATTGAATTAATATTTGAATTAGGTGTCTTATCTAGTGATATTAAGCAATGTTTTACATCATCCTTCCAATCATCTTTATCATTACTATCACTGTCTGAAATTTGTTCCCATTCATAGTTATCTTGATTCTGGTTGATATAATCTGTTGAATCAACATCATAAATTTCATCATGTTCTTCGTCATACATGATATTTAGATCTTCTTGGTTTGAATCTTCCTGTTTGATTGTTCTATGTTTAATTTATCTATGGTCGTAATAAGCAGTATTTGATTTGAATTCACTTGATCATTTGTTTGAGCTGGAGTGGCAATTTTTAAAGTTTTGGTTTTTGCAGTTTTAAAGGTGTTTGGATAACTTGATTTACACATCTGTACGAGCTTTAATGGCTGTAAGTCAGTGGTTAAATTATTGAGTGATGCTTGATATATGTGAGTTGATTTGGAAGAAATTTATCTAAACTATTGACAAATGTGTGAATTTGGGATAAGACTAGTAGCCAAACTCTTATCAATATCCACAAATTCCCACAATTTTGTCAAGGTGTATATTTTGAATGATGTTTCAAGTGTGTATCGATTTGATCTTAGAATTTATTTATTTTGCAACACTTTTTAAAAATTAAAATTAAGGGGGAAAATTAAAATAAAACGTGAGAAATAAAAATACAGTGGATTCAATAAGATCTATCATATTAAATTTGATCATTTACATTTATAAGAGTATATTTAAAATCAATGAAATCACATTTATTTATTTACTTTATTTATTTAAGAATTGAAGGAAAAAAGATTCTATAAAAATATATCAAAATTTAAAACGAGTGGTATAAAGAATTGAAACAATAATAATAATTAACTTTTTTAATAATAGTAACTTTTTGTTTGAAAAAGAAAGTAAGAAAGAATTAAAAATAAAATCGAGACCAGCAAATCACCAAACCATACATCACATAAGACCTTATCATTATCAACAACACATGAATTAAAAATTAAAACCAAAAAACCAAACAACCAACTGTTTAATCAAATACTCCAATCAATTTCTCTTTTATTTATAACATTTAATATATTATTAGCTAATTTATCATCATCAATAATTTCATCGTCATTATTATTATTATTTTCGTTATCATAAGGTTTTGGAATTATTGAGTAAGAATTGTTTTCAAATTGTATATCATTTCCATTAATTGAAGAATTTATTGAATTTATTGAATGAATTGAATTTTTAGTTGAATGTAAACTACTTGACATTGTTTGTTGTTGTTGATTTTGATTATTGTTATGATGAATATAATCATGATTTATATCAACTAATGGTGGAATATAACATTCTTTTGTTGGTTCTGAAGTTGAAGTAGTATTAGAAGTATTAGCATTTAAATTTAAATTCATATCACTTGAATCAAAATGTGATGATGATGATGAAGATTGTGATGAGGAGTAACTATCAAATAATTGAAATTTGGATTCTTCTAATTGTTGTAAATGTTGTTGTTGTTGATGTTTCTTGGTTTTAGTTAATGGTAATGATAATGATCTAGTTCTATACATTGAATGGAAATGTGGTTGCTGTTGTTGTTGTGAATGTTGTTGTGATTGATATTGATAAGTTGTAGTTGCAATAGATTCAAATGATGAAGTTTGTTGGAAAAATGGTGAAGTATTTGTTGAATTTGATTTTTTCATATTATGTATATTACTGTTTGAGTTATTATTATTATTATGATGTAGATTAATTGATATTGATGATGATGAGGTTTTTAATTCATTTTTAATAGATTTTATTTTAGTTTTTAATTTATTACTCATGCTTGTTTCTTAATCTTTATCAATTGAACACTTGTTTGTTATCGTTGTTGTTATGTGATGTTTTAATTGAATTATTTTATTTTAACGTGTGTTGTTTTTTCTTTTTGTTAGTGAGTCCAAATTTGTGTGAAAAAAAATAAAAAAAATTAATATTATCAGTAATAAATAATGTAATGAGATACGAATATAGATCTAGTAATATAAATAAGAATTGAAAAGTTGAAATATGAAAAGTTAGTTGATAGACAAGTGTTGAAAAATTGATTGATCATGAGTTCAAAAAAAAAAAAGGGTAATCAATTAATCTTATATATAGCAGAGTAACCAATAATCAATTATTCATAATAAAATTTTCATAATTTTTGGTTTGTTGATAGTTTTTTTGTTACCTAAATTAATTTATTAATTTTAATTTAAATATTTGAAAAATAATAAATTATTATATTTAAAAGTAAGATTACTTATTATAGACATATACTAACCTATTGAGATATACATGTATCAATAGTAGCAGTTGATACAAATAGGAGAGATAGCCTTAGTTGATTAAATTTAAGATTAACTACATTACAATATGATGTATCAAATGGTAACAAAAAGGACAACTAACAATAACACAATACAAAAATTAAATCGTATTAATTTTTCAAATTTATTAAAAAACAGTATCATAACCAAAAATATTCATCTTCATCGACCCCCAATAAACTAAAATACAATATTGATATGAAAAATTTTGTGGCCGAATGGGTTTATGGTACACAATCCATAAAATTAAAAATTCAAAACCATATTACAATAAATTCAAGTAGTACGATATTAAGGATACTAAGTATTTTAAGATTCTGAACTCCCCCATCATGAATTCAAACCATTTTGAAATTTGATGAGATAAATAATTAATATAACCCTTTTTATGAAAAATCCTTAATGTTGAGTTTATCAGTTTAAAGTTTTATTTAAGTTAACCTTCCTTTTGAAATTCAAAACTTTATTGATAATTCGTAAGTCAAATTTATCGTAATTCAAATTGTTGAACTTTTCATATGATTTAAAATAGTGAATTATAGAAAGTTAAACTCAGTTATGGAAATACTTGAAACAAAAGACACATGAACTTAGTTTCTCTTTTAAGCAATAAAACCCCCTTGATATATTTTAAAACTACGCAAGATTTCGAATTTCAGCGTTCAGAGCCGGTAAGTGGTTTACACAATATCTCTCACCCGTATCTTACATTTACATGAAGGTCAACATTTGAGTGGGACAACGTTAATGTGCCCCACTGAAGTTTGAAATCCTATTTCTTGCTCAATACAGCAAATAACTCAATCAAAGAAAAAAAAATACAATAACAAAATTAAAGCCTAAATTCGCTTAATTTTTAATAAAACGTTCATATGTTATTGACAGGATAACAATAACGATATTATCGAAAGGAAGAAAACAAAGATTAGACTTACTTCATTAGTTATATGTTAATGAAGTATCACTGGATAAATTAAGAAAAAAAAAGTAATAATATAAAAGCAATGAATCACAAAGTAGAAGTTGATCATACTGTAATTAAAAATGAGGTAAAGTCATTTGGTTGTCAAGTGATTCCTTGAATACAAAACACCAATGATTCAACAACTAACGAAGCAAAAAAATTATGAATTAGCCTAAAAGAAAGTTTTGACAGTCTAGATGTGATAGACTTAATTAAGAAGTGTAGACAATAGAAAAATAAAATACAGTACAATATATCAATAAATACAATCTTATTGTTCGTACAATAAGTAGAAAGTAACCTTATAATAATACACAATCCCTATTATTTATCGTAAATTATTTCTTTTATGTGGTTAGTGAGAACAAAACAAACAAGAATAGAAATATGAAAAAAGAAATGAAAAAAAAGGGTATCACTGGAATCGACCTCCTTAGACCATTAAAAGGAACTCCTCACGAATTTATAAAAATTGACGATAATATTAAAAATTCAAATGTGAGACAATATGTTTTACTTGGAATTTAATGAATTTAATAAAATTAAGGGGCCCAATGAAACCAAATTTTTTTTAATAAAATTAATTAACTATAACATTCTTATGAAAATGAAGAGAAGCAGTTCTAGACTAATAGTCAAACTCTATATAGTTTTATTTTTATTTTTATTTTTTACGTTTTAGTAAAAAATTAATTTAATTTTGGTTTTGATATTTTTTTAGTTTTGATATTTTTTTAATTTATGATGAATTAATATTTAAGTTGTTTTACATTTAATAAATTATACATGTTTGAAATTTTTCAACAATTTTAACGAGGGAGGGTTTACTTTTATTTTTGTGTTTTCTTTATATTTTTTTTCAACTGAGAGTTCTTTTAAAATCCGGAATGTATCGTGTACGACAAATTATGTAACTAATTAAGATTGTTTCATAATAAAGTCGTACTCTTTTTTTTTTGAAGAAAGCTCGTACTTCTAGGATACACTCGTGATTCCTGTCATAACCACACGCGGAATCATGGTTTAATTGCAACATTGGTGATGATATTTTTAAGTAACTATATTGAGTGATTTTTCACCTATAGCAAATTTAATCCAAAGAGCTTACTTCGTATTGAAATTAATTCCATTTTCAAATATTTCATCAGGTTGTCATTAATTCATTAAAATATTCTATACATTCAAAGAGTTTTTTTCGATACTTCGTTTATCATCATTACTGACTCCATCTAATACTTCAACATTATTACTTATTTCACTTATTTCACCGTCTTCATCTTCATTATTTTTAATTTGTTCTATTTTCTTTTCCCTTACTTCTAAAATTTTAATAACAACAACTACAATACAACTAGCAATACCAGTACTTAATAATGCCCAACTACCTTTTTTAAATGGATAAGTATCAGCTCCATAAAATAAAATTGACCACCAAGCATTAACTGCATTACTAAACATATTCATTGAAGCTAAAACAATAGCTCTTTCTTGTAAATCATTATGACATATGATATTAGCATATGCAAAAAACACCGTTTGACCTGCAAATGATGTACCTGAAAGATATTGAGCTATGAATACTGAAACATCTGAATATGGATTAGATACTTGAATAATTGATGATATAATTACCAATATTCCAATAATTAAACCTGTAATATAATGAGCTTTAAACTGTTTAATATTTTGAATTATAATTGCAGATAAAATAGTAGCTAAAATTCCAATACCATAAATTCCTAAAGGATAATGATTTCTTTGTACAATAGTATAATTATTTTCAGCTAACCATAAAGCAAATATAGAATTAGTAGCAAATGATTCATTTTCTCCTCCAAGTACCCATAAAATACTAAATAAATAAAAATGCCATCTTCCTAAAATTCTTTTAAATATATTCCAATTAAATTTATCTTGTTTTGGTTTATTTTGATTAAATTTTTTTAAAGCTATTTCATGTTCTTCAATTGTAAAATAAAAAGGTTTTCCCATATCAGGAGAATCAGGAAAAAATATAAAAGCATAAAATATTATAACAATTGATATAGCAAAATCAATAATAAATAAATATTGCCAACCTCTTAAACCTAAATGACCATCAAGATTTGTATATATTGCAGCTTGAAATACACCAGAAAATAATGAACCCACAAGTCCACATGAAGTAAAAATTGCAGTTCTTATTAATAATCTTGATTCATCATAATAACTCCCCAATATTAAATGAACTCCAGCAAATGTAACACTTTCAAATATACCTAAAAAACATCTAATAACACAAATTTGTTTATAATTTGTAACTTTATACATCCCCAAAGTTAAAATAGACCAACATAAACAACAAAAACAAATCCAATATCTTGGTCTAATTTTCAATAAAATTAAATTATGAGGAATCATTGAAATAGTATAACCAATATAAAAACAAGTATTTATTAAATTAAATTCATTACCTTTCATTCCTAAATCTTGTTTTAATTGAGAAACATATGCAAAATTAAATGATACTCTATCTTGATAATTTATATAATAAATTAAACAAACTATTGATAATATAAAAAAATCAGTTTTAATTAAATATTTTTGTTCTTCTTTTGTTGAAGGTTTTGGTCCCCATATTATTTCACTTGTTTTAGATAGTAGTTGTTTCATTTGAAGAAGTTGTTGTGACGATGAGCAAAGTACGGTAAATATTAAGTCAAAAATTTCGTTAAGTAAAAAATACCTGTTATAGCATGATGTCTTTATCGTATTATTAATATATATGTGGGTATAATTAGATCAGATTGATAAGAAATCGATGATTGTATAAATAAAAGAAATGGTGATAGTGTGAATCGTTCAAAATCTAATTTAATAATCTAAAAAAATTTTTTATTCATTGTGATAAGGACGGAAAGATCTAATGAGTCAATCTACTTACTTAATACGTTCAAAGGATTACGATCTCCATTTGGAAGTATGTTAGCTTTTTAAAGAATATTTGTTAATAGAGTTTGATTGCATGGAGCATAATCACATTTCAAATAAGGTTTGAAACCTTCGTCTGTTTTTTTCATTTTGTTGTTAACACTCAATTGAATAAAACAGTATTGGAGCCTTCAAAGCAAATGTTTTAAAGATAACAAATTTAGATTACTGATCGTTCAGGTTATCAACTTTCAAAATGCTAGAGCAAATAAGCGTTTGCCCTAGCATTTTGAAAGTTGAAAACATATTTGACTTTTAATTTGTCCTCCATTTTTACTGTTTCAAAATACCCTTGTACCTGTCATGGATTTCAAATTTTCTTTTTCCATTTGAGCATGTGAAAATACAGCCAATACTACTTCAATATCAGATTAATTTCATTACACTAGGCTATTGGGAGTCAAAAAATCAAGATATCTTCAAGGATTGACAGATTGTAAGTGTCAAAGACAAAATTCAAATCTCGGATCGCGCTTAAAATTCCGCTTTTCAAAAAAATTAAATTCCCATACACAATTCTCCAACTTTTCCTATGTTATTGTTTCAAAAGATAAGATAACGAATATTAGTAACAATATTAATATTTTTGATTGTAAACATATTTCATCATTAAAATTAAATAATAGCCCCTTATGTCTACTTTCAAATTCAATCAATTTTATCAAATCCTATGACTGTAATTAAAGAAAAATATAAGGAAATTGCAAATAAAAAAAGACTTGAAAGAGATTCAAAATGGAATTTAGATTGGTTAATTCCTGAATCAAATTTACCATCAAGGGAAATAAAAGATGTTTTAAATTTTATTGATTCTCATAGTTTTTTAACACCATTAGAAATTGAAATTACAAATAGTTCAGCAATTGAAATTGTTACCAATATTCAAAAACAAAAATGGAAAAGTTTGCAAGTAACATTAGCATTTTGTCATAGAGCTTCAATTTCTCATCAATTATGTAATAATTTATCTGAAATTTTTTTTGATAAAGCTATTGAAACAGCTAAAGAATTAGATGATTATCAATTGAAAAATAATGGTAAAACAATTGGACCATTACATGGATTACCAGTTTCATTAAAAGATAATTTTAATGTCAAGGGACAAGCTACAACTTTAGGTATGGTTAATTTTTGCTTTAACCCTGAAAAATTTGAAGAAGATTCAGTATTAGTTTCAATGTTACGAAATTTAGGTGCTATACTTTATGTTAAAACAAATGTACCAGTTGCAATGATGTTACCAGAAACTAAAAATCATATATGGGGAGTTACATTAAATCCAATGAATCGATTGCTTAGTGCAGGAGGTTCAAGTGGAGGAGAAGCTTCATTAATTAAATTAAAAGGTTCTCCATTAGGTATTGGATCAGATATTGGTGGTAGTATAAGAATTCCTTCGAGTTTTCAAAATTTATATTCTTTAAAACCTTCATTTGGTAGATTTCCTACTTTTGGTACAAGATCAGGTTTACCAGGTTTAGAAAGTGTTAATAGTGTTAATGGTCCAATTGGTAATAATTTACAAGATTTAAAATTTTTTTGTGAATCTATTATAAATTCAGAACCTTGGAATTATGATCCAAAAATTGTTGAATTACCATGGAGAAATATAAAGTTACCTGAAAAATTAAATCTTGCAGTATTAATTGATGATGGAATAATACAACCAACACCACCTATAAGACGAGGTATGGAACTAGTTATTAATAAATTGAAAACAGCAGGTCATGATATAATTGAATGGGAACCAATAAATCATTATAGATTATCAACATTAATAACTGAATTTTTCACAAGTGATGGTGGAAAACATGTATTAAATGAAACTTTAGAAGTTAATGAACCTTTATTTCCATATATGTCAAATTATGGAAATTCAAAAGATTTACCAGTTTCAAAATTATGGAAATTACAAAATGAAAGAACTATATTAATAAAACAAGTATTAGATAATTGGATTCAAACTTCAAAAAAAACTAAAAATGGAAAACCTATTGATGCAATTATAATGCCAGTAACTCCATTTGCTGGAAATCCAATTGATAAATTTTATAATTATGTTGGTTATACTTCACCTTTTAACCTTTGTGATTTTTCAACTGGTACTTTTCCTGTATCAAGAGTTGATTCGAATATTGATAAAAAGGATTTATCAAGAAATGAATATTATAATGATACTGATTTTAATATTTCTCAAGATTATGATCCTATTGAAAGTCATGGAGGTGGAGTTAGTTTACAACTTATTTGTAGAAGATTTCAAGAAGAAAAAGTATTAAAAATTTTAGAAGTTTTAGAAAAATTAATAGATTATAAAGATTGAATATCAACAGCTCTGACAACTTTCAATCATCTCTTGAAAGTTTAACTTCTGGATGTAGATAGATACACTAAGAATATGATTGAGTCAAAGATTCATTGATAATGTTTCAATCAATATTATTATTCTGAATGTTTTAATAGCTGCGGCACGGATGTTTCAAAAGCTGCGGTACGGATTTTAACAATAATGTCGTAAAATAATCCTGATTTTAAAAGTATTTACTTTTGGTAGTAACTAAGCACTCCCAAATTAAAAAATTAATTTTATATGCAAACCTGCAAGAAATTTATCACTAAGGGGTTTTAAGAAATAATAAAGTAATAAAAGTATCATCAAACGTTTCAAACTTTCAACAAATTAATTAATTAAAGTTTGTCATATTAATTTAATTTGAACGGTCGATATGGTGGGACTAGAATTAAATGCAATAGATTAATTAATCACATTCAACAACAAATTAAGAATTATTTTTCAATATTTATTCAATTGCTTTAAACGGTTAGGTTGGTCTTATACCATATGCTTTTACATGGTGATAAATAATTGGACTAAGGGAAATTGATTTCAGATCTCATGAATTTTAAATAATTTTGATTTTTTGATTCCCACTTAGATCTTAAAACATTTCTCCTATTTTTTAAAATGGGGATTGAAACGGAATTGCAATTGAATTCGATCGACTTTAATTATTTAGTTATCTCATATGAATGTTTAGTTGGTTTTTGGTTTGAATACTTCAAATATCAATATCGGTAAAGAACGAAATAAATAAAAAAGAACAATAGTTTAATGTTAAAGGCTGACATGATCTAAAATTTAGTCTAAAATTTGAGACCAAATTTATGCAAAATCTAAAAATACCGATTTTAATGTCAAAAATTTCAAATAATTTATACTATTTTATTTTTTATTCTAAAGTAGTTAGTTCAACGTCTTTAGATAAGTAAGATATGTTGAAATAGACAATCATTTTAGATTGTGTTTACATTCAAATGGAATTCAATCAAATATTAATTTAGTATTAATTACCGGCAGTATGATAACAATTTAGTTGAGTTAATTTTTGTAAATAAATGAAACCACCACTTTTTTTAAGATAAAAGATTAATATTTATCGATTTGTAATTTGCACAAGATTAAATTTCAATAATTATATCTCACTTACTGCTTATAATCAAGGCTTACTCATTAGTTTCTCGACAAATGGACTCTGTTATTTCTTTTGATTGAAAATCAAATACTTTCAAAATGTTGCATTAGTACACAACTTCAAAGGTAAATCATTTTTGATTTATTATCGAATAGACCGAAAACATTTGTCAAAAAAAAAACGGCTATTGTTTTGATTTTAGGCTAAATGTATCAGGTGTAAAATAAGTACAATCGCCTAAGGCTGTAAGTAATAAACAAACCAAACCAAATAAATTAAATTTTAACAAATAGTACTTATGATTGACGACTGGGGTTCTTTTTTTTAACTCTGTTTTATTTTTCATTAATTGATTGATGCCGTTTTAAAATGTGGGACACATTAGATTGACATCTTTATATTGATGAACAAAATAACGATCAAAACAAATGTTATTAACAATAGATAAAACAGTAAATATACACAACACAAATAGTTTAATTTTTAGTATCTTCCGATCATCTAGATGGATCTTGTGGTGGCTATTGCAATGGCTCAAATTCTCTTTTTTTGTTTTACATAGTCTTAGATTTTCTTTTCAATATTTCAAAATCTTTTGGTTTGCTTAAGTTCATTCATAAGGAAACTTCGTAAAAATGATGAAATATAAATTTTGAAAAAGTTTGGATAATTGAAAAATTATAATTGGCTATCAAAACCTCTGTATTACTATCATACATTTAACAATTTAATGATTTGCTTTACGTTGAACTAAATTTTCTTGATTATAATCTAATTTTTTAATTACGAATCAATTTTTGTCACTTTCTTCGCCCCACTAGCTTCTAAAATCCTTGAATGAAGTCATAATTTAACAAGTTTTTTCTGGTCTATCACAAATAGATTGAATTGTTTTAAATACTGAGCATCAAAGCAAAAGACCCAATCGTAGTACGTATATGTAGAAGGGCATCAACTTATTTGGTTTGAAATACTTTTTCACTCCACTAAAGTCCTATTACCAAATTTCTTTTTTACGCCCTAACGGTTATGATCACAGGTTACGATAAATACCAAGAATAATATCAAAATTACGTACATTATGTTTGAGAGTTATTAATTTAAACATTCATTAGCGAATGAAGAAGCTAAATTATAACTTAAGACTTAGATATATGACAGGAGTAAATACATGATTAACAAGAGGTGCAAAATGAAATTAGAGTGTTATTACGCTTGAATTTTTGTGGTAATAACATTAAACAATAGTGAATCAAATCTGAAACAAATTTCATCTGTAAGTTTTATATTTCATTTTCATTTTTTTTCAAGACTTATTTCATTCTACAATGTGCAAATACTATGACTATTATATTGAAATTAACTTTTAACCCAAGACTTTTGGAAGCATGTGAACTACCCATTTTGCTGGACCATGGTTATTGAATTTTAAATTTGAAAAGTTGTTGCATCTTAGTGGACAAAATGAAAGTATCATCTTGTTCAATAATCTCAACTGTTGTTCAATGTTTTTTCACTCCAACATTTGACATGTTGATGATAACCTTTCATTGTTCGTAATGACCATCCAATAACCTGCAAAGCACCGCAGGTTTCACTAATACTTGAAGAATGTATTGGCTCATTTTAATTTTTGTTTTTGTTAATTCTGTTTTATTCATCTATTTGCAAACCAAAAAAACAGTGTTTTGCAACTGATATACACAAAAATTTTCCTATTTGACAAAAGTAGAGCAAAAGTAACATTGACTTAATACTTAAATCATTCTGAGTGTTATTTGTATAAATAATGTTAGTTCTAATTATGAAAATACAATTTTAGTATGCTAAAGTTTTTTGTTTTCGTTCATTCGTTTTTACATACAACGAGGGATAGATTTATAAAATTTGTCCCAGCTAAAGAAACATTTTTAAATACAACAAAAGTACATGTAAAATAACATTGGATAATTTATCAAATAATTATGAAGGTTATTAGTATGAATGATTTCCAGCTAAGTTGTGAGTTTACTGTTTTAGAAAGCTAAAGTACTCTCAAAAATTGAAATTTTATCACGTGAGTTGAATTGAATATACAACATCAGAGGGTCTGAGATTATTTGAAAGTGTTTCCTGTTGAGCCTTACAATTTCTTGATAGCTGCGTCGTCGATAAAAATTACATCAGCTTCTTATTATTAGCTTCGTTGAATAATAACAATGTTTGTGCAATTCATTAAAACTCACAACTATGAGACTGATTATCTTTTTTACGAAATAAATGATTTATTGAATTAGTAGTACTTTTAATTTCACCTGTTTATGATATCATTATGTGTTGACCGTGTTTTATAGTTTTAAGTCATTGAAAAAGTTTTTAAAAGTGAGAAGGAGACTAGATTTACAGTAGTAGAATGTGAAATAAAATTGAATAAAAAGGTTGTAGGGTTGGGCTAATTACATTTTCATCATTCCGAAATCAGAATACTGAATTTAACACTCAAAAATTCCCAACACTTTTATTTATTGGGTTTACTTAATAATCTAACTTACTAAGTATGTAAGCCAGAATAGTAATGTTGATTTTTAGGAGTTCAAGAAGTATCGAGATGTAATTGAAAAGATCGGAGCAGTATTTGACATGCTTGAGGTAGATTTGGTAGCGATTTTTCAAAATCTATTTTTTACGAGACGAAAGAAAGTTTTTTATTAAAAAAGATATACCGACGCGTTCAGAAAAGTATAAGTAGATTAACTCTCCTTATGGAGAATCTAGTAGATCTGGTTTGAAGTATATCACTAGTCAGAACCAGGGTGATTTTGAAAACTGTTATTACAGAATGTGAGGAATTTTTGTTTAGTTTTAAAAGAGGTATTATACATAGGGATTCTTTGTCGAAAAAATTGGTTTTTTTCTGATGGTAAATTCATTTTTAATTCTGGCAGGATAATATAATTTGGGGTTTTACATTTAATATGATTTAACTAGATACAAACCAGAACGGATAAAACTCAATCACATTAATTATATCAAGAGATGAACGTTAGTTTAGACTATGATAAATTTATGAACCCTTTCAGTTATGTATTCATATCTTTTTTAATATATTATCTAAGTATTTCGGTATAGATTTATTTGAAACAAAGTGATTATGTAATACTCAGTATATTGCTTACATAATCATAATAAAGTAGGAGAGAGAAAAAATAAATCAGAATAACCTCACTCAAAAAAAATCATTTTTTCGTACCAATTAAATATTTCATTAACCCAAAATCTTTTTTTTTTCTTCCCCCTTTTCTTTATTATTTGGAAACAACTCGATGAATAGTCGGTCAATCGTACACACTAGTAAAATGGATGAGAAAGAGTAGATTTATTTTATCAGTATAAGTAATTGGTCCCTTTATCTTAGCTCTCTCTCTCTTTAATATTCTTTTTATAGCTGCAAAATTGTATTAGAATTTTATTAAGCGTATAATACATATAAAATTTCATACACAAAAATATAATAATAAAATTACTCTAATTATTTACAATCAAAAAAAAATACAAATTAAAAATCAACACTTCATTATATCTTTTTTTTTTCCTTATAATTCTAAGAAAGGCAACCATTTATTTAACTTGTTATAAAACGCTATCGCAAATACAACCAATCGATCAATCAATCAATTATTAGTCACTAAACATAACGATCTAACAACCAAAATAGAAACCGAACCAAACATACACCACCTGTAAATTTAGAATTTACATCATATCTCCACCTCAAACCTATACACACATAAATACAAACTTACAATGGTGTTGTATAAACGAAAGCAAGTACCATTTATACCACCACCACCTACACCAACAGATTTAACACAAGAAGTATGGGTTATACCAAATACAAAAGAATGGTTCCTAACTTATGAAGAATTTTTAACAAGATTAGATTTTTATAATAAAAGAAAATTTGTTTGTGAAATTACTGGTAATTCATGTTTAACATATTTTGAAGCTTTAACAAGTGAATTAAATGAAAAAAAAGAATTAGATAAAAATTTTCCAGAAAATTTAAGAGAACATATTTTAAGATATTTACAATTTAATAGAATTTCAAGATTAGATCAATTAGTTGATAAAGTTTATCAAATTTTTAAAAATGATTATTTTCCTGGTGAAATGGTATTTTTAAAAGGTTTAGATCCAAATAATTTATCTACAAAATCAAGAGGTGTTATAAGAGAAAAAGTTCAATATGGTGCAGATAAATCAACTAAATATTTAGTTATAAGATCTCATGATAAACAACAAGCAATTGTTACTGGTAATAATATATCAAGAGACAGAAATCATTTTACAAAATGGTTAATTAAAACTTTTATAAAATTAACAATGTCAAGATCTCATAAAGTTGGAGCTCCATGGGTTGTAAAATCTCAATATGCAAAACAATATAATATTCCTTCAACTTATCCAGAAGATTTAAAACAATATATTGATTCAACTCCAAATGGTGAACCAACTTATGTTATACCAAAAAAGAGAAAATTAGATTTTAAAGAAAAAGATCAAAGTGAAGAACCATCAACGAAACAAAAATCATCAAAAGAACCTTTAGAAAAGAAAAGAAAAATTACAATCAAAGAAGAAACAAAGAAAAATTCAACGCCTATATCAAATGAACCAATTATTCCCTTTAGAAAGAAATTTCCAAATCATCATTTACCTCAGAGACTTATAGCAGAAATTGAAGAAGAAGAAGCAAAAGGTAATTCTGCATCATCCATAGCATTTCAACAACCAACTAAAAAAACAATTGTTGAAGATTTAGATATAAGATTTGATATTCAAAAAGGTAAACCATCACCCAAAATTTTAAAAATTAAAAGCAAGATTAAAAATGAATTAATACCTCTTCAGTCAATATCAGAAGCATTACAAGTTTGGGTATTTATGAATGTTTATCATAATGTTTTAAATATTGATACTTTTACATTTGATGATTTTATTTCTGCATTAAATTATAATTCAATTGAAATTGAATCAAGTATGATTGATGAAATTTTTTGTTCTTTATTATGTAAATTTATATCAAATGAAATTCCAAGTTCAAAAGATGCAAAATTAGCAAAAGAAAATGATTCTATTTATGGATTAAATATTGCATTACCTGAAAGAGTTGAAGATGACGATGATGAAGATGATGATGATGAAGAAGAAGAAGAAAAAGATCAAGAAAAAAAAGAAGATCACAAAGTCAAGAAAGAAAAAGATGAAAACATTAATGATAAAGAAGAAGATGATAGAGGTTCAGATTCAGATACAGAACATAAACCCTTAAAAATTGATGATGATGAAGAAGAATCCAAACAACTTAAAAAGGACGATTCATCAGACAATGAACCTAAATCAAGTGTATTTGATCATTCAGCTTATGAATATTTAAATTTTAAAGATATTCCATGGCATGATAGATTAAGAAGAAGGAATTTAAAAGATGGAAATTGGCAAATTGTATTAATTGGTATATTATCACTTATTGAATCAGTGCCAAAATATTTTCATTTAATCAATGAAATTTTCAAAAAATTAGCTCCAAAAAATATGTCAGTTAATTTAATTAATTTACAAAATAATTTTGAAGATTTAGATATAAATTTAAAATTAAAAATTTTGAGTATATTAACTGAATTATTAATAAATAGTCCATTAGTTAGAAATTATATTGAAGAGAGTCTTGATCAACAAACAGTATTAAGAAGAACAAGATTAGATAATATAAAAGAATATAGACTGGATTTAGAAATTGCTTTAAATGCTCAAAAGTTCATTGATGAACATATACCAAAAGATGAAGAAGAATCAATTGAAGAAGATAAAGATAAAGATAAAGATAAATCTCAACCACAACCAGTGAATAATAAATTAGGTATTGATTTAAAAATTATTGAACCTACAGAAAAAGAACTTGAAGCTAGTGCTAAAAATCCTGAACTTAAAAAACAACTAGCTATTAGAAAAGAAGCAGTATTAAAAATAATTGAATTCAAAAAAAATAAAAAATTAATTGAACAAAAACTTAATGAATTAGATTGTCAAAGAGTAAAATTATTAGGTAAAGATAGGTTATATAATCGATATTGGTGGTTTGAAAATAATGGCTTACCTACATTACATAGTGGTTCAAATGAAGATGAAGATGATGAAGAAGATGATGATAAAGATAATAAACAAAATAAAAGTACTGATGATGTTCAAGAAGGTAATGATCAACACGACGAGGAAGATGAAGAAGATGATGATGACGACGATGTATTAGATGAAACTTATTTAATGGGTAGATTATGGGTTCAAGGTCCAACCGATACTGATATGATTACAAATTTTAAAATTGAAATTGAAGAGATTAGAAAATTAATTAATGAAATACCTGATGAATTTGAGGATGAAGGATTAGAAGAATTGGTAGAAGATTCACAAGTACAAGTGCAAATTCAAACTCAACAACAAGCTCGAGTTTCACAACCTCCACAATCACCACCGGTTGATTCTAATGAACCTAAAAAAGAAGCAAATGAATCCACAACTCTAGCACCTACTCCAACTCCAACTCCAGTTCCAACTACAAGAAAAAAACCAATTGAAATGAATTTTACAAATATTCCAGAATCATATAAAGCAAAACTTCTAGAATATAATATTAAATTAACAAATAATGAAATATTATTAAATAAAGAAAATGAAGTATTAATAAATAATGAAGGTACATTACAATTACCATTACAAAAATTAAATAATATTCAACGAAAATTTATTGAAGAATTAACAAGTCCATTATTAAATAGTTCTAGTTGGAAATATTATGATGAAATTCAAGATATAAATAAATTAATACTGTGGTTAAATCCATGGGGTAAAAGAGAATCATCATTAAGAAAAGAACTAATATCAGTTAAAGATGTTATGTTTTCAAGTATAAAAGCAAGACATAAAGCAATGAATTTAAAAAATTTTAAAACTTCTGAAGAAATTGAAATTAATGAAAATATTATTGCTTTAAGGAAAAGAATTTTACAATTACAATTAATTGAAAATAATAATGGTAACAATGATCAAATGCAAATTGATTCAATTGATGATACTAATATGAATAATGAATCAGTTGAAGAAATTGAAAACGATGATTTAGAAACAAGAACAAGAAGTAGAAGATCAAAATCACAATCACAACCAAAAAAGAAACAAATATCAATAAAAGAATTATTAGTTACAGGATCAATCAACCAATGTAAAGAAAAAATTCAAATTTTAAAACAAGATATAATAAAATTAAATTCCAACAATGAAATAAATAGAATTTTAGAATGGGTTAATCTGTCAGCTTTAGAAAAATTTGGTAAATCTTTATATGAAGGTGGTGATAAAAATTATCAACAAAAAAAATCTGTTGCTTGTGTAAGTAAAAAATAAAAGTTACTATTGATAATTGTATTAGCTATTATGTACATCTTTCATTGAATTAAAATCTCAATATTTTCTTCCTTTGTATTTTTATCATCGTTATAAAAAAAAAAAAATTGTTATTATTCCTATGTTTTGAGTTATAAGCACTAACTCTTAATCGTTTTACTCTTCTATTCAGTCAATTTCCAAAACCTTGGATTTTTCGGTTTTCCTTAAGATTTTTGTCTAACATTTAAATCATCTTAATCTACAACAAATCTTAGTATTTTCTTCTTTTATATTTATCATCGTCATAATCATTAATATTCCTACGTTTAGAATTATAAGCAATAGCTCTAATCCGATCTTCTCTTTTTTTCAGTTCTTCCAATTCTAAAGCCTTTTGTCTTTCTGCTTTTTCTGTGAGCTGTTTCCTAACTTGGGCATCAGCTTGATCTAAAGCAGAATTCAAATCAGAAAATTTTTTTAAATTAATTTCAGTTTCGGTGGTTGCTGGATTTGATGAAGTCATTCTCTTTTTTAAGTCAATAGTATAACCATTATTATTTTTCCAATTTGATACTGCTGCAGGAATATTCCATTTAATTCTTTCTTCTTTTGTTACATTATGTTGTTTTTTTAAAATTGGTTCTTGATCAATTTCAATTTTTTCATGACGATTTTTTCTTAATTTATGTTTTGGTGGTAACATTGGATCTTGTTCAAATGTTGATATCTGAATTATTTGTGGTTGGGAGGAAGATGAAGCTGAAGTTTGTATTATTTCTGGTTCATTCGAGTTTGTAGTAATGCCTAATTTTGAATTTAGTAGGTTCGTTAGCACAGTTTTAGTTTCATCTATTAATTGTTGAGATTTTGGTGGGATGGGAAAATTATGAACCAAATTTGGATATTTTTGTTTTAATGGTATAGTTGAATCTAATGAATTTTGAGTTGATGAATTTGTATTCGTTGCTACTTCTTTGAATTCAATAATTGATTTATCATTTTTGATTTGTGATTTTTGAGGTGTAAAATGTAATGAGGGGTCATATGCTGAATGTTTTGGAGGAGGTAGTAGGGAACTAAACATTGATTATGTGTTTGTTGTGATAATAGTTCTTGATCTTGATTGTGATGACGATGATATTTTAAGAAGACAATATGTGATTTTTGTGTTAGATTATTAAATAGATAAGAAAACAAACAAATAGGTACAAACAAATGTTAGGCACAACTTTTGAAATGAAAGATAAGAATATGGCTTTTAGAATACAATAATAGACTGGTTCATGTATACGAAAGGGATTAGAATGGAATAGATAAATCTGCATTTGGTGATTGGACTCACGTTCTTTGATAAGTGTCCTTCTCGAAGTTTCAAATATGGGGAAATTTTACAAATCTAATTGTGTATATATAAAAGATTTTAGCTAGAACAAGAACAACAGGAGTATCTTAGTCGAATTAAGACGCTCCTTCAAAAGCTAGAATGAAAGTGGAATGGGAATAGACGGGACTAGTAGAAAAAGAAGATAGTTTTTGTATTGTTTCTGAAACTCGTAATAAATGATCTCAATTACTTTGTTTTGGAGTTATTTCCTATTTCGGAAACTCAGATGCGCTTCTATACAAATTAACAACATTAGTTTAATATGTTAAACATATAACTTGAAACTCCTTAACTACACGAATTATTACATGTGTTTCAAATTAAGGATGTATTTAGATCAGTATAGATTTAAAAAAATATAAAGAGATCTCGAAATTGCCCTTTCTATTTTCAATTTTATATCCCACAACTTTTAAAGATCTTATCAATATTTATAACTGAATTCAATTTAAATTAATACATCAATTCGTAATATTTGCAAATGTCAATAATGTCTGTTGATTCTCATCAAATAAATCCAAATCCCAAACCAATTATTATAAGTAATAATAGTACTAGTTTAAAAAAGAAAAACAAAATTAATAAAAATAATGAAGTTCGATATTTACAAGAAAAAGATATATATAAAGCTGCATTAACTTTAAAAGATGCATTTTCAAATGATTCATTAAGTAAATTATTAGTTTGTCATATAAAAGATCATTATAAAAGAGATTATTGTGAATTATTATTATATGAAGCTTATATAAAACAACATTTACAAAAAGGAATAGTATTAGTTCAAGGAGAAAATGATATAAATTTTGAAACTGTTAGTATTTGGTCACATCCAAAATCAGAAGATGAAGGATTAGATTCATTTTTTACATTAATGCAATCTGGTTTTGATAAAGTTTGGGAAAATTTTGAAGAAAAAGGTAGAAATAAAATATTTAGTGAAGATGGGATGTTAACTTTATTACATGATTCATGTGAAAGAATTATAAATAATGATTTAAGATTTAAAAATAAACCTATTTATACTTTAGTTTATGTTGGTTCAACAAAGCAAGCACAAGGTAAAGGAAATTTAAGAAAAATGTTTGAATTTATGTTTAAAAATTATATTGATCCAAATAATGCTTTAGCTTATTTAGAAAGTTCATCACCAAATAATATTCCAATTTATGAAAAATTTGATTTTCATTTTGTTGAAGATATAATGTTGGGTGAAAATGATTTTGAAGGTGCAATTGAAGGTGAAGATTATGCTATAATGAATGTTATGATTAGAGGAATTAAAGGTCAAGATTGGAGTAAAATTAATGTTTCCAAAAGTAATAATAATATTAGTAAATTTTAATAAATAAGTAATAATAATATATACAAAGAAATAAATAATGAGTCTCGTCTTCCTCTAATCATCCATTGATAAAACTGATTGTTGAGATGGTAAATTCATACCTGAAAATTCTTCTTTTGTCTTTTGTTTTATTAATTCTTCTTGTTTTTTAGTTATTGGTTGAACAATTTGATCAGGTGGTACAAATTTAAATTTACCAAATCCAAAAGCTCTATCAGTCATTTTATTTAATACATATAATTGTGATCTAACATATACTAATAATGCTTCAATATGTCTAACATCAACATTTTCATTTGCATTGAAAATATTTCTCCATAATGCAGCTGCTAATGTTATATCATCTGTCATTAAACCTTCATCATAACTTAATACACTTCCTAATAATTGACTATGATAATCTTTAGAATATCCTTCAATTAATCTACCTGATTTAATACCCAATTCAGTTGTCATTCTCAGTTCTAAATCTGAAAATATTCTATCAATTAATTTTTGTTGATATTGTTTTGAATATTTAAAAGGAAGAGCTCTCATTCTAACTGATAAAATCCAATAATGTAAAATTGTAATTTGAATTTGTTGTGAAAAGGACATTGGTAATCTTAAAGTTTGATAATAAAATTTTGCAGTATCACTTAATGGTTCATTTGGATAATATAATCCTTGTTTTTTACATTCACCAAAATATATTCCTCCAGCTACTGGTCCACTTCTTGAAGAATCCATATCAATTGCAAAAGTTGATACAATCCATTGACCTATTTTTTCTTTAAATGATGATATAGATTTTTGAGAATCTTCAGCTTCTGATAAAAATGGTGCTTTTGTTTTAGGTTGACGAGGTTTAATTTTAAGATCTTGTGCTATTATAGGTAAATGTGAATCTTTAGCCATATTTGTTGGTGATTCTGCTATTTCATCTTGATCTTGTTTATATTTCTCTAATATTGAATGTTTTGTTTGAAAATACAATTTAGTTGTTTGAGACAATAGTCTCGTCGGCGTTATCCTCACACCATGAGATATTCTTAGCATAGTGCTTGGACTGTGTGGTTATCGTTTATTGAATTTTTCAATTGTATTTGAAGAATTGATTAGAAGAAATGAAAAAAAAAAAAAAAAAAAATCCGTTGCAAAAATCATCAACAATAATTTGATCAATCAAACTGAAATCATGAGTGGTGTAATAACTCAAGCATTTGATAATTTAAAGATTGGTAAATTATCATCAGAATCACAATATGAAAAAATATATGACGTTTCATTTGAATATTTATCAAAAGTTAAAAATTTCAATGATGTAAAAAGTTTTAAAAATTGTCTAGTTTCTTTAATAAATTTAGATAAATATGAAAAAGCAAATCAAATAATTTCAAAAATTCCAAAGGACTTGGTTAATGAATTAATTCTTGAGATTAGTTATGTATATTATAAACTTGGTAAAACTAATGAAATTTTAAACTTATATAAAGATAATTTTAAATCAATTCCAATTAATTTACAAAGTGGATTCCAACACATTTTAGCTCAAACATATTACAAAATTGGGGATTATACGAAAGCATCAGAGCTATATGAAGAATTCATTAGTCAGGAGAATGATAATACAGATTTGTTAGTCAATGAGAAAGCAATTCTTTCACAATTAATTTTTCAAAATGGTTCACCAATTGAAATCGATAATAGCCAACTAGATGAATCAAATTATGATTTAATCTTCAATCAAGCATTGATTAATATTGCTATTGATGACCATGCAGAAGCATTAACATTATTACAATTAGCACATAAAGTTTGTTCCGAGAATAACTTATCAGAAGAAGATGTTGAAACAGAATTGTTACCAATAAATTTGACTTTAGCATATGTATATCAATCCCTAGGAGAAATCACAAAAAGTAATGAAATTTTGAGTCAAATAAATATAGACGACGTTCATGATCAATTAATTAAATTAATTATTAAAAATAATTTAAATTCTGGTAAAATAGATAATGTAAATTTATTAGAAAGAAAGTTACAATATCAAGAAACTATCCAGGCTTCAAAACAAAAACTCACAGTATTACAGTTAGACACAATATTGCAAAACAGTTTAGTTTTGAGATTTGCCAGTGGTACTTTGGGAAATAACATTCCATTGAAAACGGGACTTGTTCCTGAAGCATATAAAGTATTATCTAAAAATCAAATAAGTTTCAAAAGCTTAAATGACAAAGCACAATTGAAAAATATAGGAAGAAATTTGGTACGATACATAAATAAAGAAAAAAATTCAAATTTACATCAAGCAGCTGTACTTTTATTAGTCTTAGTCAATTCAAAATTAGGTTCATATGATCAAAGTTTGCCATTATTGGAGCAATTATCAATTGAATCTCAAAATCAACCAGAATGTTCTCCAGGTATAGTGGGTACATTAATAAATGTTTATGAATCAACTCAAAACATTGAAAAATTAAAACATTTGTTAACGAAATTAATTCAAAAATTGTTATACACTTCAACTGATACCCTTAAGAAAAATCCAGATTATTTTAATTCTGCAAAGATAATAGCGATGAAAAATTATGGGTTTAATGAATCTACTTCTCATCAATTATTTGAATTCTTAAATCAAATCAACCCAAAAGATCAACTAATAAATTCAATTTTATCACAGTCAGATGAAAATTTAATACCAATAGATCAATTACAATCTAATAAACCAATAGAAGATATTTTAGCGGTAAATATTGATGAATTAATTCCAGTGAAAGTCAAACCTTTAATTACAAGTACAAAGAACAATAAAAAGAATTCCAAAGTCACTAAAAAGAAAAAAGCTCCAAAATTTGGTAAAAATAAAGTGCTCAAACCTGAAGGAGAATTTAAATTAGATGATGAAAGATGGTTGCCTAAAGAAAAGAAGAAAAAATTAAGTGGAGGGCATCAAGGAGCAGTAGAATCAACCCCAGCTGCAAGTGCATCCAAATTGAAGAAAAAGAAGAAGAGTAAAAAGTAAGCTGCCTAATATTAGATATTCACAAATTTCCTAAAATTTAATTCATTAGTCGTTATTGTATATAGGTTGTGCTACCAAGCTGTTCATACATAATTTGTGCAACAGGATTTTGCAACCAAAATCATCTCAAGCATACCATATATATCATTAAATAATAATATTAAATGCGTTAGACATGTTGAAATAAACGGTCAATTCAATGATCTTACTACCATGTTTTATCCTATTGATTCCACTCTCCATTGTTTTATCGGATTTAATCCCACCAGATCAAGATCCATTTTATAATCCACCAAAAGGTTTTGAATTGGAACCATTAGGTTCTATTTTAAAAAATCGTACCACTCCCAATAAATTAAATAACTTATTCTTCACTTTTGATGTCAAAAATTCATGGCAATTGATGTATAGATCATCAAATTCATTTGATCAAGCAGCTGTAGTGGTAATGACAGTAATTGAACCTTTTAATGCATCAACAAATAAAGTACTATCATATCAAACATTTCAAGATTCTGCCAATTTTAATTGCTGTCCAAGTTATGGCTTTCAAAATGGAGCTCCAATATCAACACTTGCATCACAATTAGATATGAGATTTTTCTTACCAGCTTTAAGGAAAGGTTATTATGTTATAAGTTCAGATTATGAAGGTGTTAATTCAAGTTTCGCAGTTGGTAGAACTCTGGGATATGCAGTATTGGATGGTATTAGAGCAGCTACTAATTCAAGAGATATAACTGGAATTGAACCACTGGCTAAATTTGTATTGTTTGGATATTCTGGAGGTAGTTTAGCATCAAGTTGGGCAATTTCATTACAACCAAAATATGCACCTGATTTGAAAAATTATATTTTAGGATGTGCAATGGGAGGTTTAGTTACAAATATTACTGCAACTGCTGAAGCAACTGATGGTAGTACATTTTCCGGATTAATCCCATTAGCTTTAAATGGATTGTGTAATGAATATGAAAATTTCAAAGAAATAGTTTATTCCAAAATTAAATCTAGTATAAAATTATTGAATTTTAAAGAGGCGACATCGAAATGTTTCGTAACTGGATTAATAACGTATCAAAATATGAATTTTTTCAATGGTGAAAATCGAACATTTGAAGATGGTTTTAGTATTTTAGATATTCCAATTATTTCACAAATTATTGAATCAAATAATTTAATCAATTTAAATAGTTCTTATTTACCACAGGTTCCTATATTTATATATCATGGAACCTTAGATGATATTGTCCCCATATCTGGAGTTTATAAAATTTATAAGAAATGGTGTGATTGGGGTATTAAATCTTTGGAATTTTCAGAAAGTTTATTAAATGGTCATATAACTGAACAAATATTTGGAGCAGCTGCGGCTATTACATGGATTGATAATATATTCAATGGTTTTGAAGGTGTTAAAGGTTGTTCTCATACAAAAAGATTAAGTAATTTATGGTCTTATCCAAACATCACTGATGAAACTAAAAATTACTTTTTAAGTATGGATTATTCAATTTTGGATTTTATATTGGGGAAGAATTTTAAAGTAAAACGATGAATGAAAGTAGCATATGTAATTTCAAATTTCTCCGTATTTGATCTTAACTCCTAAACCAAAAAATATTGTTTATTGTTTTATAACTATTATAGTTGAAATAATGTAAAATGTATATAAAGACCTTCAAATTTCCATCCTGTAAAGATTTTAATGCCTGCTCCTAATTAAAATGAATTCACACTTTCAAACACTTCAAATTGTATATTCAAATACGTGATTGTACAATTAGGGCTTTTGCAACTTGACTTTTCCACTCGGCTGGAAGATAAAAAAATCTGTCACTTCAACAGAATGATTATATTGAGGCATTTACTAGGAACTCAAACTCTCAACCATAAAAGAGTACCACATCTCACTCACACAAAACTATGAGTTTTGATTATAGTATAAAGGCTTTGCAAGATCTAACTACCTTTTGAATCTCAAATCAATGCTTACTAATTATCAATGCCAGAAATAATTCGGTGTTTGTACATGTCTGGAAAGACCCGGAAGTTATCACTTCAACACAAAAGTGGATATGATAACCAAAAACGTTGAAGACTAGATAAGAGCTTTCAAATTAGGGTTGGTCATACCACTTAGATTTCATTTTGTTTCCTCAACCATTGATATACGTTTGGTCTCACAATCAGTAGTTACAACGATACATAGATCTTATAGAAAGCAAACAAATGAAATTGTGGTCATATCAAATCTAATGTTTTTTAGTTTAATCTAAATTACGTCAGTTGAATCATTCATGATATAATTTTTCAGAATGGTATAGGCACTACTTTTTGGCATACAAGACGGATAAATTTTAATTCAAGTAGCAAAACAAAACAGATCTAAGCATAAAATATTAAGTAATAATACTTAAACTTCACACTTAACGTTGTTTGTTCCTATGAATCGTTTATTATTGTTTTAAATTTTGTACACAAAGTTGTCCCGATGAAAATCAGCAATTCTAGATAACAAATGGTTAGGTATAAATATAACTTAAAGTTAATTCCTAAATATGAAATACTTTTCATTCAAATTCACATCACTAGAACCAAAAGACTTACATCACAACAATGACAGTAGAACAACAAGTACCAGATAAATTTCAAGGTTTTGCAGTTGACAAAGCTGAAAATTGGGATCATCCTAAATTAGTTTCATATGATAGAAAAAAAATTAATCCTCATGATGTCGTTGTAAAAAATGAAACTTGTGGATTATGTTATTCAGATATTCATACAATCACCGCTGCATGGAGTCCAATCAATACCAACAAAGGTGAATATGGTTTAGTTGTTGGACATGAAATTGCAGGAACTGTTATTGCAGTCGGTTCAGAAGTTAAGGATTTCAAAGTTGGGGATAGAGCAGGTATTGGAGCAGCATCATCTTCTTGTTTGGATTGTAACAGATGTAAACATAACAATGAACAATATTGTACTAAAGCAGTTGCAACTTATAATTCAAAGGATTCAAAAGCTGATGATTATGTAACTCAAGGTGGATATTCATCTCATAGTATTGCACAAGATCAATTTGTTTTCCATATTCCAGATAATTTAGAGTTCAAATATGCATCACCATTGTTCTGTGCAGGTATAACAGTATTTTCACCAATTGTCAGAAACTTGCAGTTATTAGACGAAGATAAAATTGAAGATCCAAGTAAAACTGAAAAATCTCAATTAAAGTCAGCAAAAGGTAAAACCGTAGGTATAATTGGTATTGGAGGATTAGGACATTTAGCTGTTCAATTTTCAGCTGCACTTGGTGCAAAAGTAGTTGTATTTTCAAGATCAAACAGCAAAAAGGAACAAGCTTTCGAATTAGGTGCCTCAGAGTTTGTAGCCACTCAAGAAGATGAAAACTGGCCATCAAAATATGAAGATACTTTTGATTTGGTCTTGAATTGTGGTTCAGGTTCAGATGGTTTAGATTTACCAAAATATTTGTCAATTTTGAAAGTCAATAAAAATTTCATATCAGTTGGTTTACCACCAACAAGTGAAAAATTTGAAGTCAGTCCATTTACATTCTTGAAACATGGTGCTGCATTCGGTTCATCTTTATTAGGTTCAAAGATTGAAGTTGAAGAAATGTTGAAATTAGCTGGTGAACATAATATTAAACCATGGATCGAAGAAGTTCCAATCAGTGAAGAGAATGTTCATAAAGCTTTAAAAAGGTGTGAAGCTGGTGATGTAAGATACAGATTTGTCTTTACCGAATTCGATAAAGCTTTTGGAGGAGTTGAAAAAAATTGAATTAAATAGATTGTAAGTAGCTTTATAGACATTAATTAAAATTGTGAATATTAGATTTCTCAAAGGGTATGCATTTAGTAACTATAAAAGTGTATTGATAGATTTAAAAAAATTGTTCTGAGATCCTATTGCATTTAATTAGACATTATGGTAAACCCATTCTTTTTGATCAATTCTAATTTAGCATCATTCTGACCAAGAGATAAAGATCTCCTGTGCTTATTAACGTAATATTTATCAAAGTTAATCACTCCAATATGACCATCATCCAACGATGATTTTGTTAAATATTTATCCTTTTTAGTTGGAGTGACAAAGCATGGTAAATTGTTAAATTTATGTAGGGATTTAAAATCATTGTTGAAATTTGGGGGTTGATATAACTCAGTTAATTGAGTAGTTTCGTTATCTCGGGTGATGAAACCTTTGAAGTCTGCTATATTTAAATCATTCAATGGTTTACGAGTTAAGCAAGGTGGTTTACGAGTTAAGCAAGGTCGTATGTTTATCAACTTTTTAGGTTGAAGAATATTTTCTTGATCATTATGATTTAATTTATTTGATGTGGTTGTTCCAACTATATCATGATTTGCACTCGAATTGGTTTTGTCGTTTGTTTTATCTTCCCAAATAGTGAATCCTAGAGTTGTTGGCGTTTTACGTTGCTTTGAGGGTGTTGAGGGTTTTGATATTGATTTTTTGGGTGAATTTTGATTGAATGATGGTTGAAAATATTTCCTTTTGGAAGGTGATGTAAAGTTTGTAGGTTTAGGTGATAAGACCGATCTTTTGCCTGGAGATGAAGAAGGTGTTGATGACATTAAGCTTATTTGAATGAAACGATATGAAAAATAAGAATGGAAGTAAAAGTTGTAGAGTGGAAGAAAGTGGTTTGAATATATAAAATATCAATATTTAAATATAACCCTTTGAATGTTACGAAATTAATTCAGAAGGAGCCAAAACTATATTACTAAGTAGAATTAAATAAAATATCAGTGTTTACATTTTTACGAGATTCCGAGATTTTGTGTAATTTTTAGTTTCGTCTGGTACGTCATAATAAGAATTATACTAATACGCATAAAATTGCTAGCTCAGACGCGTTTAATAAGACGAAATATAATATTTAGAAAAAAATATCTTTATGTCACTTTACAAATAGATTCAATTTCCCTATTCAAGGTTTATATAATTTACTTTGTACAAATGGTAATTTTGTTATCTTTGCGTCTCTTAATTTACCTCTGATTTCTATTTTCACATCTGATCCTATTTTTGCTTTTTTATCAATGAATGCTTGAGCTACATTACCACCAAGTGAAGGTGAAAAAGATCCCGAAGTTACATAGCCAATTTCGGTTTTACCATCTTCTGAAAAAATTTTGTTGCCTTGTCTTGGAGCTGGACCTTTTGACGTTAATCCGATTCTTCTATGAGTTGTTGATTTATTTTTAATTTGATCTAGTATCTTGGATGACCCATTGAATTGAGTGTTTGATCCATCACGACGAGATTTGGGGATTAACCAACTTAATGATGCCTCAACTGGAGTAATAGTCTCTTCCAATTCATGACCGTACAAGCACATACCTGCTTCCAATCTTAATGAGTCTCTAGCAGCTAAACCGATTGGTTTTGCAATATCTGGATATTCTTCAACTAATGTATTGAAAAAGTTTAAAGCTTCCCTCACCTCTTGGTCATTTGATGATGGTATAGAAAGTTCAAATCCATCCTCACCCGTATAACCTGATCTTGCTAAATGAACTGTTGCGGAAATTGGAGATAAATTTATGAATTTGGTTTGTCCGAAATAGATTTTACTTAAATCTTCATTAGTGAATTTCTGTAACAAATCTTGAGCTTTTGGACCTTGAATAGCTAATAATGTTCCTTCAAATGTATTATGATCAACGGAATTGAAATTTTTCAATTCATTATTTATGAAATTTACATCTTTCTCCCTGCATCCAGCGTTAGTGACCATATAATATTTGTCTTTTTCATGTTTCGTTATTATACAATCGTCTATTACTCCACCATCTTTGTTCAATAATACTGATAAACTTGAAGTAAATTCAGGTAAAAGATTTAAATCAATTGGTGTAATTTTTTCTAAAAACTTTTGTGAGTCCGGTCCTGATATATTATGTTGTAACATATGACTGACATCAAAGAGTCCAACGTTGGATCTAACCCAATTGTGGGAATCAATATGAGATTGTGAATTATATAAGACTGGCATTTCAAATCCAGCATATGGAACCATTTTACCACCTAATTCAACATGTGCTTCATATAAAGGAGTTTTCACTAATCCGGAGGTTGATGCAAATCTTTTGAATGATCTCAACATTTTGTATAATCAATGAGTGTGTAGATGTTGAGATAATTAAAGATGAAATGCAAAAGAAGATGAAAAATGTAATATATTTATGATGTTGTATTAAGTATACTCTTCTACCTACATACTAATACTATAAAGCTAAATAATCATATTTATTTTTTTTGTGGAGTGAAAAATTGAAATATTTTGACTTCTCGTAAAACACAGTCAAAAGCTTTTGACTCTCTTTAGATTTGATTCATTTAAAACATAACTGATTACTGAATAATAAAAGATGAATAACTCAGACCACTGAACACGATCAAAACCATTAGGACACTTGATAATTCAATTAAAATTGCAGCAACCAAATAACCTAACCAATTCAAAATTTGCTTAGTACAGTCTTCATGAAACTTCACGCAGAAATCATTCAAACAAGAACCATTATCAATCATAATTTGTAAAGTTGTTATCCTCTTTTGACTCAATAAGTAAACAATTTGCCCAATTTTGAAAAACCAGATGAATGGAAATAAGATTCCGATTAATAATATATTTAATTGTTGTTTTCTTTCATTTTCCCAAAATTCACAATTTTTGCATGAACACTTAGTGTTACTCTCTGGTGAACGACTTGGAAAATAGTGATCTGATTCGAATGATTTTTTATAAATATTCATCTTTGATTCTGATTAAGTATGTTTTTATGATTTGATGAACTACTTTATCTGTTTAAAACAGCAGATTCTAAACTCTTTATACTTTCAAGTGCCATAAAGTCTTTTGGTTGTAAGAATAATTTATAAGTTTCATAATGCTAAAAAATTACCATATTTGGACGTGACAATGGAAAGCGTTTTCAGATATACAACAATCAATTTGTACTTGTTTCAGACTAACAGCAGATTAAAAAGATAGTAACTAAGAATTCGCTAAGTGAATATCTTAACTTTCATGGATGTACCGTTTGTCGTAAGCACTCGTTAACGCTATTTGACTGCAAAGTTTCAATAATTTGCAGTAATTTAAAGTACTTTACACAAAAAGAATTATATTTTTGATTTTATATAACAGATCAATTTTTTACGTGTTTCATCTTTAAAGTTACAACCAAATCCATCTCATTAACCACAAATGGTCTTAGATTCATATGTCAACTTTGGACTTGCCAAATCTAGCAGATTTATTGCAATCAACAAAAGTCAAAGATAGAAATGATGCATTAACTCAATTAGAAATAGTAGCAGTATCAAATTATAAATTGTCACTGAAACAATTACGTGAATTAACAACCGCCATTTTCAATTTCATAAATCATGACTCAAAATTATTCGTTAATGGAATAGCTAATAACAGCTCAAAAATTCAATCCGTAGAGTCAAGATTAAATAGAGCCAGTTATTATTTAAGACTTTTGATTGAAAAATCCATAAATTACAAGTTGAATGTAAAATATAAAGTATATTTAGACATTTGCTTTAAAATTAAAGATTCATTTTATCTACAGAATGAATTAATTGCTCCCTGCTCCGTTGACTTTGCAATAATAACTTCAACAATAATCAATGTTAAATATGTGAGTGACCATTTCACGAATAAGGATTGGTCAACTTTATACTTTTTTATAATCGCAGTCATTGATCGAATTTTGGAGGGTGGTAAATTGATGACCAATAACGGATTGAATGATAAATTATTAGTTGAGTTTTGGACAGCATTGAAATACTTACTACAATGTGATGATTCGACTGCCCATACTCAATTGTTTGAAGATGAAAAGTATTTTAAAATGTTGCCATTGTTGGATAAGACAATCAAGTGTTTTAACAAGGAAAATTTGCTTCATATCACACTATTCGTTGTTATAAATAAACTCATTACTTTACTAGCTACAACTGATTTTAAATATGTCCATAGGTTAATTAAATTAGGTCTCAAAATGATGGTCATTTCACATAAAACTCATTGGGAAAAGCTTCAAGATCAATTTTTGATTTTCATAAATTTAGGTTCTACTCATAACTTCATCAATTTAGATAACCTACCAAAAATCGTTGGTGATAAAGAAATCGAATTTACAACAGACATATTAGATGATTCTATTGAAACACAACATGATGAAGATGATAAGGATGTGGTACGCTATAATTTAGAAATATTAATAGTTGAGTTGTTAAAAAGTCTACTGTCTAATCTAACATCATTATCCGTTGACCATTTGGGACTTACATTTTCCAATAGCAACACAACATGGTTTAAGTTGAAATCAATTTTTCTTAAGGGAAAAGAGTGTAGAAGTTGGTTAAAATACTTGGGCATAGCCAAACTTTTAAATTCATATTTTGCTTTGAAGAATAAAGACGTCCTTACAACATCCCTGACTGAATCGAGAGGAAGAAAATCCAAATTTGATGTACTCAACAATTATTTGACAATTTCAAGTGATCCCCTAGATTTTTGCAATTTTTTGATAATTCATAAATCGTCCACTGAAATTCAAGTCTTAGGGTTACAATTGCTTGTGTTTTACCTCGAGAGTCACTCCATTGAAAAAGATAAGATCAATCAAAGAGAGCCTAATGTTGAGACTGTTCAATCAACCGAAGTTACGAATACTACCTTTGATTTCACGTTGACCAACATCATCGATAAGGACGTGGATTTGCAAACTGTTTTACAACATTCATTAGCGGTTGCAGATAGTGAAGTTAGTAAAAAATGGGTTTTGTTGTTGGGAAGAAGCATAATATCCGAGAACTACATTAATTTGTTTAAATCTACTGATAAAAATAACTTTTTATGTCGATTGTTAAAAATTTCATTAGTTGAACTCAACAAAGAAAATTATAATATCGCTTGCGATTTGATATTTTTAATCATCATGGAATGCAAGTCAAACTTGAATAAGATTATTGATAATTCAATCATTACTCAAATTATAACCATTATTGATTTTGCAGAGGTCAGTGGTCCTTTAAACCTTTGTAACGAGAGCTTCAAGTTTTGGTATGCTGTTAATAAGATTTTAATTGAATTAAATGTGAATAGGAGGAATACTCTTTCGCAAAAAATTGACGATTGGATAATTGCAAAATGGGATGGTACATTCAAACCTAGCTTTGATATTTTATCTTCTGCATGTCATATACCTGAATTTTTGAAGTGGTTATCAGGTAATTCTTTCCAATTTGACAACTTGTATGAACAGTTTGATTTATATGATGACATTTTTAATTCACCAATGTATATGCAAAATCTAAATATTCAGTTGGAGTCATTCATAACATTAGAAACACGCTTGAGTAATGTTAAATCTTTTTCATACATGATAGATTCGATCACTCCCACCCAAACTTTCAAATTTTACACACGTTTACAGGAAACTTTTCAGCTGATGAACACGGGAAACAAACAGTACTATAGTCTATTAGAGTGGTTAATTATACTACTGGAGTTGGTGTCAATCTTTAATCAACCATCACAGCTGGATTTGGTTGAGATCTTGAAATATCAATTGCTAGTAGGTGTTGAATCTTTCATAACGCTAGATTTGGATTCCGATGAGTCCTTACTGATACTTAATATACTCACAAAATCTTCCAATATTGTTAAAAATTTTTTGAAGAAAATGACCACATTCCCATTGGAGACGATTTTAAAGTCAATTGAACCTGTTTATTTTTTTGACAACAAAAGAAATACTGCTAAAAGACTATATGATGGTGACGAGTTAAATAATGAATTTGCTGTTATTCGTGAAAATAGTTGTACACCCACTAATGAAACGGTACAAAATTGTTCATACATTATACTTTCACACGAGTTTAAACCAATAGATCAATTTCTTCAGATCAAATTAACTAGTCTACAATCTACTGACTTATCTCAAACTGATGTACTAAATCAAATGATCTCAACAATAGAATATTTGAAAGATGAATATTTTTTACAAGCCCTATGGTACATAGTAGAATCAGTCTTACCAAAAATTGACATTACAGAAATACAAGCATTTCCACTTATACGGATTGTAAGATTATTTGGAGAACGTTTACTTTCAAATCAAAAGTTTGATCGAAATGAAGTGGTCTTAGTAATTGTTTCAAAATTTTTTATATTTTTGATTCCACATTTGAAAGATTTAGGAAATGACTCGCTAACAAAGGACAGCTCAGACATTATTAATTGGTTATATGCACTTGGTAATAAACTTCTAATCAACACAGAAATTGCATCCCTTTTTTATTTGAAGTTTCTTATAACTTATTCACAGTACAATGATGAAAACATAATATCTCAACTATCTTTGAGAAATGAAATATTTCATAAATTTCAAAATTCAACTAACAATATTAAGATTAATACATCTGATCAGTTCTATGAGAAAATTCAAACTTTAAATTCCACTTTGCAAGAAGATACTTATTCTAGGTTGTTTGATTCATTTACAAATGCTCAGTCTGGTCAAGAAAATGCTGCAACGTTTATTTTGTTTTTTTCAATCTTGGCTAATTCATCATCGGTGGTCCTAAGGTTCGTAATATTTAATTTGACTGAATATTCTAGATTCAAATTTATGATTTCTTATTTGGAGAAAGGTTTTGACAAGATTTGTTCAGAAACAAATTTGAAAAGCTCGAAAGACTTATATAAGTTGGTAAAAATAGATTTGTTAAGAAGTTGGTGGAATTTTAATTCATTCGATTCTTTCCCAGTGGAGCTATTCAAATATAGTAATTTCAACTCGTTCATATTTGAGAATTATAGAGACATGGTGGCGGTTATTGTTTCAACTAGACTGCAACTGCAGCAACACAGTGCTGATCTGATCACACTCCAAAACATTGCTAAGGTAAAGGAGACAAAGGTTGAAGGAATTATTGCAGAAAGTTTATCAAAAATAATACCACTTAGTTACTCAAGAGACGGTATTAAAAATAAATGCTTCGAGGTTTTGAATGGTTATTTGCCGAACTTAAAAGAAGAAATGAAAAATCAGCTTCCATTAATTGTATTAGAAATCATAATCAATGCGGTAGTGACAAAAGAAAGTGACTTGAAAAGATATTCAAAAGACACTGAACAGATGGTCCATTTAATTGCAGAGGAGTCAATTGCAATTGAAATTCATTCCAGACTGTCAATCTCACTCAATTCAAGTATGGATCTAATCACTCGAATTATTCAAAAGTTTCACAACGAAACCAGTCCTTTTTGGTCTTCTCAAATGATATACTTTTTGATACGAAGAGTTGGACTTTTATTCGAAAAACATAGCGGAATAATCGAGAGACAACTTGTGTTGAGACAGATCAAATTAATTCTTTTAATTGCGGGTAATGATTTATTGTCGTTGGATGTTGTGAACTTATTAATATCGATTTTGTCACCCTTGTTGAAAGATGGTAACTTTTCCACTGATGTTATGAGGGTTTTCTCATCCTTTCAAAATTTGTATGCGGTCGATTTAGTTTATTCAAAGTCTTTAGATGCTGTTAACGCTATGGTAGTTGCATTGTTTGAAGCATTAAAGAACGATTGGAATTTAAACTTTTCCTTCAATACTTTGATGAGACAATTAAGCAGTTTTGTTGAAAAGGCGTATACGAAAGGAAAAAGTTCATCAAAATTAGATCTTGTTAATGCTGGTATCAAATTGCTACAGAATGAAGAAACTCAATTTCAAATTTCGATTATCGAAGATTGTCTTAAGATGCATTGCGGTTTTGATTGGATTAAGCTTTGTTCATTTTGTTTTGATTTAGTTGATGATTCAAGGTCCTTCATATCCAATCCTTATGTAATTAAGAAATTATTACAAATTAGTGACTCAAATATGAAAAAATTATCTGTTCCGTTTAAAGTTTGGATTTCAAAATGTTTGTCCAGTCATTACGGGAATGCTGGTTCTAAAAATCAATTACTACTTAATGAACACTTGGAATACAAAGGTCCTTCTGAAAAGTATTTGAAGTCCCATTATTTTGAATATGCATTGGAAAAATTAATTGAAGTAAGCAAAAGTAGTAGTGCTAATGATGCTGCTTGTGCAGAAGCGGTATTGGGAGTTTTGCTTGAAAGACATCTTAATGCAACAAAAGAATTATCAAATTTGGTTAGATTGAACTCCATACTCGAACCTTTGAAAAGTTATATATTACCATTAAAATTATCAACTTGTGTTTTATTAAATGATGAATCAGAAGTTCAATATCTTGATTACAGTTTGCAAGGTATAATTGAAGATTTTGAGACCTTTTACGAGATAAATCGGGAAAAATGGTGCTCAAATATATACTTGGCAATTTTAAAAGAGGTTGCAACTTACACATCATTGGGGTCGATAATAAGCACTTTCTCAATTCAAGTGCCAGAATTTGCTGCTTCTACTATTCCATCTTTAATTTGTTTGTACTTGCAGCTTGGGGAAGTTAAAGCGGAAGAGCAAGTGGTGATTGTTTTAAATTCGTTCCCTAAATTGAAAAATATTGATCAGGCAACAAAGCATATCCTTTTAAAAATAATTCAAAGTATACGAATCGCTGCAAAAACTTCAAATTTCAAACGCTTTTCCAATGTTCTTTCCAGGATTGATCTTTTAGAATTTTTCAAAATGGCAGCAGAACTGAAATTGTACAAATTTGCATACATGATATTTGAAGATATATACGCCGGTACTGAAGACTCTACTGAATATTTACAAAATCATTATTCGAGTTTGCAACAAGTTTATGAAAATTTAGATGAAAATGATTTAATATATGGTTTGCCAGAAAAGACAGGGTTGGATCAGACACTAAAAATGATTGCTAATACAGCTTCATCAGAAGTTCAATTTCAATACAGTAGTGCATGTTTAGATACGAGTTTAAAGCTTAATTCAAGAGATCTCAATGACAGTTTAATTGCTTGCATGTCGAATACTGGTTTGTTAGGTCTTTCTCAAATCATCAACAAGAATTACATTGGTGGTGGTGATAATTCTTTCGAGTGGAGCTGGAAATTATCACAATGGAATCATCCTGTACCAATTAATCCCAAAGATGAAAATGAAATAATATACAAAGTTTTAAAGCAAATTCATGATTTCCCACTGGATCAAAGATCAATATGTGATAAATCAATTTTAGAGATAATGAATGATAACAGGGAATTTCAAAATGAAGGTGCTAAAGAACACAGGGAGAGGGATTATAAATGGCTCAAATCTTTAGCAACAGTATCTAGTGTAAAGGGCATAATTTGTAATGAATCCTATGAATCACAACGCTTAATTGAACATCTGGATTTCAGCATGTTTGAAGACTTAATTCTAGCAAAGCAAGCAACATTTCAAATCTTAGCACAACAACAAGATTCAACTACCGACAATCCAGATAAATTATGGTCGTCTGCTTGTAAGGAACTAGTAGACTATAATAACTTAGCCAGAATTAATAATCAAAACCAAAAAATGATATCCTCAATGGTGATGATTGATTCAATATGTAAAAAACTACAAAATTCTCGAAATCCAGAGCATCAAAATATGACAAATTTATCATTATTCCAAGCAGCCCAATCAATGTGGAAACAAGGTAATACTAATGCTCCTGTTTTAATGTTGAAAGAATTATATAATGCTGGTGGAGTAGATATTAATGATTCTCATTTAAAAACTGATAAATTTTTGATTAAAGCTATGATGGTTAAATGGATGGCTGAATCACGTCAAGAATTAGCTTCAACTTTAATGGAAAGTCAAGTTTTACCAACTGCTGAAAAGGCTTTAATACTTAATGAACCTTTGCAACAATCAAGAATATTTAGATTGTTGGCTCAATTTTGTGAAACTCAATATAAATCAAAATCACTAAGTGAACATATTGAAGGACTTGAAAAAAGAGTAAATGAGAAACGTGATGAGATAGAGGAATTAAGAACACATTATCAAAATAAGGATGTTTCTTCAGATGAAAAAAAGGATATCAATAAATTTTATCATAAGTTGAAGGTAATGTTAGCTGCAGAAGTGGCTGATTTGAAATATGCATCTGACAATAGGAAACAATTCTCAGTTAAAGCGGTTGAATATTATCTAGAAAGTATGACATTTGATGATTTCCCTGAACAAGATTTGGATAAATTTTTTGCATTATGGTTGGAACAATCAAATGATGATCAATTAAATATTGAAATTGAATCAAAATTATTAGCTTTACCATCATATAAATTATTAAGTTGGTGTGCTCAATTGATGTCCAGATTATCAAAAGAAAACACTCCATTTCAATCAATTTTGAAAAAGTTGATACTACAAATGTGTATTGATCATCCTCATCATTCATTATATTTATTATATTCTTTGAAGAAACAACTAAATTTTGCAAGAAAAGATAGAAATATATTACTCGAATCGAAAGCATTATCAGCTGCTGGTATATGGAGTGAACTAACTGAGCAGAATCAGGCATATGTGCAAGATATTTTAATTCCAATCGAAATATTTAGTGAAGAATGTATCAAATTGGCTGAGCATAAAGTAAGTAAAAGCAAAGTTATGAATTTAGATAAATTAAGTTTTGGAAAATATTGGTTAAAAGAGTTACCCACTATACCTCCACCTACAAAAAGTTTAAAAATCGATCCAACTAAGAAATATGAAAATGTACCAGTACTAAATAAAATAGAAAATAAATTAATTTTAGCTTCATCAGGTTTAAGTTTACCAAAAATTGCAACTTTTTCATTATCAGATGGTTCTACTCATAAAATATTATTAAAACATGGTACAGATGATTTACGTCAAGATTCAATTATGGAGCAAGTATTTGTTAAAGTTCAACATATATTTGCAAAAGATAAAGAATGTAATAAAAGAAGTTTATCAATCAGAACTTATAATGCAATACCATTAGGTCCAACTTCAGGAATAATTGAATTTGTGCCTAATTCAACTTCATTAATTGATGTTATAAGACCATATCATTTAAAATATGATCAATTAAAAATTGAAAAAGCAAGAGAAATTATGAAATTAGCTCAAAATAAAGATAAACTTGAAAGATTACATGAATTTCAAAAAATTGAAAATAAAATTAAACCAGTTTTAAGATTATTTTTTCAAGATAATTTTCTAACATCTGATAAATGGTTTGAAAGTAGAATTAAATATACTCATGGTGTTGCAACAACTTCAATTGTTGGTCACATGTTAGGATTAGGTGATCGTCATTGTAATAATATTTTATTAGATAAACAAACTGGTGAACCAATTCATATTGATTTAGGAGTTTCATTTGATCAAGGAAAAAGTCTTCCTATTCCTGAAACTGTTCCTTTTAGATTAACAAGAGATATTGTTGATGGTTTTGGAATAACCGGAGTTGAAGGAGTATTTAAAAAATCATCTGAACATACTTTAAGAGTCTTGAGAGAAAATAAAGATCATATAATTTCAATTTTAGATGTTTTAAGATGGGATCCTTTATATTCTTGGTCTTTATCACCTTTAAGAAAGAAAAGATTACAAGAAGATGAAGCAGGTATTGAATTACAACCAGAAAGAGGTGGTTCAGAAGTTGGAAGAGCTGTTTCAACTGTGGCTGATAAATTAGTTGCAAATGGATTAAGTACTGAAGCAGCAGTTAGAGAATTAATTCAAGAAGCTACAAATTCTCAAAATTTATCATTAATATATTTTGGTTGGTGTCCATTTTATTAATATTATTAAATCATGTCTATATAGAATAAATTTGCATATTGAAAATTCCTTCTTCACTCTGAATTGAACTTCTATTCTTCTTCGTTCAAGTTGGTACTGTTTTTGTTTTATTGTGACTAACCGGGATAGCTCCGGCTGGAAAAACGAGATAACTATTAAACTCTGTTGAAATACCTGCAAAACAATTATAGAATCCTAATTAGAACAAAATGTTAGTAAAAAAAACCATCTTCAGTTTCTTTTCTAGTTTTTACGTACCGAATAATGATGAAATAAATAATAAGATTCCACCACCTCTTACACATTTTTCATTTGGTGCTATAAATCCAGCACTTAACATAAAAATTCCAAAATCTAAAGTGAAAAATAATATTAACATTGGCCAAGTAGATTTAAATGTTACTAAAAACATAAAAAATGTAAAAATTGACCATCCCAAAAGGAAAAACCCAATAGCATAACTAAATTGTTCAGCATCATCACCATATGCTTCAATTATTCCAAAATTTAGAATATATATTGATCCAAAAGATAACCAAAATGCACCATAAGATGTAAAAACAGTAGCTGCAAAGGTATTACCTGCACCACCAATTAAAAATAATCCAACTCCAGCTAAAAATTGTATTAATCCACCAAAAAATATAGCTGGTGCTATAGCAATATTTATAATTTTTATATTTTTTGCTTGAGCTAAATATAATCCTAAAACAAATGTTGTTAAAGAAAAAGCAGCTAATGCAACACTTGCAGCATTACCAGCTTCTCTTTTTGGCCATGTAGTATAACCAACATTAAAATATGCAGCAGAAGGTTTTTTTAATATTTGTTTATTTATTTTTTTATTATCAATTACAGTAATTTCATCATCTGATACTAATGTTGATGGAACATATCTTGAACTTGATGGAACAGCTGATATACCTGATGCTGAAGTAATTGGTTCTATTCCTGTATCATATTCAGTCATGATTGATTGATTGATTGTTGTTAATTCTCAATTGTCAAATGAGGAATACATCACAAGTAAGTAAAGTTAATTTCAAATACTTTCATTGTGATTATATACAGCTTGCAGCGTTATAGTGTTTTAAATTTAGTCCATAAACTCGTCAGATAAAGGATAATGTCCATTTATGCATTAATTTGCAAAATTATGTCAATATTTTGACAGAATGATATGATTGTCTTACAATTTTTAATTGAATTTATAAACCATTCTTCAAACTCATTTCTGGGGTAAGTAAGACGGGATGAATCTTAACTCTATGCATTTGTATCTGGTTCGATGGTTGAGATCGCATATTCTCCATTTTTGTATGTCAAAATGCTCTAAATATTATACGAAAATTTCGGACTTATTTTCGTTTCAGATATATTACTTTTAAAAATAAATTAATTTCTGAAACTTGTAATTATTATTTTTACTTTAATCAATCTAAAATTAATCGTCCCATACACCACATAGAAATGTCTTGCAGACAATGAGTTTTTATAATCAAGATGAAGAAGAAGGATTAGATGGGACTATTTTGAAAATTCCATTATCAATAGTTGATAAAGATACTTCGGAAGAAATTAAATCATCATCTATCTGGTTATACGTTTCAAAAGCTGATACAAATATAGATGAAATTAATGATTTGACCAATAATACCAAGACTAGTGATTTAAATTTTACATATATTTCAATTATAGCTGTTTGGCCTGAAGGAAGTTACGATACAGTTATAAATTCCGATAATATATATGATATATTTGGATCAAATGCAAATGATCTTTTCACCAAGGATGAAACTTTTAATGTATTTACAAATTTATTTCCATTAGATTTTGAAAATTTAATTGAAAGTAAAGAAAAAGATGGAATTCATCAAAATTTGAAGATAAATGCAAGATTTGAAGTAGATAGATATAAATATGATTTTGATTCACTGGAAACTTTAAATAATAAACCTTTACAAATAATTATAAAACAAGATACTCAATGGAGTCCCAAAATTGGTCAATTTGAATTAAATCCTTTAGATTTTGAAGATAAAGAAGAATATAAATTAGAAAGTAGTTTATTTAATTGGATTGATTTATATAATAAACAAAATGAATCATTAATTACAAGTTTATTAAATGATAAAAAAAAATTAGAACAAATTGAAGAAGAAAATTTAATTTTAAATGATAGATATAAAAAACAAGAAAAAGATTATAATTTAATTATTGAAGATTTAGAAAATAAATTCTATCAAGTACTTGATGCTAAAAAGAATAAAATATTTCAATTAGTTCAATCTAATTTACCAAAATCTGAATTAATTGGATTAAATCAAAAATTTTTACAAGAAAATGGGAAATTAAAAGGCTTAAATTTTGATAATATTCCAAATATGGATCTTTCAAATAGAAAAAGAAGTAAAAATGGTAACGGTACTACAAAGAAAAGGAAATTGGGTACAAGAGGTAGAGGGAAAAAGAAAATTAAAGAAGAGGAAGAAGAAGAAGAAGAAGAACAAACTAGTGAAGATGAAAGTGATGAAGAAAGTGAAGATCATTTTCCAGAATTTAATCCAGTTAAAGTTAAAGATGAACAACCAATATATAATTTTAGACCAAGTCGTCGACCACCAAAATCCCCTGAATTAAAAGATGAATCATTTACTACTAAAATCAAAAATGATCCTGATTCAATATCAGATGCTTTTCATCCTGAAGATTATGGTACTTTAAGAAATGAATCACCTGAATTAAAAGATAGTAGTTTTTCACAAAGTTTTAATAATAAAAAATCTTTTGAAGCAATATCAGATAAAGATGTTATAAGAGAGGCTTTAGAAAAAGATGAAGATAATAATGAAAATGATACAGATAATGATGATGAGAATGCAACTCAATATAGTTCAACAGAAGATGAAAATGAAAGTGATGGTGAAAATAATATTCATTTTAGTGATGATGAAAGTTCAAAACAATCTAGTCTTGCTAAACATCAAGTAAGTGCAATTTCTGATAGTTTGGGTGATGCTAAACATCAAGTAAGTTCAGTTTCTGATAGTTTAGGAGATACTAGTCAGAAAAGTAAAGAACATAGTCAAAATAAAACTACAAGTCAGAATAATATTAGTAATGTTAGTCAAAATAATGATAGTAAAAATGTTAATGCAATTAGTCAAGCTGATATTGAAACAGATTATAGTGACTCCGATGATGATTGAAGTTAAACAGAAATTGCTGGCAACAAAATTAACTTCAACTTCATTTGCCAATTTTTTAATTCTTCATAATTAATATAAATTTTTAATATGTTTTACCTACTATGGTATTAATAACCAATACGATCTCTTAATATGTTTAACATAAGCCAATAACCAATACGATCTCTTTCCTTATTAAGCTAAATTTTTCAACGTATTGCGGCTCAGATCAAAAAGTTTAAATCTTGGGCCAAATTAAACTTTGAAACTATTTTTAGAAATGAATGAACAGACTTTGTGAGATAAAATAGACCGGGATTTACCTTCCATCTTGACCGATTAGATTCTTTTGTTCCACTTAGAGACGTAGAACCTTTATATTTGATTCAAATGCCGTTTTAAAAAATTTGGTTCTTTGGCATAGCCTACACTTCTTCTTCATTTCATACGAACTTCCGCGTAAGTTAATTCAATTTAAGAGACCATTTTTGTCTTAAGAATTAAGTGAAAATATTATCTACGGTCGCATCCTGATACTACTCTGAAGTCGGTTCATTTGGTTGAGATTTGGGATTTGTTACTTAGTAAATTAATGACAGTAATCAACTAGCGGTAATATTGAAAATTCATGTCAATAATTCAATTATTTCAATGACGCGTAATATATTTTGTTTTGTTCAATTATTTTTTACGTTGAACAATTTTACAACAACATCTAGTGGCAGTTTTATAAAACTTTTTGAGAAGTAACGCCATCGATGTACCATAGTCGTTGGGCCTTGTATTAGCTCTATGGAGTAGAATCAAGTATAGATCTTTATTTCAAATGATTTTTACAACCAAATTGTTGAACAAAAAAAAGAATCTTAAAACTTAAACTTAAAATTTGAGAAACGACATTAAAAAAAATCTTTCTAAATAGAAAAAAACATCATCAATTTTTTTCTTTCTTTCTTTCCATTCATTTTTTTGCCAACACGATTCAATTCATTAATTTAATATTTGATCTATAGGAATCAATACAACGATAGATTAGATCAAATAGTTTTATTAGAACAACTACTTCAACAGATATTTGTCACCCAACTTGACTTATTAGATTAAGGAAAGAAGAAAAAAAAAAACCAAAAAGCATATCAAGTGTTGAAAAAGACGTTAACGACAACCTATTTTCATTTTCATTCTCAGTTTTAGTTTTTTTTTTTAATTTCATTTCGAATTATCATCAATACTACTTATAGAATTTCTTCCAAAGCATTTTTCAATAAACATTTTTTCACTATTTCATTTCAAGGATATTTGATTTTTTAAACACATAGTTTTCATTCTTGTTCATAGTTTTGATTCCATTTTATTCATACATTTAGATTAACAGAATCATTTAAGTAATTTTTGTATAAGAAAGACTTGTAATTTTTTGACAAAATCTTTCCTGTATTCAAAAGATAATCAAAAAAGTTTTGATCAAATTTACGTACTTCTAGGTATTAAAGTTAATCAATATATTTCTACAAATTGGCATTAGAGAAAAAGTTTTAATTTCATTTTCATTCTCAGTTTTTACATTTTAGTGGGTCATTTTTTAAATCATATTTCATTTTTAAACAAATTTGTACTTTTAATTTTAGTAAATCCATTTTCAATTTTAATTTAATTATGTCATATCAAGATCCTTATCAAGGAATGTCTCAACAATATATTGGACAACAATATTATCCTCAATATTATCCTCAACAAAATCAATTTGATGAACAAGATCAATTTCAAATGGAAAATAATAATGGAAATTATGATCATCAATATAATCATAATGGAGGTTTAAATAATCAACATTTACAAACAATTGATCAAAATCAATATCAACCAGATTTAAATTTTCAAAATTTTGCTTCATATAATAATGGAATTGATGCTCCTGCAATTGGTACAACAATTAGTGGAGAATTTTATACAGAAGATGGAAATTTTTCAACAAATAATTTACAAAATGGTATTTATACAAATTTATCAACAAATGATTATGATAGTAACTTATTATCCCAACAAGATTTATATCAACAACAACAACAACTTCATCAACCTCATTTACAACATCAACAACAATATCAACAGCAATCACAACAACAACAACCACATCCATTAGCTCATGGAACCAATTCTGCAGCTCCTTCAAGAACTGTTTATTTAGGTAATATTCCATCAGATGTTGAACCAAATGAATTATTAGATTATGTTCGTTCAGGTATATTAGAAAATGTTAAAATTATTCCATCAAAAAATTGTGCATTTATATCATTTATTGATCATCAATCTGCATTATTATTTCATAGTGATTGTATATTAAAAAAATTAAACATAAAGGGGAATGATATAAGAATTGGTTGGGGTAAAAACACACAAATATTACCTGCAGTATTAGAAGCTATTCAAAGAGATGGAGCAACAAGAAATGTTTATTTAGGTAATTTAAATAATCCAATTACAGGTGAAACAATAACTGAAGAAGAATTAAAAGATGATTTATCATGTTATGGTATAATTGATTCAATAAAAATTATTCAAGAAAAAGGAATTGCTTTCATTCATTTTTTAAGTATATTAAGTGCAATAAGATGTGTTGCAAATTTACCATTAAAAGAAAAATATTTAGATAAAAAATGTTTTTATGGTAAAGATAGATGTGCATTTATAACAAAAACTCAACAACATAATGCTGCTCAATATTTAGGTTTAGCTCCAGGAATGGAACATATAGTAACTGCAGCTGATCGTGAATTTATATCATCAGCATTAGTACAACAATCAGCAGCTGCTGCACAAATTGCAACTCAAGCAGGTGGTGCAAATAATTTAGGTAATCGTACTGTTTATTTAGGAAATTTACATCAAGAATCATCAGTTGAAGAAATTTGTAATGTTGTTAGAGGAGGATTATTACAAAGTATTAGATTTTTAAAAGAAAGACATGTATGTTTTATAACATTTATTGATCCAATAGCAGCAGCACAATTTTTTGCAATGTGTCAATTACATGGATTAACAATACATAATAGAAGAATTAAAGTTGGATGGGGAAAACATTCAGGACCATTAAGTAATGCATTATCATTAGCTGTATCAAATGGAGCATCAAGAAATATTTATATTGGAAATTTAAATAATTTTAATTTATATAATCCTCAAAAATTAAGAGATGATTTTTCAAAATTTGGAGATATTGAACAAATAAATTATTTAGAAGAAAAAAATTGTGCATTTATAAATTTTGTTAATATTGCAAATGCTATAAAAGCAATAGATGGTATAAAATCTTTTCAAGATTATAAAAATTTAAAAATTAATTTTGGAAAAGATAGATGTGGAAATTTACCAAGACAATTTCAAAATCAAAATAATCAACAACAAAATCATCAGAATCAAAATCAACAACATCAAAATCAGCAAAATATAAATTTAAATAATGGAACTTCAGTTGGTGGACCATTGGGTATATTAGAAAATCAATTAGACCACCAGAATAATACTCCAACACAAGATTTAATTAATGATAATAATTCAAGAACTTCAAATTCTTTTAGTGATTTAGGAGAATTTAAAGAAGATACTCCTCAATCTATTTCAATAAATAATAATTTAGATGGATTTGAAATTCAAACTAATTCTCCAATTAATGATATAGAATTTTAAAATTTTAAGAGACCATGATTATAGTTTAAAAAATTGATGCATCGTATATAAACAGTTTAAATAATGATCTAAATATTACGCATAAACTTTGTTAAAATTAGAAAGGATCTAGAGTTGGTTTCTCTACAACGTACTCTCTTTTCTCTTGAATCGTAAAAATCATTAAACATTAACTAGACTATGTAATTATCTAATCCTTGGAATAATTCCAATAAATAAAATCATAACAATAAAAACAACAACCAAAAAAACAGATAATTTAATTAAAAACCATAAACTAATTTTATTACCCAGTTTGTTTCCCAAATAATTATTTAAATTATTTTCAATAATTTTAAAATATTGAGAATTTTTAATTAAATTTTCATTTGTTTCATTTATTATATTTAGGTCGTCACCTAAAATTTTTGAACTTAAGGTAAGAGCACTTGTTTTTAAATGTGATGTTAATGATGTTAATTCATTTATTATATCTGTTTGGATTGATTCATGATATTCATTTGATGTTGTTGCATCTTGTTCAATTGATGAAGACTTGGTGTTTGATGATAATAATCTTTTTCTTAATTCTTCTAAATTTTTTGATTCTGTTTCTGTCGTCTTTAGGGTTTTTCTATTCTTAAGTACAGATGATTCATTCTGTGATTGTTTTTCATCTTCTCGATCTATTTTCTCTTCAATTATTGGTGAATTTTGAAAATTATATAATTTTATTAATTTATTTAATATATAAATTTTTTCATCAATTAAATCTATAAGCAATGATTCAATCTTATGCTTTAGTTGTTTATAATTTTTATTTCTTTTATAATTGGAATTTAAAATTTTTAATTGATTTTCTAATGATTGTTGAATTATTTGTATATTTAATTTCAATAAATATGGTGATTTATTTAATAAATTAGTTTTTTGTTGATCTCCTTGATTAATTAATGTTATTAAATTGGGAAGATTTAAATTCTGAATTTCTTGTTCATATTCATTGATTATATTTGTTATTGTTTGAATTGATGGTTGTAATTGAATTGTAGTTGTCATTAATAATAGTGCTAACTTAAATGGAGTTTTCTGATAACGTAATTTGATTTTGTTTTTTTATTTGATCTATCATCTACACTCAATCTATTTTACCATACACCTGTATAAATGGAGGTAGAAAATATCTTGCTCAATAGCTACAAGTAGAGTCAAGTAGAAAAAAGAGTTTATTGAAAAATGTTAGCCCAACTACTATCAAACAACGATCTACGGTGAATATAAATTTTATACATAATAAAATATTGATCGTGGTTAGCGAAAAAGGCTTTAATTCTTAATTTAAGAATTTTAAAGAACTTTTAAAGGTATGTCATGAATTAAGGTATTCTCTTAATTTGTAATCTTCAGTTATTAATTGTCCTTTTATATCCTATTTGACATAATGAAAAAGAAGAAGAAGAAGAGGGTAAATTTGTTTGAGTTCAATTTTATTTTTTTCACGTAGTTAGTGATTCTAATTTTGTAAGCTTTACACTACTTTTCAAAATATTCAGTATATTGATGTTCAGATGTTTGATGCAATGTCTTTGCAACCAAATTCCTTCAAGCTAAAGTCAAATGACTGTGAATCAGCTAATGTAGAAATGAAAATCCTAACGATCTTTGGTCACAAAGTGCTAAAGGAACTATTTTTATCAAAGGCTTATGTAAAGAACTTTTGTTTGCCAGATCGTTGTATTCATCTAATCAAGTCTTTCTACAAATTTTTAGTAATTTTTGAACTTGGTCTGCCACAAAATTGTCCTACTATTACCACGTTAGGTCCATGTTAAGTTAAAATTTCAATCTTTTAGTTCCATCTCTTCCCCATTCATATTAAAGATTGAGTTACTACGCTAAGTAATCTCGAATCCTAATATGTAATACACTATTATCACCTTTAGAAATGAGGGACATCAACACATACCTACGAGCAATTTTAAGATTAAATGGGTTCCGACGAACTCAGCCGGAAAGGCTAGACCTTTCCGAAGAATTGTTGAAAAAGTGGGTACAAATATTTTTAAATCATGCTTAAGAGTATAAACTCTTAATCAATCATGACCATCATATCGATATTACATTACAAAAAAAAAAAAAAAATGCAGGGGTTTTTCAGATGGTGAATGCTAGAAATATAAGAAATGGTATATAGTATATAGTTCTTTCCTCTTTAAATTAAGTTTATTTCTTTACTGTTTAGCAAGCTAGACTACTGATTTAATAAACAATTAGTTTTGAAAAAAAAAAAAAAATGTGTATTCAAGTTTCATAAAATTGATTGAAAATAAGCATTTGGTAGTGCACATTGCAATAAACCAATCAAAACTGCAGTGTGTCATATGCAGTACTTACTGCGACCTTTTTAAATTTTTGAAGGGTTTTTAAGATTTTAATCATGCTTTTACAAGTTGATCATATTAATCATCAAGGGTTTGTCATAATATCACCAGAGAAGGTGAACATGGATGGCATAGGAGACAGGTCTGAGGTGAGTATATCACCAAAATTTGTTAGGACAATTTGAGTATGAAATAGCTGTCTGTCTGACAGGAGAGTTTTAAAGTTTTGTGTTTAAAAATGTCAAAGCTTCGATTTAAAATATATCATGTCAGATCCGACATTTCTATTTCATCTTCGATTTTATTGTATCGAGATCTAAGATCTGAGATACGAATTTTATTGAGGGGGAGAAATGGAAAATTGCGGGCTAGTTTAGGTGTAGTAAAAACCATCAATTATGAATGCTATCATGAATTCTAATTAAATCTTTACTGAAAATGAACAATCATATGCAATTTTTGAATGTTTAAATTTTGTATATTTTTCGTCTTTTTAATTTTCAATTTCTGTGCTGTATTATTAATTTTATTTTTTTTTCACTTCAGTAAATGGTACCTGAAATTTATTATTATGAAACGAATTTGACATTTTATTTTCATTCTTCCATACATTGAACCTTATTATTATTATTGTTATAATTGTTGTTGAGTTATTGTTCCACAAATTTCGTTTTGCTACTTATTCTTGAATCTTATGTTGAGTCACGTAAATTTTTCTTCTTCTATTTGTTTTATTAAATTTAGATTTCCGTAAAAGTCAATTGTTTTTACTTAAAATAGAACTTGTTAAAATACTTCGAAAGTGAAGAAATTGTTCGAGTAACCGATTCTACCAAGACCATAAGACATATATCACTCGACAATCATTGTTAAAAGAGGAGGAATACGAACTTAGTTACTACCACTAACAAAAATTTTTGAACAGCGGTTGATGGATTGTTCCATGATTTTTGTCGTAATACATGAAATTTGTCGTTTTTTGGTGAAACACATGTCCGGAAAATGAAAAAGATCCCGAATTTGAAAGGTCAAATGAAAGCGCAAAATATAACGCTATTCTAAATCGGGGAAGAGCTAGGAATTTGGCCGCATTTGCCACAAGAGTTCATTTGGCTCGACCTAATTATTCGATATCGAATATTACAGACTACAGGCGCAATTCAAGTAATAATAAAACTTCTATTACAGAGCGCGAAATAATATCCAGCTCTGGATCTAACACACACAACTATTCATCATATAAATTAGTCATTATTTGAACTTCAATCTTAAATTGCATTTGGAAATGCAAAAAATAATGAAAAAGTAATAACAAGCAGAATACCAAAAGTAATTGAAAATGATTTTCTTAATAATTTATAAAAATTTGAAGTACCTAAATTATTTTCAACACCAAATGCAATAAATCCATTTATAATTATTAAAAAATAAATACTAAATGGTAATGAAAAAATACCAAAATATTTTAAATTTCCTTTTTGGAATATTAATGGCATTGATAAACAAAATAAGAATATACCAACAAAAGTTGCATAAAGTGCTTTTGAAAAATTACTTGTGGTTGTCGTTGGACTTCCACTTGTATCAGTTGTTTTCAAAGTTTGATTTTCTAAACTAATATTGTTTTTCAAATTTAATCCATTTTCTTGAATTTGTTCATCATAAATCGGTGGATTGTTATCAAGTTCTATGTAATTTGGATCGAATTTAGTTGATGTCATTTTTGTATATTGTCAAATTAAACTTTAGGATTTGATAATAAATTTCAGAGGCTAATTATGTTATATTTATATATACTGCAACAAGTTTTACCAGAGAGCAATATTAAACAAGTCTAACTATTGATTTGTATCCTATCTTCAAGATAAAGATATTCAATCAATTTTAAGCCCTTTTTTTTGCGATCTTGATATCTTCTTGATACAAATTTTCGAGCCGTATAATTGTTGCACAAAAAATTAATACGAGTATGATACGATAACCCCTTAACTTGCAAAAACTTATTTTACTGCTTTGTTTAGATACAAAATGAAATGAAATCTCAATCAAATATGATCATCTACGTCTTTCGCTAACAGCAAGCTAACTCATTCTATCTATAGTGATTCATTACATAATGCAAACCTATTTTAAAATATTGGCAAAATTTTTTAAATATAAATATTTTTTATCTCCTTTGATTCATCTGAATACCTTCGTGTTCCATAGAAAGATACCTGAATTAAGGAAACCTATAAAATTATACAAAAGCTTATGGATTCATGATCCTGACATAACAAATATATGTTTAATTTAGTTTCAAAATACTCTGTTGAAAATTTAGATATCATATTAGTTTTACCTTAATATTGGTAGTTTCCTTGAATATTGAATAGGGGGACAAAGTATAAGAGTCAAACGCATTAATCCTGACTTTTAGTTAATATTCACTAGACCATATTTCTTTAAACTGAATACGTTATGAAGCATTATATTTCTTTAGTAAAGCACTAACAAAATTTGGAATGCACATAATTCAGATTTGTCACTTTACTACTAATATTCTCTGAACCTCAAAAATTCAGGATATTACTCATAAACGGGATTATTCTCACGACAAAATTTTTTTTTTTGACACAGACAGTAATATAATACATCAAGTTTACATTTGTACTACTACAAGATTAAGACACAAAAATTGTAAATAATATATGGAGTTAATAAAATAATAAAAATTTGGTGTAATACCTGAAATTTCAACACCTCCATGAAGTTTTCAAATTCGTGTTCAAGCCCTTATCTTGCAATTTAATAAAATCAAAAAAAGGAATAACGGATCTTTGATCTTCCAGCATAAGAAAATTTAGATACATCAAGTTATTTAATATGTTAGAATCTTCATATGGCTATAATTGAAAATTAATAATAACTCTATCGGATATTAAAATATGATTTCATTTGAATTTTTTCATCAAACGTACGTTTCTTTATTCTACCTCCATTTCTCATTCCACTTCGACCTAAGCAAAGTAAGATTTTAGTCTATTCGAACACCTCATGTTATAAACAATAGAATAAGAAGAAGAAGAAAAAGAAATTTAATATTATTATAAAATAAAAAATAAAAAAAAATAAAAAAAAATAAAAAAAAAAAAATTCTAAATTTAAAAAATCAACAAATCAATTTATTTAATATCCTTCATTAATTAATTTAGTAAAATATACAACTTCATTCTTCAACCAAAACACACTATTCACTCAAAACAACCAACTAACAAACATTCTCAAGTCAATCGCTTTATTCAATCAATTTTTCCTTTCATAAGGTACACAAGTAATATTACAAAAATAGAAAAAACCTTATACTTTAATAATAATAATATTATTTTTCCCACCTTTTCCCTTTTTTGAATTTGATTCTTGTTTCATTCATTTCATTAATTGGAAATTTATTCATTCGCTTTATTGAAATTAAACTTTCATCACATCATCATATTAGATCAATCTTACATTCATTCTTTGATATTACAAAATTTATTAATTATTGTTGTTGTTAGTGTTTGATATTTTCTATTCATTCATTTCATTTTTCATATTTTGTTGTCATTTTCACATATTTCCATTCATTAAATCATATGATTATATAAATTCAAACTTTAAACTTTCAACAAATCCTTTATCAAATAAATAATCAAAAACAGATATACAAATTATGAAATCTTTTAATAATTATTCAACAAGTCAAATAACTAAAAAAGCAATACTATATCAATTATTATTTTTAATAACACAAGTAAAATCAGATAGTTGGTCATCATTAGGATGTTTTAGATCTAATTCATTACAAAACACACAATCTCAAGGTACTTATACGTTCCAATCATCTGCGTGGTGTCAATCTCAATGTTCTGGTAAAAGAATTATTGCATTAACTAATGGTAATCAATGTTATTGTGGTTCAACTGATCCAAATAATAAAGTTGATAACTCTTATTGTGATACAAGTTGTCAAGGTTATGATAAAGAAAATTGTGGTGGGAATGGTTATTTTACAGTATTTGTTAATTCAGATGCTTCGAATGAAGAAGAAGAAAATGAATCTACTTCAAGTAGTTCAAGTAGTAGAACTACTTCTTCTTCCACTAGTACAACTCCTAGATCTTCCACAGAACAACAAACTCAACAATCACAATCACAATCACAACAACAACCTCAAACAAGTACAGTCAGAGAGACTACAACAGCTCAACCAGAAACTACACTGTCTTCATCCTCAAGTTCATCATCACCACCTACAACAACTTCCACCACATCATCTTCATCAATAGCACCTACTACAGTAATATCAACAGTAGTAAATTCATCTAATAATGGACAACAATCAGTAGTATATAAAACAATAATAGAACGTCCTAGTTCTTCATCAGATTCATCAAGTTCATCATCAACAAATATAGCATCATCAACTACATCAAATTCACCTTCCTCATCTTCTTCAACGTCATCTGCATCATCATCTTCAACATCAAACTCAACAAATCATAATAGAGGAACTTCAGGAGGAGTAATAGCAGGAGCAGTAGTTGGATCAGTTGCAGGAGTAGCTGTAATAGCTGCATTAATATTTGGATTTTGTTGGTATAGAAGAAAATATTCAGATGATAATGATTTTGATGATCAATTTACATTATCAGGACCAGAAAAACCTTCAGGTAGTAATAATAATAATGGATTAAATGGACCATTAAATAATGGTGTGAATGATCCAAATCCATTTTTATTAGCTGGTGGTTATAATCATTTTGATACTTCTCAACAACAAACTCCAAGACATCAAGGTACAAATTCAAGAACTTTATCATCAAGAGGTGGATCAAATGGAAATAATACATCTACAACTATAGCAGGAGGTATGGGAGCAGGAGCAGCAGGTGCAGCAGCTGGAGGCTATGGACATGATCATAAATATAGTTCAAGTGGAACAAGTAATGGAATAGGAAGTAATTCATTTGGTTCACATAATGATGATTATCATTATTTTGATCATCAAGATAATAATCACAATATAGATAATACGCCGAATACTGCTGGTAATAATAATAATCCAAATTTTTTAAATTCTCCTGATCCTGAATTTGGTAGAAGAAAATTAAGTAATGGTTCATTACCTGATATGATTGCAAGAGAACCGGGTTCTTTAAAAGTTGTTAATAATTGATGATTATACTATACCAAAAAGAGATTACTTTGATTATTTATTTTACCATAGGTTCTTCTTTAATCGATCTTGGGTTTATTCTTTATTTAGATAAGGGTAAAGTAAGATTACAATAATATAAATATACGTTACGATTTTATTTAATATAGATCTACCTGATATTTTACGGCTCTACCGATTCTAGTTGTATGACCGGTACTTCAATATACTCTGACAAAATCGTTGTAGAATATAGAATCATAATTGAATTGGATCTGATGATGAAGGAATAAATAGATCTGATCTAGATCTGGAGAATCTAATGACACAAAATTATATTTTTGTTATATACGCGAATTGTTTATAAACCTTAAAGTTTCAAATTTCAAAACAGTAACACAAAAATGAAATATAATTGCATTGCAAAATTCGAATGATTTGAGGCGATGACGATGATATAGAAGAAATTGAAGAGTTCTAATTTAACCTTCGCTTCTGAGAGATTACAAACCTTGTTATTGATCATTCGCTAAGTGATAATTTATACCGATGATTCCTTATATACTTCTAAATAATCAAAAATGTAAAAAATTTAAAATAAGAAAGTTTTCAATTTTTTATCAACAATAATTTTATTCAGAGATCAGAAAAGAAATTGATGTTATTCAATTTGGTCCTTCCAAAAATTGGAAGACAGCAAACGTTACATGTAATAAATTGAATCAATCTATTCATAAAAAATTAACAATAAATAAATTTTCAATGCGATGTTCCTTTCAATTAAAAACCATCAAGTTTGTGGCTGAGATAATCTCAAAGGTAAACATAAGATTTGATAAAAAGTAAACAAAAACGGTAATAAGACGTTCAGCGGCAGCAGGATTTTGAGTTGAGCGTGAATTTGAGCATTTTTTTTAAACTCGTGCGTTGTTAATTGATGTAAGCTTATGATTATCATTACTTGATATTGTGATTTTCAATATTCACAAAATTATGCAAGTGAAGGAATTGTAAAATGTAAAAGTTATGAGCAATTATTGGTGTCGTAGATAAAATTCGGACATTTATATCCTGAAAATTCAATTTTAGAGAAACTTTTGTTTAAATGAAGTTTTAGGATGATCAAGTTGTTAAATTCTTAGAATCAGTTTAGCTACTGAGATAATAACATTCACTTTTAAAAAATATAACAAATTTACTTTGATTTATTTGTGGCTGATTTCAACAAAATGAAATTGTCACAATAATAACAAGAAAATGTCTCAATTATTATTTTCCGGACATCAGACATAATATAATTTTTAAGTGCTAGACAAATTTTTAATTGAAACGAAATATTATTTGACATTAGATTTTATTATTTTTTATTCAAAGACTTAAATCTGAAACTAAAACTAAAATGAAACTTTCAAATTCATTTGGAGTTAATCTTTATTTATTTACTAAGAAATTTGAGGAAATCTTTACACATTTTCGTTTCGAAAAGATGAGTTAAATCACTTACATCGTGAATTTCAAATATAATGATTTGTAACTATCAAATTGAGAGATTATATTCAAATCAACAATATGAAAACTACTTGCTGTAGATGTACGTTTTGGAGATAGCAAGAAAACTATGTTATCCAATGCTAGCATTTTTGAAAAATATCAGGAATGAAAAATATCAAGAATGCTTGCATTAGATAACATAGTCCTCCAGTAAATGTACATCTGTATTGGATTAACTTTATTAAACCAACGAAAATACATAGATCAACCACGCTTGTATTTCTTAACTAATGAGAGTGAAGTAGGAATTGACGAAGTCTTTTTACTCATAATATACGATTCGTTTTAAGATAAGATGATTGATTGAACTATCAGTATTATCATTAATGTACCTTGCAAGTATTATTATCATCAAAAACTCTATATATAATAAGTCACATGACTAAATGTTTATAGCCCTACTCTGAATAGATAACACAAATTTTGTATGTAATACTAAATAATAAATTTTGTGTCACATACATTACGAGGAAATGGGCTTCACTAACAAAAATTTTCCAATACAAAATTGAAATTTATATAGGTCTTAATACAATATACAACCAAAGTTAATACCAAACAACATAATTAAAAATGTCAGGATCAGGTGCTTCAGGAAACAAATTCCGTATGTCAGTATGTGATTATTTTGATTCTTGAAAAACATATATGGAAGGGAGTTATTGAACTTTTGAAATTATGAATTTGGGCAGTGAAATTTCATGAGACAGGAGATGAGTGGATCAATAAAAAGCACTACGGAACCACCAGAGAAGATCTCATCAAGAAATTAATGAATTATGTTTATAAGCAGCAGCACTTTTCACGACTGAATTGGAGATTAATGACCTCAATCCGCCATGTGGCATCACATGAAAGAATTGGGTTTGATATTGAACGATATTTTTCGAGAACAAGTACAAAATTCAAACTCACCTTATGTTAATAGCGTAACTCAATCAAAAATACTAACAGTTTATTCTTATAGTTAGCTTTACCAGTTGGTGCTATTATGAATTGTGCTGATAATTCAGGTGCAAGAAATTTATATGTTTTAGCAGTTAAAGGAGTTGGTGCAAGATTAAATAGATTACCAGCTGCTTCAGCAGGTGATATGGTTATGGCAACTGTCAAAAAAGGTAAACCAGAATTAAGAAAAAAAGTTATGCCAGCTATTGTTATAAGACAATCAAAACCATGGAGAAGAAGAGATGGTGTTTATTTATATTTTGAAGATAATGCTGGTGTTATTGTTAATCCAAAAGGTGAAATGAAAGGTTCTGCTATTACTGGACCTGTTGCTAAAGAATGTGCTGATTTATGGCCTCGTATAGCTTCAAACTCTGGTGTTGTTGTTTAAAAAAAATTCATTTTTAATTAATCTCAATAAATACTAAGATATATACTTTTTAATTCATTGCTAGAGATAGACTTACGTAGAACTAATTTTCGTAAATATGTTTAGTTATTATTTTTAACATTTTGTATATTTAAACTATGCATTACTAGTGACTATCACATCTATATCACCAAGTTTATCTATTGGATTACTTTTCAATGTTGAAACTTCATCTGCTGATGATTGTCTTGGTACAATTGGATGTAAATTTTTATTAAGATCAGGCCCATTATTATTTGTTGATATTTGAATCGTTGGATCTTTTGAATTATTCTCTCGTCCATTTTCATTTTCAGGAATTGTATTTTGTGAATGTTCTGTAGTTGAATATGGTGCACCTGTATGTATAGGTTCTTTGTCGTTATAATTTGCTTGTGTGAAATATGCAGATCCAAAGGGTTGAGTAACTGGCGAAGTACTTAAAAATTGCGGATTAGGTTGAGGAGATGATGAAAATGCTTGAGGTTGAGGGGTTTGTTGTGGTGGTAGAGACGGTGTAATAGTATAATATTGTTGTTGGACAGGATCATAAAATTGTTGTGGTTGTTGACCAAAGTAAGCATTATTATTAGTAGGTGTTGAACCATAACTTTGTTTCAATTGACCATTACTTGTCATTGAATCAACTGGTATTAGATGAAATTGAGGTTGAGATTGTTGAGAATGTGGTAGTTGACCTTGTGTTCGATACTGTAATGCTGGCAGTTGAGCTCTCAATTGTTGATGTTGTGGAATTTGCATAACCGGCAGTTGAGCTCTGAAAGTCAGTTGAGCTTGTGGAACATAATGACTACTTAAATTTGTTGGATTACGTTTTAATTCATCATATGAATCTACTGGTGTTATCAATGTACCATCACTGTTGATCATATTAGCTAATCTTGGTGAATGATTGTTCTTTTGTGAAAAAGTGGAAGATAATCTCTTGGCATTAGCTATAGATGTGGTTTGAGATAATGGTCTATTTGTTGTGGTTTTTGTATTTGTTCTGTTCAAATTTGATGGAGTATTTGAATTAACAGTTCTCAAAGATCTTTGAGGCGAACGGACTGATGAATTTCTTGAGACTCTATCAGAATCAGTACTGTTAGGTAAAGTTCTTGCTCTAGCTGATGGGGTAGGTAAACTTGTCAATTTTTTAATATCATTAAACCAATCGATCATATTCAGATATGTATTGGTCCTGAAAACCCATTTATGAGTCTTATGCATCAATGCACTTGCCAGTTTTGAAGTCAAGATAAATTTGTAAACACCTTCAGTTTTACCGTCATCTTTTGAGTGATCACTGACTGTACAAGAATCCAATGGTAAGGACATAACTGGATGTGGATCTTTTTTCCTATCATTACTTTTAAATTCATGTATATAACTGCATGTGAGAACATACCAAGCACTAGAATAATTTTTTAAAAATTTCGATCTTCTTTCTAAATAACCTTCACGTACAGCAACGTTCAAATTAGAATGGAAATGTCTAATAATTAAATCATGAGAATGTCTTTTTGGAATGTCTAAATCAATAAATGTTCCATTTTTAACTGAAGATGTAGTTTGATTTCCCACGGCGCTAACACTTAGGTTATTTGATGGTAAATTTCTTTCAATAAATGCGTTCCATTCAAAATTTGATTCTTTTGATAAAAATCCTTCACTAATATTTGGGACTAAATAATTAGCAAATGTGGAATTTTCTTCTCTAATTAAATTCAAAAACATTGACATATAATTTTGAATCTCAACTACAACAATACCTTCCAATTGTTTACCTGCATTTTGTAAATTCAGATATGCATCATATAAATAATTTTCCTCAATCAATTGCTTTTTCAATTGTCTATCTAATTTAAGTTTCACTAAGTATGGATCGTATTTTCCATGCTCACCTTCTGAATGATGTAATGTATGATTCAGATCTAATTTATTGGCCATTTCAATAGCTTGATTGTATTGACTTATTAAAGATTTTGTTTCATTTAGTTCTTTACCTAAATTATTTTTGAAGTCATTTTGTAAATTTTTTATTTCTTTAATCTTCACTAATAAATCTTTTCTTAACTCTTCTAATTTTGGTATTATAATAACATTTATATCTTTCAAGGTTTTTGAAGCATTGGTAACATTTTGTTGATGATATTTGAATAAGACATTCGAAATGTCTTGAACCGATCCATTCCCCACTGGTAAGAATGATTTTGATATAAGTTCCAAATCTGAATGACTATTATTATGATTTGTTGCTGATGCTTGATTATTTGGTGTTCCATTAAAACCACGAGCAGCAGCACCAACAGACAGTTGAAGTCTATTTTGCTGACGCACTATTTCTTCTTGTACGCTAACATATTCTTTGAAATAATTTAATAATTCTTTAATTATAGATCTCCATGCGGAAAATCTATTAGCCATCACTTCAGTTGGGTAATCATTGGTATTAATGAAATTGTAAGGTAGTGACACTGTCAATGGATTGTGAGCATCATAAGGCATTATTTGAATCTAATTAATCAAGTGTTGTTGAAAAGAGGCTGGTTAGGTAGGATACTGTGGAATATTATGTATTGTTTATATTTTGAAAAACCAAGATAATTAATGTCTTTTAATGTGATGGTTCCGGTAACTATTACAATTGCTTTAGTTATAAATTGATGAGTTTTATGATCTGATATTATCGATCAGTTGTTTGTTAAACTTGACTTTAATAATAACTTGAATCTTGAAGATAAAAATTGGATGTTTCTTTTTTTTTTTCTCCATTCCATTCTCTTTTTCAAAACTTTATTTTGGACATTTAAATTACTGCTCATGTGATTTGAAATCAGTAAAGTGATGACCAAACTTTGAATAATAGAATATTGTGTTCAACTAGAGCCTTTGATCAAGGATGAATTATTTGATTGTTTACAATTGAACATAAAGTTGAGATTTACAAAAGTTAAAATATTGGTGAACTCAAAAGTTAGAACGATTTAAATGATATACGAACTCAACAATTCAGAACTTAGTTGATCATTGCCAGAGACATTTACGTTGTATAAACCAATATATCAATACCCATTGTTTGAGCGTTCACCAAACCAATTTTTTAACAATCTATTCAAATGTCCAGCGAACTTCCCCTTTCCTCGACTTTTGATTGTTCCATGTTGGATTAGTACTTTTTATTCAGAACGAGATTCATGTATAAAGTACTACGTTTTGAATAATTAGTACTAACTTAAATCCATGGAATAAGCAATTCAAGAAGAAACCAAATTTCATTCTTGTAAAATCATATATTGGCGAAACAGACAGATTTAAGTGGTATGCAATATTCAAATAATGAATTGCATACCATTTAAATCTGTCTGTTCATATTTCTGGACACTTGGGGAATTAATGATCCTCTGATCCACTTGGAAGAATAATGATAACCTGTGGATTAGAGGATCATTATTCTCCCAAGTTTTGTAAAATCATCAGTGAGGAGCAAAATATAGTTCTCACGTCACCCAACCAAAATTCGATTGTTCCATTGCAATTAAATCATGCTGACTTAGCTGGTGATATGAAGAAGTGACGGCTCTCCCTCATGATACTACTTAGTTATATACGTGACAACAGTTGCCTAGATACTAAGATTACTTGTCATAAGTGAATCAAAAGCTCGAAAATGTGGTTCATTTGGTTGAGTGAAGTCGAAGTGTGTCTTGCAAACACCTCATCCCCGAAAGTGGACTTAAGCCATCATTTTGAGCCAGATTTCAGCTACAACGCTATCGGAAAACTCCGTATCATAATCATTCACAACAATATTGGAAAGTGAAAATCAAATATTACTCAACTTATTGTGTGTTGATATTTTAAAATTTAATGAGCAAGCATCATATTAATTGTACTATTGAAACTTTCGAGGTTCCAGATCGATGCTTCAAATGTAGAGTCACAACTTTTGTATCGTGAGCCGAAGGATTTTGATTTCAATTTGAATTTTTTTCAAAGTATTAAATCTTTATGAAAAAAAACAAGTGATAAAGTAAAGCAATATACAATGTGACTTAATTTTAATGATACTTGCTAGGCTTTAGATGTAATGAAAATTGGTAATAAATGGTAGTCATAGTGAACGAAACTTGATATTATTTGAGGTTCTAACATCCAGTTCATTTTTCGATTTAAGTACGTCGTAACTTTAGAAGTTTAGTAGCGCAATTTTGTGACAAGTTGACGTTTAATTTACTTCATAAATTTTTCCGTTTTATTAACAAATTTAAGTGGTTCTACATAATCAATATGCGGTAAATACCTAAACTGGAACGAAATTGAACAATTGAAAGATGTTTATCTATCAAGATAAGATGATTCGAAATCAAAAACCATTTCCATAAAAGCAAATGAATCAGTACTTCAAGTTCTTTCCGTCCTTTTTGGACTCAGAATACTAGAATCAATACTATCATCCCTTAAATTTATGAATCAAATTACCAGAATTTTGAGTAAGACAAGAGACGTCTTGTGGGGTGTTCCACCATCAGATCCAAAAGCAAGAAGATACTTGTTCAAATTAGATGTATTTGTATTGACTTATGTTTGCTTATTGTATTTTTGTAATTTCTTGGATAGACAAGCATATTCATCATCATATCTTTCAGGAATGGCTGAAGATTTAAATATGATTAAAAAAGATTTTAATATTGGTAATACTATTTTTTATGTGGGATTTGTTATATCTATGGTACCTCATAATTTAATGATGCTTAAAGTTAGACCTAGATATTGGTTGACATTTTGTGCTGGAACTTGGTCTATTTTAACTTTGATTAACTTTAGATTGAATCATTTTTATCAACTTTGTATATTAAGATTTTTTCAAGGTACTTTTGAAAGTTGTATATTTGGTGGTGTTCATTTAATGTTAGGTACATATTATCCAAATAAAAAGGATTTGGTAATTAGAACTTTTGTTTTCACTGCCAGTGGATTAGTAGGACAATTATTTTCGGGAGTTATACAAGCTGCTGTTCATTCAAATTTGGATGGGAAACAAGGATTAGCTGGTTGGAGATGGTTATATATTATGGATTTTATAATAAGTTTTCCGATCGTTATATATGGTTTCATATTCTTTCCTGATTCACCAGATATTGCAAAACCATTTTATTTTACTGAGGAAGAACATCAAATGGCTTTAAAAAATATGAAAAAACCTACTCATGATAAATTTGATAAACAACTTTTGAAAAGAGTTTTTGGTAGATGGCATTGGTATCTTTTTAGTATGCTTTGGATCACAGGTGCATCAAATGAGGCATTTGCATCAAACAGTATATTGGGACTTTGGTTGAAATATTATGACTATTCAATATCAGATAGAAATCATATACCTATGGGTGTTTATGCAGTAGGAGTAGTATCAACAGGTATAGCAGCGTACTATATCAAAAATGTTGGTAATGGCAAGAACCATTGGCATATGAATCTAGCAGTTGCTATAATAATGATAGTATCTCCAATTTTACAATTATGCAAACCATTCAATACTTCTTTCGTATTTGCAGCACAATTCTTAGGTGGAGCATCGTATGCGGCCCAGACCGTTTCTTTCGCTTGGGCAAACATTGTATGTGCTGATGATTTACAAGAAAGAGCAATCGTCATAAGTTCAATGAATATGTTAGGAAATACTATGAATGCATGGTGGTCGATAGTGTTTTTTGGAGCCGATACTGCTCCAAGATTTAGAAATGGTTCAATTGCATTATTAAGCACAGCCATTGCTACTATATTTGTGGTTTTAGCCATTGCTTATTTGCACAAGAGAGATGAGGATAGAATTGGTGGACTCGTTGAACAAATTGACGAAGAAGAAGTCATAGAAGGAATTGAAAAAGAAATTGATAGCTCTATAGAGAGGAAGTATTGAGTGCTTGAATATATGGAATTCAGTGATATGTATGCAACAAATTGTAGAATTTTTGAGAATCAAGTGTCTTGGTACATTATAGTTCTTTACCTATCTTTCATCCAGCGCTTGCAAGAAAAGGCGCAACTCCTCTCGTGCTTAGGATCGTCATTTCACAAACAAAGGTGACGCTAGAAGAATACTTTAATAAACCCTCCTTAACTAACATCATCATTCGGTGCATCACTGCTCTCTAAATTCAATCTTGGTATGTTGAACTTTTCACAGTAATCTTTAGTTTGATTATTAGGGAAATATTTCAATTTCCCATCAAATTCGACAGGTGCAATAATTTCAAAATTTTCAGGTACTATAAATTCGTCATCATTTAATTTATCCAATTTGGAGATCTCTTCTTCTATTATTGGAAGAAATTGATTTAACAGAGCTAGTGATTTTAATACTGATTGTGGATCTAATTTTAATTTTTTTAATTTTGTTTCAACTATCTTATTTATTGCAATTGATCTTCTATCATAGTATAAATTTGAATTTTTTGAAGATGGATGTTGTAGTCTTGTTTCTATTTCTATAAGTTCAATAAATTTTCTTTTATTTCCGACTTTGTCTAATGCAAGAAATGAAGTTTCATAGTTTTTATCAAGTTTTGGTCTTTTAGTCATTACCTCTGTTTCATTCTTTGGCTCTGGTTCATCAAAATCTAAATCTAAATTGATCTCATGATTGTTGAGTTGTTGATGTTTTTTATGTTGCTTTTCATTATGATTTATATTTGCACTAAATTTTACATGTAAATGACCACTAAACCAATATCTTGGTTTCAAATGATGTATTAAAATTTCGTTTAAGGGACTTCCTAGTTCCCCTTTTTCAATGTCATCTTTAAAAAATGGTTTTCGCTTAAGTAAAGTACGCTTATCTCCAAATTTATCAATTCCAACTGGCCAGTCATGGCTTAGTATTACATCAGACTTAGAACCTAGTAAATACATTTTGATAAAATTAGTTAATTTTTGATGATAAACACTTCGTATTGAACTTGAATCAAACGGTAGTTTTTCCATCTCTATGCCATTATTATTGTAAAATGTATATTTGTTATATATACCACTCCAACCACTAATTAATAATCCTTTGTACCAAACACTTCCAAATTCACCTAGATAATAGATATTAGGAGCCACCCAACCTCCATATTTCAATTCTTGTAAATAACTTGATGACTCATGATTTCCACCAATGAATATAGTTAAGACAGGTGCTGTTTTAGTTCCTTTATAGTAGTCTTGAAAATCTCCTAATTTTTGATATTTTTTGGGGACATTTAAAGCTTGAAAATCTGCCTGGTTTCTTAATGCCTGGAAATCTCCGCATATTAAAAGTAGATCAGTTGATTTAGGTATCGATTGGTAAATCTTATTTAATTCTCCATGACAACATCCTTCAACTGCAATTTTTAGTTTATTCATTTAAAGAGTGAAACAAGTTGAAAATTTATTTTTCTGATTTTGTCTGTATATTCTACACCTTTATTAATAATAATATTCTTTACTTCTGTCTATACAAATTTGCCTATATTTTAAAATTTAAAAACATGTTCTTTTGCATAACCTAATTCTTTCAATGCACCAGTTAATTCACCTTGATCAGTTGGACTTGGTTTGTTACCACTAATAGCATTATATAAAGCTGGTGGACCACAAACAAAGATTTTAAAATCTGCATTTGGTTTTTCTAATTCCTTTTTCAAAAAATCTTTTGTAATGTAACCAACTTCACCGTCCCATTTTGAATCATTTTTAGCATCATTTACGAAATAATGAACTTTAACTTGATCTTTATGTTTTGAAGCAATTTCATCAATTCTGTCTTTAATTAAAATGTCATCTGGTGAAATATTACCATAAATTAATTGAACTTTAGTTTTATCAATTGGGTTTGAAGTAATTTCATGCAACAATTGATATAATGGAGTAATACCAGTACCACCTCCAATTAATGCAATTGATTTGAATTGATTTGGTTCCCATTTCCATTTAACAACTGGTCCTTTAAAAGATAAAGTATCACCTTCTTTTAAGTCATGAATATGAGTGGACATTTTACCTCCATCATACTTCTTGACAACAAAATCAATTGTTCCTTTTTGTTTTGGATCTGATACTGGAGTATATGGTCTAATGACATTATTTCCTTTCGGAGTAACATATTTAGTCATTAACATTGAAGCAGTTATTAAACCACTTTCATCATCAGGATTTTTTAAATCAAAAGTTAAATGTTTAGTGTTATGATTTAAAGTTTCAGTTGATTTTAATTTTAAATCAATCCAATCATCTCCTCCAGTGAAAGTTTTACCAGATTCATTACTAATAAAATTTCTTGTGGCTGTTGAGTATTGATAAGCGGCAATTGAAGCAGCTGCAACACCAACAATTGGTACAATATACTTTGGAGTTAAAACTTTAGATAATGATACTGACATATTTTAATTAGCAATAATTCGAGTCAAATACTTTTCAATTGAGTGGTAACTATTCGAAAATTATCAATTTAATAATGAAAAGTAAATGATTTTTTGAATGTATGAAAAATATTTTAGAAAAAATAGATCTATTATAATAAAGCAACATTATTATTGGAGTTTAAAATTATATATTATACATTAATAATATTATTAATATTTAACAACTATGTAATCAAATACTACAACTGATTTTAATTCTCACCGGACCAACTCGTATAAGTGTAGTATGACATAACCATCAATTAGATTAAATCATATTGGCTAATATCTTATTGTACTTACTTCCTAAAGTTGATTTACGTCAACATAAATTGTCTCATTTTTATATAGAATTGCTATTAAATAACGGAACTTGTATAGAAACTGAGTGTGTCGTATTCAATGTCAAGTTTTCTTTAATTAACGGAGTACAATCTGAAACCGGAATTTTTTCAGACATTAAATCCATCTACATCTAGAAAAACAACCCCTTAAGTTATCATTTTATATATCAATTGCTATTTATTGTAATTCAAAGTTCATCTTCAGTTACTACATCTTATACATTTCATTTGTCAATACTAGAAATGCTAAGAAAGAAAACTCAAAAGGAATTGATTCATTTATCTCGTCAATTAGTTCAACCATTATTACCAAATTTTTATAAAGGACAAGCTGGTAAAATTTGTATAATTGGAGGAAATGAAGATTATACGGGAGCACCATTTTTTTCAGCTCATTCGGCAGCTTTAGTAGGAGCCGATTTAAGTCATATAATATGTGAAAAACAAGCTGCCCCTATAATAAAAACTTATTCTCCCGATTTAATGGTACATCCTTACTTGATTGATTTGGAAAATCCCATTTTAAATTTAAACGATGACGAATTGAATAAATTGAAAAGTTTATCAATTGAAGAGATATTGGAGAATAATAATAGTGTTTTAACTAAAATTATCGATGATTTGATTTTACCAAAGGTTCAAGGTTTATTAAATAAAATGGATATAATAGTTGTAGGACCAGGTTTTGGTAGAGATCCATTGATGTTAAAATCATTGGTTCGTATACTTGAAGAGATTAAAGTTTTGAATAAACCAGTTATATTGGATGCTGATGCATTATACCTATTATCCATACAACCTAAAATTATATTAAACTATAAAAAGGCAATTATAACTCCAAACATAGTTGAGTTTCAAAGAATAGCCAAAAAGCTAGATATTCCAGTTGACATCTCTAAGGATTACTCACAAGAAGTATTAATTGACCAAATGCAAGAAGTGTCCAAAAAGTTGGGAGATATTATAATTTTCAGAAAGGGAGAACATGATGTAATAGGTAACTCCAAGTCAGTGGTGATAAATTCATATCCTGGCTCAAATAAAAGAGTTGGAGGACAAGGAGATACATTAACAGGAGCAACAGCAACTCTAATAAATTGGTCAAACAATTATCTTGATAAATTATGGGATAATAAAGTTGAGCTAGATGAGATTGATGCTCATTTACTAGCTTGTTTTGCTGCTAGTTCATTAGTCAGATCTGCTAGTGCTAAAGCTTTCAAAAAATATGGAAGGTCTATGCAAACTTCAAATATTCATGAATTTTTACATGATGCGTTTTTAGAATTATTTGATGATAGTATATTTAGATTGAGTAATATATGAACGTGATCTTTGAATGAATCATGATTTTCCTGACACCAAGAGGTTTTTTCTGAAGTAATTGTGACTCCAAATTAAATAGGTACGATGTAATTAGTAAGTAGGATACAAGACTCATGCTTTGTCTGACCATAAAGTCGTGCAAATTTATCAAGATCTCTATATTAAAATGCACTCGGTTAAATTATTTCATGGGGAAATATCTGATACCTAATAGAAAAAAAAAATACGATTATTCATTATCAAATCATTTTACATCAGTCAAAACAACCAAAGATGGATCCGGCAAGTTGTGGACCGTCAAGTGCGTTACAGAACTTAAACAAACATACTCAAAGAGATACATCACTACAGCATCAGAGGCTACATTTAAATGGACCACAACAGCAAGGAATACATCAATTTCGTCAAAAGCATCAAATTGATTCAAATTTAAATAATGATTTCAAACATTTTAACCAGAGTTCAAATGGACATGATTTTGCATCACTGTTTTTACAGCAAATGAATAGACCACAGTTTAATCAACAAGCAGAACCAAATATGAAACTACAACAAAATCAACAAGGTTGGGTTAATGATTTTTCTAACTTGAGTATTGAACATCAAAAACTAAATCAACAACACAATAATTGGAATCAACAATTTAATCAACAACGATCATCACAACAATTAGGGCCAATACGGGAGCAACAACAACAACACCAACCACAACAACACAATTATCATCATGCACATCAACAATATCATCCAAATTATTCGATGGGAAATTTTCAAGATAGATTACAAATGAACGCGATTCCACAATATAATCAACAATCAGAACATCAAGAAATGCATAAATTGCAAAATCAACACCAACAATTTGAAAATGAATTTGACATATTAGAAAAAGAATTACTGGAACAACAACAAGAACAACAAGCTTCAGAAATTGCCGTTGATGATTTAGACTCAGATAAAGAAAAATTTGCACAAACTGCGAAACTAGTTGAAAGTTCAATGAATCAAATTAATTCTCAAGATTCAAATATGAATGAAAAATTTCAAAATTCCGAATTTTTAAAATTAATGAGTTCAATAAGTAATAAACAAGTAGAATTAGAGGGTGACAAATTAGTTAATTCTGAAAATAAACAAGATGTTAGGGAAGTAGGGGTCCCTCAAACTACTATAAATCAACAAAGTGAGAATGTACAAGGAGAGACTCAGTCTACCCAAAATGTTTCTACTCAACAGGTAAATAACGACATACACAATATAGACTATCATCAGCCAATTCACACTCACATTCCATCAGAAGAGATGGACGACTGGTCATTTGATTCGATACCGAACTATCCACCACCACAACCGCAGCAAGTTAAGAAAAAGCAACAACCTGAAGAGTTAAAACCACAAGAGAATAGATTACCTGATCCTCTTTCACACATCAAAGATAATCAACTAGAAGGGATTCTTGACCCATTGACAGCTGCTAGAATTATTAGTGGTGGTCAAGTTAAAACTCGTGACTGGACTGATGTAGAAGGTCAAGATGATTGGTTAACTTCTGATGCTTTCCCTGGAATGAATACAAATCCTCATGTTCCATGGAGAAAAAATAATGTTATACATAATGACGATAATGAAGATTTTGGTTTATAGATTTAGAGACATCTTTTTATAGCCAAGAAATGAATAATTTATGCTTTGATTATTATTTTCAATGTCTCAGATATAAACTTCAAGTGTAAGGGTCTTGTAGTCGATTAATTTTAGATACACAAACCCAATTTGGGCTTGATATCAAATATAATTCAAGTTTCTGATTGTAATGACGTCAAAGAATTGAAATATTATATAGAAATTGTAAAAAATATTTGTCAAATGAGTCTTGAATGCCAATCCAAGCAATTGAGTTCAAAAGCCGATATTAGTCAGAAAGACTAAAAAGGAAACTTATAGAAATTGAATTCAACGGTAAATCTCATCAATTCACTCTCAGAGATCTTCAATTTAATCGCGATCTATTCACAAATTCCTCTAACACTATCGTAAGACATCTATGGATCAAAAAGGGGTGTAAATTTAAATTTATATATTTATATGCGGCCTGAAATCTAGTCCATCCCTACGCTTGCTTTTCTCACCCCTCCTTTATTTTGGTCGAACTTGACGCAGATTTTATTGGGCCCATCCGCTACCGAGTGGTACAAATTTTATAATTTCTTCTAAAGTTCCAACCGATTCGACTTAAGTTTAAAATTAATAGAGATGTTGCATTTGAAGAATTCAGATGTACATAGCTTAGAATTTTTATATACGTAGCAATCTCAACTATCAAAATTTAAGTAGAATCTGTTTTCTGTATGAGAATTATCTCATCTTATTTTCATATCCACCCCTCTTATGGTTGTTTATAGTCATCTTAAATCTGAGAATTGATGTATTAAATTTGTTGGGTCAACGAAAAAATATTGTTGGATTCAAAAAACTTTATTCAAATAATTTTACATTATTACAACCGAATAAATATCGACGTGATGAGATGCTATAGAAGTTTTCATTTCTCAATTGATTATTAAATCACTCAAGGTTTGGTCAATTCATTCAATATTTGTAACTCGTTTATTAACAATAAGCTGTCTTTATAAACAATCAACTTTTTGTGTAAGCTATATTTCGGAAAAACTTTTTCTTTGTTTCTTTTTCAAAGTTTTGTGTATTTCATTTACGTAATTTCTATATAGAGTATTACGTAACATATTATGTAACCCCGTGATATACAGATATGAATTATGAAATAATTTTAAAAAGAAAAGAGTTAAAGTGCAACAATAATTTTATAGAAAAAACACATCACAAAATACTCAATTTCATTTATATGATATCATCCCTTTCTAAAATTCATATAAATAAAAAAGTATTCCCGTTTACTAAATCTCAACAAATTCATCAATTGAAATTATATAAATCAAACAAACTTATACTTCCAAATAACTTTACAGATTATCAATTAATTCATAACAAATACAAAATGACTGCTTCAACACCATACAAAATAGAACATCCTTTTAAAGTTGCTATAATTGGATCAGGCAATTGGGGTACAGCAGTAGCCAAATTAGTTGCTGAAAATTGTGCTGAAAAACCTGAAATTTTTCAAAAGGAAGTACCAATGTGGGTATATGAAGAAGAAATAGAGAATGATAAAGGACAAAAAAGAAAGTTGACAGAAATAATAAATAATGATCATGAAAATGTTAAATATTTACCAGGAATTCAATTACCAACTAATTTAGTTGCAAACCCAGATATTGTTGACATTGTTAAAGATGCTGATCTTTTAGTATTCAATATTCCTCATCAATTTTTACCAAGAATAAATAAACAATTGAAAGGTAATGTTAAACCAACAGCAAGAGCCATATCATGTTTGAAAGGTTTGGAAGTTGATTCAGAAGGTTGTAAATTATTGTCTACTTCAGTTACAGATGATTTGGGAATATATTGTGGTGTTTTATCTGGTGCCAATATAGCTACTGAAGTTGCAAAGGGTAATTGGTCTGAAACTTCAGTTGCATACACAGTCCCAAAAGATTTCAGAGGAGAAGGTAAAGATATTGACGAATACGTATTGAAACAAGTTTTCCATAGACCTTACTTTCATGTAAGAGTTATTCAAGATGTTGTTGGTGCCTCGATTGCTGGAGCTTTAAAAAACGTTGTCGCTTGTGCAGTAGGATTCGTTGTTGGAGCAGGATGGGGTGATAATGCAAAAGCTGCAATAATGAGAATTGGTATAAAAGAAATCATTCATTTCGCATCTTATTGGCAAAAATTTGGTATAAAAGGCTTAGCACCACCAGATCCATCGACTTTTACTGAAGAAAGTGCAGGAGTTGCTGATTTAATAACGACTTGTTCAGGAGGTAGAAATGTGAAAGTTGCTAAATACATGGTTGAACATAAAGTAGATGCATGGGAAGCTGAAAAAACAGTCTTAAATGGTCAGTCATCACAAGGTATAATCACATCTAAAGAGGTTCATGAATTATTAGAAGCATACAAATTACAAAATGAATTTCCATTATTCGAAGCCACATACAAAATTATATATGAAAATGGTAAAGTTGAAGATTTACCAGCATTACTAGAAGGCGAAGAATAGATTAGAAAGTAAATATATTTATAACGATATAGGTAGAAATTAATTAATGATTGCATTCTTTTTTTTTTTTCAATTAGATTAATTAGCTATATTAGCTCTCAGGTTCCTAGCATATTAATGAATTTAGTAATGAATTTTTCTCCAATGGGTCGGAGCAGTGCAATTACAATTTACGGTTTTATTCCGTTTCGGAATGCTTCCATGGTGTTTAAATTTTGTTGGAGAAGTTAAATTATATCCTGGAATAGTATCTTTATTATACCAAGACCAATCATTAGTTACACCATTATCATCAAAATTATCATAAACTTGATTTCCAGTGTAAATTGTTCCATCCCAACAATACTTTTTAAAACATTTTTTACATTGATCAGTTTGTTCAATACCAAGTCTTTCTTCCTCTCTGTGAATAATTGCACATCCAACACAAACATCAAAATCTTCATCTAATGTACCATTCAATCTTGAAGCAACTGCAAATCCATTTGATATCATAGCATTACGTTCAGTCAAACTATATTCTAATTTGAAAGTCGATGTATTGCTCCAATATGTGAAAGGACGATTAGCAATATAAACAACTATAGGAACACCATAAATATTATCAGTTAATGTTGAAAGATTTTTTGCATCACATCCAAAAAATGTAGGTTTTGAAGTTAAATTTAAGTTTCTAAATGATGATTGACCTGGTACATATGGAAATGGAGTATTTTCACCAGCTTTTGAGAACTGTCTTTCATAAGTTGTAACTAAACTTGTACCATCTGGCCAATTCAAATAATCCGCTGAATTATCAAATGCTACTATACAGCTAACATTTCTTTTCAATAATGGATACAATGGAACATTTTGACCATCTTCCCCACCATCTACCAAATATAATGATTCTGATTCTTCAATAGTATTATTTGCATTGTTTTTGGAATAAAATGGATTTGGATCATAAATTGCAACATCTACATTTGCTTTTTCAATTGGATCTAATAAAATTTCAGTAATCAATTCTTTTAAAAAATCAGGAAGGGTTGAGTTATCCAAATATAAAACAACTTCATTGAAAACACTTGAACTAGTACCATAATAGAATCCAGTATTATCAAATCCTTGAACACATGATTCATCATTAATTGGTTGACCAGAATCTAACTTTGTTCCTAAATATTTTGACTGAACAAATTTACCTAAATATGGCGATTCACTTCCCAATTCAACAGGAGTTAAGGAGAAAACAGTACTATTGCTTGGACTAATATTTGTATTTGGTACCCTACCTAATGCAACCAAAATTGGAAATGGACTATAGTGATTTCTAAAATTTGTTTCATTCAAAACATCATTAAATCTATAACCAGCACCATAATAAGGCTTTGTAGTTAACAATGGATAACTTAAAGCTCTTCCCCAAACATCAGTGATACTAATACCAAATCCAGCTTCTTGTTTATCTAAAACTTGTTCACCAATATCAAACCACATTTCTAAATTTTCAACAGAATTATCAAAATAATTTAAAATTGAATTAGTTGTTTGCCATAATTGATTATTGTTGATTAATTCATCAATAGAAATTAAATTACTGGATACAACAGATCCAACCAACCATGAACCTCCTGATAAACCAACAATATAATTTGAAGATTGTAATAAACCACCTAATCCTTTACCATTTACAACATTAGTTCTTGAATCTAAAGCAGCATATTGACCTGCTCCACAAAGTTGTGCTCTATAACCACCACCAGAAAATGCTAAACCAATTGTTGGATTTGCTTCACTTAAAAACTTTGATGCATTAAAATAATCTAATTTACTTAAATAAGCTTCTAAACTTTGTTTTGCAAGAACATAATGTGATTCAATATAATTTGTTTCTTCTTTACTTAAACCTGTTGCTGATCTAACTAATGGGTTAATTGGACATGTAGACTTTTCTGGTTCATACCCATGAGATGACGCCGAGGTTGCCCAAGACGCAATTGAAATGACAATTATAAGAAATTCGAATAACATTTAAAATTGTATCAGTTGTATTGGTTTTATGAAAGTGTTTTATTCAAAAGTGGTTGTAAAATAAAACAATTTTTTTTTTTTTTGCAGCATAATTTTTTGTATGGTAAACAAAATTTTGTTAAGGAAAAATAAATTGATTTTTATCAAAATTACTAACTTTCAACAACAACAAGACACACTACTTTTGAGTGTCACGAATTAAAAATTCCAAAGATCGTCATGTCTACGCAAGTCAACGTTATAAAATCGAAATATTGCATTAATAAATTAAAATTAGTCTTTATTACCATCGAAAATTCTCCTTACCATGAATTTCCTTACTCTCTTTTCTTTAAATTTGGACCTGTTTCAAAAAACCCAGGTATCGAGTTACTAGTATAATCATTAGCAACAACAGTTAACCCACTTTCATCAAAATTATCACCTATTGGATTACCTTGATATATAGTTCCATCCCAACAATATTTTTGAAAACATTTTTTACATTGATCAGTTTGATCATGACCTAATCTTTCTTGTTCTCTTCTTATAATTGCACAACCTACACAAGCATTCCATTCCAAATCTATTGTACCATTTAATCTTGATGCAACCGCAAAACCATTAGAAATTATTGAGTTTCTTTCATCAATATCATATTCTAACTTAAATGTTGATGTGTTTGACCAATATGAGTAGGGACGATTTGCAAAATAAATTACTAAAGGAACACTGAATACATCATCAGCTAAACCTGTCAAATTTTTAGCATCACAACCGAAGAAAGTTGGTTTAGCTGTTAAATTTAAATTTCTAAAAGTATTTGAATCAGGAACGTATGGAAATGCGGAATTTTTCCCTTCTGCTGAAAATTGACGTTCATAAGTTTTAACTAAACTTGTACCATCTGGCCACTGTAAATTATCTGCTGAATTATCAAAAGCAAAGATCGTACTTAAATTACGATGCAATAAAGGATCCAATGGAACATTTTGACCATCTTCTCCTCCATCTACCAAATATAAAGTCTTTGATTTCGCGATTGATGTATCTGGATTTGAACTTTTGTAAAATGGATTGGGACTGTAATTAGCAACATCAACATTTAACTTTTCAAATGGATCGACAGCAAATTTGTTAATTAAATCTGTAATAAAATTGGGCAATTTAGTTTGACCTAATGTAAGTATTATTCCATTAAATAATGAGGAGGAAGTTCCAAATAAAAACCCAGCATTGTCAAATGAATTAATACAAGTTGATGAATCAACGGGATAACCATTATCTAATTCTGTACCCAAATACTTTGTTTGAACAAATGATTGTAAAGAAGGTGATTCACTTCCTACTTCAAATGGAGTTATTGAAAATACTGTACTGTTCAAATTAATAACACTAGTGCCTGGTGCTCTTCCATCTGCTACTAAAATAGGAAGTGGACTATAATGATTTTGAAAATTTGGTTGGTTTATAATATCACTGAATTTACTGCCTGCTCCATTGTTTGGTGAATTAGCTAATAATTGATAACTTAATGCTCTTCCCCAAATATCGGTAATAGTGACATCAAATCCTGCACTTTCTTTACCATGAACTTGTTCTCCAATTTTGAAATAAGCACCAATATCTTTCAAAAAATTACCAGAAGGTGATAAAATTGAATGTTCTGTTTGCCAAAGTGAATTTTGATTAATTAAGTCATCAATTGAAATCAAGTTATTCGACACTAATGATCCAACAAGCCATGCACCACCAGATAATCCTGAAATGTAACTCGAAGATTGTAAAATGCCACCTAATCCTTTACCATTTACAACATTAGTTCTTGAATCTAAAGCAGCATATTGACCAGCTCCACAGAGTTGTGCTCTATATCCACCACCAGAAAATGCTAAACCTATAGTTGGATTTGCATTATTAAGAAAATTAGATACATCAAAGTCTTTCAAATTAGCATCATTAAGGAAAGTAGCCAAATTTTGCTTTGCAATTTGATATCTTGAATTGATATATGATTGTTCATCTGGATTTAAGCCCGTTGTTGATGATCTAGTCAATTGACCACCAGGACAAGATACTTTAACAGGAGCATAACCATCTGAGGATGCAGCTATAAATGATGCCGCTATAATTGATAAATGGTATAATATTAACAATAATGATAAAAGCATTTCACTTGTAGATGTTGAATCAGTTTGAAAACTAAACCTGAAAGTGAATTTAGGAATTAATTGGGAACCAGTTCCATTATATTTGCAAATTGCATAACCTTGATTATACTTCACATCTTGTTATTAATATTTATGTTTATGATTGACTATTGTTGATTATACAACGTGCAACATAATTAGCCCTAAACCTCGATTCTTTTTTCTATCTTGCAACAAAGATACGAGTGAACAATAGATCTTTGACAATAGGAAATAGGAAATTATCGAGGTTCTCTAAAAAAGATTTATGCACGTTGCAGTGATAACTCGAAGATCAACAACTTTTTTTTTTTTTTTTCGAGTTTCTAATGCTGATCTTTTCAATACAATAGGAATATCAATAATAGTCTTGCGCGTATCAATTAACTAGTAACTTAGACCCTTTAATGATAAAACAAATTCGTATTCAAACCATTACTTCTAAATATGATTTTCATATGTTGTTTTCCATCCAAATGGTTGTATTTGAGCCACGCTATTTTTAATTGAAAAACTGACTATAATTGTCTGTACTAATTTAAATTTTTGATTTATAATCTATTGTAAATTTGGGACACGTGAATCGCAAACTAATCATAATGAAATGAGACAAATTTAGCATTTTTATCTCTCTCGATTGCAGGTGTAAGTCTCCACGATTAAAATTTAAAAGATATTCAAAGAATTTATCACTTTTACAAAATGCAAGAGAAGATAAGAATTAAAGAATATTTTTGAAACAAGTTCAGATCAGGAAGTTATGCGGCTTGAATTTTCCACTAAGAAATAAAAGAAAAAAGCTTAGCAGCATGAACCAATTTTAGAAGCAAAGATAGAGATCATATGAATTGAAACTAAGAATTATAACTTTCAACTAACCTAAATAACGATTTTATTTGCATGCCACATCTACCTTCAACAGATAGTCGGGTCAACTACGATCAATTCAGAAATACCCCTACACTAAGAGAGACAATTGCTCAAAAGGTAGCAAGTCTAATTCATACTGGCAAAAAATTTAAAGAATGGTTCATTGAACAATCAATTCCTATCAAAGCTTTACTAGTATTTGGTTTCATAATATTGGTAATATTGGGAACATTGTTTATTATTTTTCATAGCTATTTTATAAGAATATTGATACTGATATCAAATGAGTGGCATGATTTAAAATATGGTAATTTGATTATATTTTCATTGATATTTATAGTTGGATTTCCACCATTAATTGGATTTTCAGCATTAAGTTTTCTTACTGGAATGATATATGGTTTTCCACAAGGATGGCCAATTTTAGCATCAGCTGCAGTTGCAGGTTCAACCGCTTCATTTTTGATCTTTAGATATTTTTTAAATAATCAAGCGAATAAACTAATGGCATATAATGAAAATTTCAAAGCTTTTGCGGAAATTTTAAATGAAGATAATTCATTGTTACTATTGATATTGATAAGATTGTGTCCGTTACCTTATTCACTATCCAATGGTGCTTTAGCAGCAATTCCAAATCTACCAATAACGACATATGTATTAGCCACAATCATTACATCACCAAAACTATTAATACATTTGTTTGTTGGAGCAAAATTGAAAGACTTAGGTGATAATGAAAGTTCGACAACAAGCAAGATAGTGGACATTATAAGTATAATAATCACAGGTAGTGCAGCTACTTTAGTAACTTATATAATTTATAACAAAATGCAAATAAAATTGGCAAGTTTTCGTCAAAGAGGATTTGTGAATGATGATGTATTGGTATTTGGTAATTTTGATGATGATTTGGAGATGGGAAGTCATAATGAAATTGAATTAAATTCTGCTGATTATGATACTGATAATTTTATAATAAATGAAGATGAAGAAGACGTTGATAATGAATCGAATATACAGGCTGATGATAGATCACACAAAAGTCAATCTAGTAAGTAATATGAATAGAGTCACATAGATTATGTACAAATATTAATACAAATAGATTAGAAATATTAGACATGGCAAAAAGTTAACGATCGTAGTAAATGATAGTAAATGATAGAGATATGATCAAAAATGTGGGATAGGATCGTTTTTTTTTTTGAAACTTGATCAAGAGAACTCTTGACTGAACAGCTGAAGTTGAATCATAAACAAATTCAAACGATGTCTCTTTCTCTTTAATATCTAGAATCATCGCTGTTCGACTGAGAAATACTCTCGTACCTTTTGGCTGACTGTTTCAGCCGTTGATCTTGCTATAACCACTTACACGAACTTGCACTTCTTATGCATCAAAAATATTGCCAGTTCTTTTTAAGTCGATCTTGTTAACTTTATTTTCCAGTAGCAATTCTTCTGAAATAATTAGTGGAGAAAGTTTTAAAACCAAGTAGTAATCAACTTTGCGATCAATTTGATTCTAGAGTTTGCCATATTCGTTATATCAAACAATTCTTATGTAATTTCTTGAATAAAAAATAAGCTGCATCCGTACCGCACACGTTAAGAGTAAACCATATTATTTCAAAAAATGAGCGCAAAAACATTTTGAAACAACCACAATTTGATTCAAAACAGGTTTGAGAAGTAGTTTAGAATCCTCAGTATTTTGAAGACTTGTCAAAGACATTTTTACTTGCTCGAATCTATTATGGGTATCTATATAAAGTAATACAAAGAATACATTTTACAAAATACTTAGTAGGTTGTTGTTTTTTTTTTTTTGGTTTAGTTGCAAATTTTCAAACAATTAGTTTCAAATAAACTTTAAGAATGTAGAAGCGCTTATAAGCGTGAAACAAATTAGTTAATGAAGCTAGTGACACTCGATTAGCATTGTAATTAATAGTTTGTTGAAGTAAATGTTTCGAGCTATATGGATTTTTTGAAAAATATAATTCTATTCTATGAAAGCATTTTCAATTTATCGGAATCGAAAATTGTTGTTAGTATTTTTAAATTAACCAATTAAATCAATTAGAAATATTATTACGTTATATAATAGTAAAATAATATGTCACATATTTATAAAGTATGGTAGTGTATTTAGTGACAATTTAAGAATTATTTAGAATTATTAACTTTTATACACACACACACAATAAATTATAATACAGTACTATATTACTATTACTATTACTATTACTATTGTAGTTATTATTAATAATTATATTAGATCATTGCTTTATCAATTACTTTACAAATAACATTTACAAAAGATCATTTATATTTACAATAAATTAGTATATCACATTACATATTACAGTTAAAACATATTTGACTTCAGTTCAAGGTTTAGACTTACAGGAAATACAGCAAACACATCCCCAATTTTAAATTCATTTTCAAAAATTTGCATTTTAGATCAGATAACCATATATATTCTCACCAAGCACTAAGATTATGATAGCAAGAAGATCATTATCGACGATACAATTGACTAAGAGGTTTTTATCACAAGAAATTAAAACTAATAGTAGTAATAGTAATAAAAGATACATACAAACAATACCTTTATCAACCGGTAATACTAATCCATCTTCATCTTCATTTTTTTATAATAATGATCAAAATAGAGAACCAAAACTTATAGATAGGAATGATACAAGTAGTAACACCAAAACTCCTTTAAATAAATGGGCTAAACATTCGTTAGGATTTCCATCATCACCTATTTCATCACAATCACCAAAACCTCAACAACAAATACCTCAATTACAATCACAATCACAATCACAATCTCAAGTACCAGTACGGAGGCTGAGGACCTCGAGGTTCAAAAAAGAAACAATGCCTCAACAACAATCACAGCAACAGAAACCATCAGAACCAGCTTCTGAAATAATAGATATAGCATTTGATCCTGAAACTCAAGCAGCATCATCTTCAATACAAAATACTAAATCTACTCAAGCATCAATACCCAAAACCACATCAACTATACCCACTACAAATACAACATCTACTCCTAAAAAGAAAAGAACTTTGAAACCAAGAAAAGCATTAATAACATTATCATCAAATGCAATAAAACATTTACAAGCTTTATTAGATCAACCAACTCCAAAATTAATAAGAATTGGTGTTAGAAATAGAGGTTGTAGTGGATTAACTTATAATTTAGAATATGTTGATAAACCTGGAAAATTTGATGAAACTGTTGAACAAGATGGTGTTAAAGTATTAATAGATTCAAAAGCATTATTTTCAATTGTTGGTTCAGAAATGGATTGGTTAGATGATAAATTAAGCTCAAGATTTATTTTTAAAAATCCAAATTCAAAAGGTACTTGTGGATGTGGAGAATCATTTATGGTATAAAGAGATGAAATATATATTTAGTATAGTTTAAATACTAAAATTAATAGTTAACGCAGTGATGAATGTTTATTATATTTATAAAATTTTAACTTAAAAAATTGTAATATCTCTTTTATATTACTCCTTTACTGTATTTTTCTACATTCAAAATAAGTTGCATCAACATCATTTGGTAAAGAACAAAAATATTCATTTTTTTGCATTATTTTAAATAATTCAATTGAATTAATACCTAATTTTAAACAAGTTTTACCATTATCGTTATTTGAAGTACATATTATCAGTTTTTTTAAATCTCTTTCACCATCTATAATAAATAAATTTGATATAGGATAACTTTCTAAAAATTTAGTAACTACTCCAGTTACTTCTTTTGTATTTATTGTTTGAACATTTATATTTGATGTTTGTTCAATTGTTTTAGAATCAGTTGTTGCATTTGATGATAATTGTTTATGACTTAATTGGTTTAACGTGGTTTCAATATCTGACTCTTGATTGTTTAATTGTTGTTGATATGATTGAGTATCTTTTGGATAATTTGAATCAATTATCGGTGATTGCGGTGTAGTTAGTTGACTATGAGATCTCTGTTGAAGATTTGTTGTTGGCAATGGTGGTTGTTGTTGAGGAGGAATTTCTGATTTAGTTGATCCGAATGATAACCAACCCATTTTACTTTATATTATATGATTTATATGCTAAGTTTGAAAATTTTGGTAAACTGTAGATAATAGTTGCTGATATTATATTTTACAAATGCAATATATAAGAGCTAGTATATACAGGATAAATTCTAGACACCAACTTTTATAAACAGTAATGTAATATACACCCATCATTCACACAAACTACTCAAGCTCAATGAATTATTCAAAAACATGTTTTTAAACTTTCATTCATTCTCATTAAAGTGGTATAATATTGTTTATACTTGAGATAATCCAATCCAATTGGACCTTGTTTTCCAGATTTTTTTCCTTTTTTACTTTTTTGATTCTCCTTCTCCATGTCTGCTAATGGTTCCTTCTCCTCATTTCTATTGTTATCCAACCAAGCATCAATCTGTTTCACCCAATCAAATTTGAAATCATATTTAATAAAGTTAGGACAATCATAATCCATTCGTAGTATCGTACTAACTACTTTTGATTCTAATGTATCAACACTAGATTCAATTTCATCTTGTTCAGTAACTATTAGTTTATCAAGTTTTGGATTTGGTGCAGCAGTAGTATGATTAAAGATAAAACATAATGTGTTCAATAACCTTTCATTAATCAATTCATCTTCTGTTATTGGAGGTAGACCTAAAAATTTCTTACGTTTTAAATTAAAATCTCCTCGTTGAAATTGACGTTTGAGTAATGTCACGTATTCATCTGAAGTAATAGTTGGAGTATGATATGGAGAATTGTCTACTTTGAATAATGATGGAGAACATTCAAAATTTCTTAATTTGTAAAATCTCTTGTAATATGCTAATAATTTTGATTTGAAATTGGGTAAAGATTTGATTTGTTGTTGGGTTGTTTGTAGATTTATTGTTGGTTTGTGAAATAGTAGACCTTTTCCATTTGAACGTAATGTAAATTTAAGTTGGTCCATTAATTGAATTAAATTGTATCATTATATTTTTTTTGTGTATGAATGTAATTTGGTTGCAAAATTCAAGATCTTATTATAATCAAATTATCATAAGAACATGTCACTCAATATACGTAAAAATGATATATACTATATGCTAGAACATAACTTGGACTTAAAATTGGGTCCAGTTGTTATTCCAGCTTCAACTTTAGCTATCAACATAAAGATATTCATAAACAATCACAAACTTATCGAGGACGATTCAAATACAGATTTAATTCAATTAATTTCATCCAAATTCCAAAAGTTTTGGACCCTATGTGACTATTCAACTACCGAAGAAGTGCTGAGAGATTCACAACATTCATTTTCGATCATTTGCAAAGAAGAATTATTCAGAGACTATAATAGATGTATTACTTTATCATCAATAGACATTTCGATTTATGCATTAACTAATTCCACTGATTTGATGCTTGATGAATTACTATTGGATTTCAATTATTTGCTAACATCCTGGTATATCTCAATTGAACAAATATATCCTTTTGTATTTTCAATCAATGGTAGGAAATTTATTAAACTAAATTTACACTGGCACAAACGAATGATGTTAGAAGTGTTGGGTTCAAATACTTTCATTGATATAAGCAGGTTTATATTACCATTAATTGGAATAACGAAATCAACATTTATAACTTTGAGTTTATTGAAAGATTCAAAATCTTACCCTTCAATTCTTGCCGAATCAAATCTAAATACCAGGAAAAGCACTAGCATTATAAAATCATTTCCATTACAAATAATTGATATGAATGACGTTGATTGACCTGATATTCAAAATCTATTTGATTTATTGTGTTCAATATTTGAGTTGGTAATTAGTAAGCCATTGAAACATAGTCCTCCAAAAATTGGTTTTTGAATTTTAAGTCCCCCAACTTAAATGTATTTTTCCGAAATAATATCTCATGCGGAGGGTCCTACCAAAAGTCCGAAGTTTCAAAATGATTTTAAAAAGGTCCAATTTTTTTAAGCTAAGTCCAATACTTTGAGTTACCATTTTGTTTTTTGTTCTTTGTCAAACCTATTCAATCAAGTCATGTCATCACCTTTAAATTTAGCCATTGTTGGAACAGGTATTTTCGCTACAGATACACATTTACCAACTATTAAAAAAATTTCAAATTTGAAACCAATTGCAGCTTATAATAGAACAAAATCAAAAGCAGAAACATTTGCTGAAAAAGCAGGTATATCAAAAGAAAAAGTATATGATTCATTAGAAGAAGTTTTTAATGATTCTAAAGTTGATTTTGTGGATGCATTATTACCAGTTCAATTCAATTTAGATGCCGTTAAATTAGCAATTGAAAAAAACAAACCAATATGTTTTGAAAAACCTATTGCTGCTAATTTAGAACAAGCTAAAGAAATTGTTAAGTTGAGTGAAAAAACGGATTTACCAATTGCTGTGTTGGAAAATTGGTCATTTTTAAAAGCTATCAAAATTATTAAAAATGAAGTGTTACCAAAAATTGGAGATATTATTGGTTTTACTTATAATGCAACTGGACCATGGAATGATGAAAACAAATATCTTGCTACCGGTTGGAGATTAAAACCTGAACATATAGGTGGATTTTTAAGTGATGGAGGAGTACATCAATTAGCTCTTTTGATTGAAGTATTAGGTGATGTCGAATCCGTTAGTGGTTTAACCAAACAAGTAAGAGAACAAAGTGGAACTGATGACATCTTATTTTCAACAATGAAATTGAAAAGTGGAGTTATTGGTACATTTACATATGGATCAGCATTTGGAGCAACTGATAAATCTACATCTTTTACTATATTTGGAACAAATGGTTCAGTTACATATGATTGGTCTCCTTCATTAAATAAACCTACAATTTCTTACCAAACTGGTACAAGCGGCCAAACTAAGAGTGAAAAGACACTTATTGAAATTGATGAAGTAAACACTTTTGAAGAAGAATTTAAAAATTTTGCAGAAGCTGTAATAAAGAAAGATAAAAATTTGATTGTTGTACCACCATCAAAAGCTTTTCATCATTTGGCGATTGTGGCTGCTGCTTTGGAGTCATCTTCAAAAGGAGGATCTAATGTAAAAGTAGAAGTTGTTTAGAGAAATAGAGAAAAAATGCTAAATTCATAGAACAAAATTAACGTTAAAACCTCGATTTTATTTGACCACTATATATACTAAAGACGCATTTTCTTGCTCAATCTCAATAGACGAAGTATGTAAAAATGTAATAAGTCCTAGTAAAAACGATATTCATGCTGCGGCCATTTTTGTTAGCGTCGAGTTAAATGTAGCAGTGAAAAACCCGTCTTCGATTTCGTCTTTCTTGTACCTCAAGTATTTTACCTTAATTAATGGCTGAGTCGATGATCCTGGCGTTGGCATTACATCTTTGGCAATCAATAGTAAGTTAAGCATTCAAATTTTTTAATCAATTATTAAGCTTAACTTTATCGACCTCTTCGTCTAAATTTCTATCACTCCAATTAGGATTCTATTGTCGTAAGTAATAATGCTCATTATATCTGCGGACATTTATATGGATTTATCTCATATGTGAACAGTCTCATATCGTTAAAAGTCTAGAAACCTGGAAATATGATATTACAATATTGGGTATAATATGGTTGATTGAAGTGGGTTTTATCAGACAAAATGCTGATTTGTAGGTTTAATGGTATGCGTCCCATACAAAAGTTGGCTTTTTATTTATCAATCTGCTAGTCCATCTGTCAATACCGCTGAAATAGTAGCTTCTAAAATTTCAGATACAGTAGTGATCAACGTAGCAGAAAATGCGTCAGCAACTGTTGCATGTGATGTCGCTATCAATGAAGCGGTAAAATCTCTTTCTTCAACATTCAGACTTTTCTTTCCAAAACTCAACAACCAGCCAAATATGTTAAAAATTTTGAAGAAAGACCATAACAAGATTCTTATTGGTCTTCGTAACACTCTTCTATAAATGACCCAAGAGCAGCATAATAAAAAAAACCCAACACTCAAATAAATCCTTTGTCTATCTTGCTTATCTTGTTTCTCAATAAATTTAATTATACCCTTCAGTTTATTTAATAAATCACTAAATTGAATAAAATTCTCATTTAATTTCGCCAAATCTTTCGTTTGTTGATCAATTGAATCAATATTTAATTCAGATTGTAGTATGGAAGCCGATAATAAATCTCTCGAAGATTGTAATGAGGATGTGATTTTGTTGTTCTGTTCTTGAATTTGTTGAGCGATTGACTTTTCATTGGCTTTTTGTAACGATCTATTTGAAAATAATTCTTCTCTCATTTGAGACTCTGTGGATTCGTTCCCAATTGATGATAAGTCAGTTAGATTGAAATGATCTAATCTCCATTCTTGTAAATTTCTATCTCGTGTATCGTTTATATAAATTTCTAAAAATTTTAGTTTTGATTTTAAAGATTTATATTTCAAGTCATAAATTTGATAAGTGGATGAATCAGCTGCTTTAGGGTTGCTTAATTTTACTATTCGAAGGTAGTCTTTGAAAGTTAGAAGTAATTTATGGATTTGTGAAAAAATAGTTGATGTAGCAATTGAGTATTCTTCTTCATCTTTAATGTCTGTTGTTTGAACCAATAAGTCTAATTGTGAAAACACTTGGTCTTGTATTTGATTTAGCTTCTCATAGATGTCCATTATCAATGATGTAATGTGGTTAGAATTTAGATCATTAGTTTTGAAATTAAATCTCAAACATGTATTAAAAAACCAAAAAATAAATCAATATGATTTTGCAACTAAAGCCAAAACCCACGGCTGATTCAACATGACGAAAAAAAAAGGTACAAAGAAGCCCATGGATCCATCTAAGATAACACCTGAATACATAGAGAAACAACGACGACTAAGAAATGAAAGGAAAGAAAATGAGCGGAAAGAGAAAGAAGCTCGAGGTGTGTTCGATTCACCTGGACCAATTGAAAAATTTATCAAGCGCCCCTTCCTTGAGGTGGAGCCACTCGATGATTCCAAATTTAATATTGCTATAATGAGCTATAATATGCTAGCTCAATGTTTGATTCGAAGAGATTTATATCCAACTAATGGTAAAATATTAAAGTGGTCGGTTAGGTCAAAGATATTACATGAGGAAATAAATTGGTATAATCCAACCATTTTATGTTTACAAGAATGTGACAAGTTTCAATATTATCATTTTTGGCAGGAAGAATTGAAAAAGTTAGGGTATGACTCGAAGTTTTATAGATATAATACGAAAAATCATGGACTTGTCATTGCATTTAAGTTAAATTATTTTACTTGTAAATATCAATCTTTCATAAAATATGACAATCATATTAATTATTTGCCTGATGAAGTCAGACTCCCGGATGCTAGAATCATCACAAAGAACGTTGGCTTTATGTGCTTTTTGGAATTTAAACCAGAATTGTTGAACAAGTATTCATATTTACTGAATAAACACGGGATTATTATTGGGACCACTCATTTATTTTGGCATCCTTTTGGTACTTATGAAAGGTGCTTACAAACATATATGATTCTACACAAGCTCAAAGAATTTCAACACACATTGAGTATACTTTTGAAAACGAATAACGAATTTTATTCGTTCTTCACGGGAGATTTTAATTCAGAACCATTTGATGCTCCATATTTATCGATGGTAAACAAACCTGTTGTGTACGAAGGTTCAGTGAAGAATGCTTTAGGTTGTTCATTGAGTTACACTTTTTCAAAAGAACGATCATTGGATGACGAAGACGAGGAAGAGGAAGTTGAAAAGGATGAAGATAAAATGCAAGAAGAGGATGATAGCGATAATGATGATGAAAGTGGTCAAGAGGATGAATCGAAAGTTCTCGACCAGAGAGAGATCGAAAGACAAAATAACCCGAAAAATCCAGAGCCAGATGTTTTCATACCGACCAAAGAGCTGGAAGAAATTATGAGTCAACTTGAAAATGCACATAATGATTTAAATGTCATTGCGATTTCTCTATATTCTGTTGGCTATAAAATTGTTGATCCCAAAAATGCTTTGAACACGAACAATGAACCATCATTTTCAAACTGGGTAGATAAATGGAATGGGATGCTAGATTATATAATGATAATAATTCCATGGGATAAGAATGAATTTAATAAACCATTAAACAGTGATTCACCACAAAAACTTTCAAAATATGGTATTAAATTAACAAAACTACTTAAATTACCAACCCCAGAAGAAATGGGTGCAAAACCCAATGGACAGCCTAGAATGAATCAATATCCATCCGATCACTTATGTATAATGTGTCAAGTCGAGCTTTTATAATCCCTATAATCTTTTATCTATTCAACATTGTATCTACTAGATCTTCCAATGGTCCATAATCTTTCCTGCTTATCAAATTGAATTCAGTAGCAAATAACACATAATGTTTCAAACTTGTATTTAAATGACTTTGTAAACCTAATTCACTTATTTCATGAAAATGATGACAATATATGTGAGCATAAATTCTAAATAATCTTTTTACTATGGTTTTAACTAAAGTTGGAAATTGATGTGGAAATGGTGCCCCAATTTTAGAGGGAAAAATGTTATCGTTGTCAAAAAAGTTTTGGACCCAATTCATTAAATTCTCGATATATTCACAAGCTGGTAATGATACAGGTTTCTTAGGTGAAGATATTATTGTGGCACTATTATAATTGGAAGATACACCATTTGGATTAGAAGGAGTAGGATTGGAATCTTGCCATAAATATTCATATTCTTCAGTTGCTATCATTCTTGGGCATGTCACTGGGGAGCAAAATTCAGTAATTGCACCGTATAACATATTTATCTGATTATAAAAGTCTACCACGTGGATAGCTAACCATTCGTTCAAATCTTCGTCTCTTGGTAGTTTTACTGCTTGAATTAAAGCATTATCCGACCCTAAAGTTTGCTCAGCATAACTTCTTATATCTTTATGTGATGACACTGGTTGACCAATTTGCGATTGTTGTTCTTGTGAAAAAGCTGGATCCTTGTTTATGGTTTGAAATTGATTCAAAGGCACCTGTTGATGTGTATTTTGTTGTTGTTGCTGGATTGGAAAGGCTGAGTTGTTGATTGGTTGCGGACTAGATATAGGGGATGGTTGCTTTAATTTGAAACCTCTTGTTGATCTTAAAGAGTGTGTGCTAAAATTTTGAAATAACGCCATCTTTCCCAGAACAAAAAATGGTAACTAGTAATCAATAGTGGTAGGTAGAAATTGGTTTGAGCAAAGAAGTTCAGTTGTGATAAAGTAACTTGATGTTTCTTTTCAAGTGATAAGAATGATGGATCCAAGTTATAAAATTGTAATGTTTTGATTATTTCCATTTTGGTAAATAGCTATGAATTACGTAATTACGTATGGAAAATTACATAATAAAAAAAGCAGTTGGTAGTGACAATTTCAATATCAAAAGGGCGAAACAGCTTTATGTAGTAAGCAAGAAAACAGTACATGTTATCATTCAATTCTACAAAACTTAATCAAACTAATAATGGAGGTCAATCCAATAACGCTACATAGGAAGGGATCAGAAAGGCTGCCATCTACGGAAACCAAGTCGGTCGACGAAGTGAATGATAACTCTTCAATAAACCAACCAGTTACAGATGAAAAGGAAGACATTAGCGTGGACAAATTTGTTGTTAATGAATCACAAAATGAAAGTGATAAAGAACAGGTCGGTTCAACAAACGATAAGAAAACTGATGAAATTCATGAAGAAACATACGATAGAGAAACTGATAAGACGCATGATGCATCCGAGTCATCGCCTTTAATTTTGGAGTCTAATACCCAGAAAAAGAAAAAATCTGTTCGAATTGTTGAGCAACCGAAAGTGATAGAAGATCAAGCTTTGGAAGGGCAAACATCTGATGATGAACTGGACGGTGATATAGGTGAAGAGCAGAATGAAGACAAAGTCGAAAGATTTAAAACAGATGAAGTAGATAATGGTCCTCCAGAAGTGAGTTTAACTGAAAACCCACATGGTGAACAAACTAATAATCAATCAAATGATGAAAAGAAAGATGATGACGACGAGTATGATCCTGAAATAGATCAACCCGCTGTACCTAATTTACCCCCAAAACCATCATTACCTACAACTTCGTCATCAAAAACAACACCTCAAACCCTGAATTTGCCAAAAGCATCGGATTCTGTCATTCGTCAAGCATTTGAATACATCATTCAAGATGAAATTGCAAAAAATGCAGAAATTCTACAATTAGGTTTAGATCAACAAGCACAAATATTTCAGAAACGCATTGATAGTTTGGGAGATAGCTTTCCTGGTAGTCATATGAATTATAATCAAGTTTACTCATATAATAAGCCTTTCAAAAATTTGAAAGACCCAGTTCCATTGATACCAATTAATGAATACTGTCGTAGACCAAATATAACAGCTCCAATGTCAGAAGAAGAAGAACAAGAATACGAAGATTTCATAGAAAGGGAAAATCATTATATGAATTTGCAGAATTGGGATGAGTTTCCAGATAAACTGAGACTATTTGTTGGTAACTTACCAGCTAATACTATTTCAAAACAAGATTTGTTTCGAATTTTCTCAAAATACGGAGAAGTCATTCAAATTGCTATAAAAGCAGGTTATGGATTTACACAATTTAGAACAGCAGAAGCTTGTATGGAGTGTATCAAGGGAGAAGAAGGTGTTCCATTACACAACAAAACATTGAGGTTAGACGCGTCAAAACCTCAAAAATCAAGACGTTCTGGTAATCCTGAAGTTAATAATCCAAATTTTAATGGAAGAGGACGAGAAAGACAAGCTGATGATGAGCCAAGTAGAAAGAGAATTAAAGGCAATTGTGATTGTAGTGTGTTTATTACTGGGAAATCATCTGTATTTTTCATCAGAAAAGTTAAAAAAACATTTGCTAATGCTCAAATTACTGTTGACACTGAAGATGTCACTCAAAAGAATATTACTGATGTGCTTAGTGAAGCTGCTTACTCTGGTGTTTTAGGTGCTTGTGTTATTAAAGAACAAAAAGTTGATCTTCAAACTTATGAAACTCAACTAAATGGAGGAATAAAATTTGATGAATATGCAGATATAGATCCGGAAGAGGCTGCTGAAATTATGACCAAAGTGAAATTAGCAAAATATGGAGACAATCCACCGCCTTATTTTCCTCAAGATACAAGTTATAATGATAATGATAAACACAACAATAAAACTGGTGGCCGCCATCATCATAATGAAAATAATAGAGGAAGAAACTTTGGAAATAGAGGTGGGAAAGGTGGTAGAGGTGGTAAGGGAAGATTTAATGATAATTTTAATCGAAATAGAAACAACTTTAATCAAAATTGGTCGAATGATAATCAAATTCCCCAACAACAACCATACATTCCACAGCAACAGCCATATGGTCAAGTTCCACAAGCTCAGTTTTCACCTTATATACCACAAGTGCCTCCACAACAGCATCAGGACTACAACCCTTATGGTGCACCTCAACTACAAGCACCTCCTCAACCAAATTTCAATCAATATGGAGTTCCAATACCTCAGCCTCATCAACCAGCACCTAGCAATCAGAACTATTTGCAAACTTTACAATCTCTTGACCCGGCTCAAGTTCAAAATATGATAAATCTATTACAACAGCAACAGCAACAACAACACGGTACTTCTCCTTTGATGTCAATGAACCCTGCTCAACAGCCACCGCCTCAACCGCAGCCAAGTTTCAGGGGACCTACAATAAATTATGGAAGTTCTGATTTGCGTAGAGATGGTAGAGGTCCAAGAGGAAATTATGGACCTAATCCTGTTAATAATCAACCTTATGGAAATGTACCTCAACCCCATCAAACCACTACTCCTAACCCAAATTCTAGATACAATAACCCAATTCAAAATAATGCTCAAGCAACTGGCCCAAATGCATTGCTTTCTAGATTACAATCAAATCAAACTCAAAATGCAAATAGTTCCTATTCTCAACCTCAATCAAATCAGCAAGATTCGAATGCATCACTTTTGGAAACTTTACAGAAGCTTTCAGGAAATTAACCTTAATTGATGAGCTATTATTGAGCCGTTGCATTGGTTACATTGAGGTACATTATTCATTATGATATGATCGTCATTTAAGTTTATAATGTTCACTATGATGAATGTTTTTATATTTACTAAATAATAAGCCCTACTTTTCTGAACATCCAACTGACAATATTTCTTTTCCAAGGTTATCTAGCATGACCTTCTCAGCCAAGCGTAATGGATATAAATGATACAGTAAAGTTGATTGAATAACTCATGTTAGCTAATTACTATTCCTAATTGTGACTATGATACACCTGACTATATCAAAATTTGATTCATAATTAGTATACTAACTATCCAATTAAGATAGCAAAAGGGATTTTGAGGAGATAAAACTTCAACAACGAAAACGATATTGTCAGATCTGCTACTGTTATTTACAAATTAAAGCCTTTTTTGAGTCAACACACATTCCTCTTGTGAACGTAAAAACTAGGTAACAGTACTCAAAATTGTTAGATCATATCTTAACCAACTTAATAGCATTAAACTTGAGAGAACCAAATAAAGCAAAATCAAGTAATCTTTAGAAACCACGTATTTCATTTCTTTTATGAAAATTATGGTATATGTACTGAAGTGTAGTTTGATTTCATAGAAGTCTCGATTTTATCGATCGTTTTGTCTTAAGTTCCTATTGTTTTTAAAAAATTCAATGCTGGTAGTATTTACTCAGTATGAAACTATCGGAAGTAGCTCATTTCAAAATTGAGAAGTATGAGAGAACTTTGGGTCGAACACTTAATTTTTGATAGTATGTCAGTAGAGTCTAAACAGCTTCAGATGTCAGAAAACACATGTGTTTGATCATTCATTACATTAAAATTCTGATTTTATAAAAGCTCTTAAAACTCTAATATAAGATTAAGTAGATGCTTCTTCATTTCTCAAATTCTCAAATTCCTCTTCATTTTCCAAAATTCCACTGACTGATATGACTCCACACTCATTAAAAACATCCAAAATCTTCTCAGCATCTTCAAACTTTAATTTTGCAAATTCTTTATTAATTTCATCTATATTTTCGGTTTTGATAGCATTTTGAAATTCAATAGGTAATTTTTCATGAAATATTTTATATTCTGGAGTACCTTCTGACGGAATAGCTACAGATAGTTTTGTATTATCATCTAATGCTCTTAGTTGAAGTAATGCTTCTTCTTCTTGACCTTCATTACCTTCAGCTCTTGCCGCTTCTTCTTGCTTAATGATTTCACATCGTTTCGTGATATGATTGACAAGATTAGTGTATTCTTCTTTGAATAATTGCTCTACTTTCGGATCTTTATCTTGAAATTTGCCAAATAGTAATTTAATAGCTCTTATCGTATCATCTTTTGTATTCTTATTGCCTTTCAATTGGGTGACATATTGAATTATTAGTGATTGATGTATTATGTTTTTAGCTTTTGAACTGTCATTACTTAATTGTGCATCAAAAGCAGTCATTAATAAAGCGTCTTTTTGCGATTCGGTACAAATTTTGGTATGTTTAATGAGGTAATCAGCTGACTCGGATAAGTTTTCAGCTGCTATACTGCCAAATTTTTCGGTTTCTGGTAAAATTTCTAATTCATCTAGTAGATCTTTATCCGTTTTAGGTTTTTGAGATTCAACATTAGCTGATGATGGAGAATTAAGGGTTTCAGTGGTGGTAATAGTTTCTTTTTGAGATGATGATGGGGTTGTTTGCAGCTTTTCTTCTTCGTCATCTTCTTCTTTATCTTTATTCAAGAATGACCTATCAAAACCAGTATGTAAATCATCACTCACGATCAATTGAGCTTTTTGGTTCAACAAATCATCCAACTTGATGGTTTGTTTACTCAAAACGTCATCGATTTTATTTCTATGTTCTTTCAAATACTCTATCAATTTGTTTCCATCTGATTTAGCATCCTCGTGATCCTCTTTTATTTGTACAAATAAATCTTCAATCATTTCATTGTATGGTGGAAGATTATCAACTTCTTCTTTGCTGAAAGTCAAGTCTTTCAACCCTTTTCTCAATGTATCACCTTTGTCCTTAATTAACTCTTCATAATTGAAATTTTGTTTAGGATCAAATTTGGTATCTAGAGTTCTTTTAACCAATGATGCATCTAATAATTCTGATGGTTTCAATATTGATAATAAATAATCAACCCGCTCATTTAAATTGGAATACATAGTCAATTGTATTAGAATTGACTTTATCTCAACATTTCTTTGCATTCTTTTTTCATGAATATCTCTTTGTTTCCATTTAATGAATGACTTTTTATCAACATTTGGATGTACCTCAACATCTGAATCATCGGAGATCTCAATTTTGTCCCATTTTGAATAATCAATTGGCATTGTCAAACTGTTTGTAAGTGACTGCAAAAAGTGGTTGATTATCACTTGCAATACTGTTTTAAAGATTGTGTAAATACTTCATAATAATTCTACAAAATTCGATCCGTTTGACGCAAAAATATTTCTGAAACTTGAACGAGACATCAATTTTGCATAGAATGTTCATCAAGAGAATTTCAAACACAGTTTAAAGTGCAACCAAAGTTCAATGTCCAGCACTTGTCAAATAGAGGTTTAGAATTTCATGCAAAGAATTTATGTATATTGATTTGTCGAGATAAAACTAAATTTAAAGAGCTCCGTTTGGTCTTAACCCAGTGAAAAAAGCCAATGCATAACCAGTTGATTCAAAAGTTATAGTGGTACCATTTGGGAAATAGAAAACATCACCTACTTTGGCATTTACTTTGTTTCCAACCTCATCTGTCAATGTAAATTCACCTTCAACCTCTAAAATTATTTTCATTTCATCATAAGTATAGGTATACACTAATGGTTCACCTTTTTCCTGTCTATAAAACCCACAAGAAATTTGTTTATCTTTTGGAGCATCGGAAGTGAAAATATCACCTAAAAATGAATTATTACCTGGTGATGGAATTTGTGGTGGTTTAGCTCCTTGAGCTTCTGCTGATTCTTTGTATTGCATAGGCATATTGAATGTATTTTATTTATTGATTTAATTTGATAGCTTAGTCGACTCTTGAAAAGATTGCAGGGTCTAAAATATAAACTAACTTTTCAATTGAGGTGGATAGGGTTTCATTTTATATCAATCGAGTCAGAATAAGTTGTACATAGTGAGTAGTCTTTTATAAGTACAAGTTGATAAGAATGTAATTTTAACTCGTTTAGGGTTAAAATTCCGAATCTCCTTTAATCAACTCTAAAACGAAAAACTTGAAAACACTCCACTTGCTGCAAATTTATCACAACTCTTTGAATCAGATATTGAAAGCTAGTTGCAGCAACACGCGTAGAGAAATACCACTCTCGAATAACACCCGGCGCTGAAAAACTATTCAATGCTTTTTGCAGAGCAAAGACGTTGCTGATCTAATACACAATTAATATTGAAAAAAAAAGACGTAAAATATATTTTGCGGGCAATACAAATGTTTCTGCTTTAAAACTCTTGGGGACTACCAGGGTATTCAAACTAAGGTCTAGTTGCTCACTACCTATTACTATTTGTTTGGATGTGTAATTGTATGTAAGTACATTGTGAATTTTACTTATTGCAGTTGATTTACCTATTTAGGAAAAATAATCCTGGGCTGTTTCAGATTGTAAAATCGTCGACCATATTTTATTATCAAATAAATAGTAGCTCTCGATATTGATACAAACAAAGCCAATCGGCGGCTGAAACTAAAGAAAACAGGGAACTTAAGCGCATGAGATAAAAGTGATACAATAGTCCTTTGACAGGTTTTATTATATAAAGTTATAGCTTTCACAATCATCCATCGACTAATGGTAAACAAGCATCAATGCATACATCCACATCCCCCTTATTTATGAATATAACATCTTTCAAAATATTTGTGTCCAAAGTAGGAAATACTTCTTTCAACACTTCATATGCATTTTTCATTTGTTCTGAATTAATTTCTTCTTCAGCGGGTGGTTCAGGTTGATATTGAATATTACTTGTCTCAGCGGTACTTTCCGTGGTGTTATTCGAAGATTCGATGTTACTTATTTGTGGAATACTATGTTGTGAACTTCTCGGTGGTAAAGCAGGTGGTGGAGGTGAGCTGATGGGTGCTTTTGAAGATACATAATCTCTACTTGAATTGTTAGGTACAGTATTAGGTTGAGGCAGTGGTGACAAAAAGTTTGAGATTGATCTCGTGAACATCTCTGCACTTGAAAATAATACATTTGACGGAGATATTCCTGTATTCTGGGTAGATGCTTGAACATTTTCCATAGTTTTGGGATTTGAGATGCGCCTTGGTTGTGGTTGGGACAATCGACGTTTTGGAGTTGATGGCCTGCTGCTTCGTTGGTGTTGTTGTTCTGGCTGCTGCTGTAGTTGTTGTTGCTGTTGTTGTACTTGTTGCCGCTGCTGCTGCTGTTGTTGTTGCTGTTGCGTTATGAACTCTTGACGCTGCAACTCAATTTGCCTCAACTTTTCCATCTCCTCTTTCTCCTGTTTTTCTCTCTGTTTAAGTTCAGCATCCCAAGCCTCCATATGTGCGTCAAATTCTTCATCTCTTATTGTTAGATCCTCTCTACTCAAATTTTGAATAAAACTAATAGCACCTTGAATCGATGATAAATAATAACTTGTCTCTCCATGTAATAACCACTCCTCGCCCCTGTAGTTTTCAATATAATGGATGTTACTAATAAGATGACTAGTTTTAGCTTTTAATATGACTAATATAAGTAAAGGAATGAATGAATCAGCATTGGTTTCTTTTTTACTCAATTTCAAATAACTGAATATAATCTTGCATGAATTTAAAATACAAATAATTTTATCTCTAGGTGCTCGATAATTGTTGATTTTGTTAAGCTCCAAAATTGCGAAATGAAAAAAATCTTGACCATCTTTAACATTGAGGGTACTGAACTGAGTCATATCAATATCGAAGTGTGATCCATTGATCCAACTGTACTTCTCTAATTGTGTCGAAAATTCCTTATCTTCTTTCAAATCATCTTGATATGGTTGAGGAATTTGGGATAATGCAGTAGAATGATTGAACACTTCTGGAGGAAAACATAAATCATACAATCTATTCATAATTAATTTTTCTAAACCTTCTCGAGAGTTTTCCAAATCTATACTATCCATTGAAGCAAAAGGTTCGTATAATTTGAATTTCTCATTAGTGAAGCTTTTAAAATCTGTAATAATAGATATTCTTTGCTCAGCTGAAAACGAATGAACTTGCTTGATGTAAGAGCCAAGGAATGATCTTAAATATCTAACGATAGGATCAGCGGGCTTTTTTCTCAATTGTACCAAAAAGTTTTGAAAATCAAATGCTTTGTGAGATTGCTGATGCTGCTCATTCGGATTTACTTTATACTTGATTTTCAAAGGAGTTTTACTTACTCGACTTTTCACTTTTGATTCGATTTCGGTAGAGGGCTCTTCATTGTTTATAACGATTTCTTCAATTCCTTTGTCCTCTGATTCATCACCAGCAATGTCACCTAATTCATTTTTTGTGGATTGCGAACTGTCAGGCAGAGAAACATTTTTATTATAATTTTCCTCAATCTTCGAGCCTTTCAAATGCTCTGAGGAACTTTCCTCCGGTACTTTGGGTACTGTATCCTCCGAGCGTTCTTGATCAAACTCAATTATTTTGTCTGAGTCGATGAGATCCTCAGATTTTTTCAGTTCCTCAGCTATCTGACCCAATTCATTCTTGTAACCAACCTCATCTTGACCTTGACCTTGACCATCATTAGTTTTTTTCGATTCATTTCTTGAATTGTCGATTAGATTGCTTGGCTCTTCAACTGCAATTACTTCTTCATTGGAGTTATGATGAGAATCGATTTTTTGAGTAATATTAGAACCTGCTTTAGTTGATGTTTCTGACAACTCCATGGTTTCATTTTGAGAATTTGATGTTAGATGCTCTTTCTCATTATTGATATCAACGCTTTCTTCTTCGGTAGGTTTTTGCTCTAAATTTGACACATTTGATAATTCGCTGTTAACTATTGTATTTTCTAGTTCTGGTGGATTGTAAGGCTGTATTGTCATACTCAAATATGCGGTTTGATCCATCTTTTTTGATGATAAATTGTGTGATTTTCCATTTGAGTTATCGATAGTGTTGATTAAAGCATCCGGTTTCTTTACTTCTATCATTTTCTCCGTACCTTCCTTTTCTACTTTTCCAATCAAATCCTCATCATCCAGTTGCATTTTCTCTAATTTTTGTTCATGCTCACTATCATATTTTTCATTCTCTATCAGTACATCATTATCAGATTGTTTATCTTGGTTGTTATCATGTTTGATCTCAGAAGTTGAACCGCTTTCACTACTTTTGATATCGAATTTATCAAATAAGCCTATCAAATCCGAGCTTTTAGTGCCCGCACTATCTTTTATCTTCTTTGATGTACCAAGTTTATCGTTATTTTCGGATGCAATAGTTACAACAGGAGGTGCAGTTAAAGTTGGACTAAAACCTAGTTTCGAATTCGAGGGATGTGACTTGATGGATGATGTTTTAGATTCGTTGTAGTTGTTGTTGATGTTGGAGACATTTTTCCCGAAAGACGGCGATACAGCATGAGCTGTCGAGTGTGGAGTATTTGATTCATCATGTAAATCATTCGCTTTTGAGTTGGCATGTGAATCATGTGCATCTGATTTGGGATCATCTCCCGATAGTGTTGATTCAATGTTTGCAGATAAGGATTTGGCTTTGCTTGAGAGTGCTAGGCCATTGTCTGAATTCGAAGTTGAAGACTTTGTTGATGTAGTATTGGTATTATTAGTAGAAGTAGTAGGTGTTGATTTTGAGACATTAAAGGCAAGACTATTGAATGACATTATTGCTTGACTTAAACAGTCATTTATTTTTCAATCTCAGATTATAGTGGTCGTCTTACTAATCTTATCTATGCTTTGATTTATCACAGTTGAAATGATAGTAATGGATGAGGTTTCTATAATGTGCAATATCTGGTAAATAATTAAATTAATTAATATAATAGATCAATTTACAAACTCTAATTTTGTGCTTCTAAATTTTTATATAGGCTCTCACAATTTATCATTTTTTCGTAAAACCAGTTTCTGACCAAGTTATTGAAACTACGAAGAACACCATCTGATATAAGGGATAGATAGTAGTAAAAGTTAATATATACTTATAAGATGATTCACAACTCGATAGAGTCTACGGTATGCATTTGAACTACTTACTGAGGTTTTCATGTCAACTTCTTCAGCTTTATGGTTACTAAAGTATGATTATAAGGATCGATTGTCACCAAAGACTGAGAATTATCTGTTTTATTTTTTGAATGGGATGTGATATCTAGTAATGCATGCTTGTTATTGAACCTGAATTTAATTAAACCTTTGTCAAATGGATCTAACTTTACTAAAGAAGATGTGGGAACTTTGAGTTTTTCGAGTTTGATAGTAACTAAACTTCCGTGAGTCTTAACATACTCTGACTCAAATCCAAGAGTCACCGGTGAGTCTGGAAACTCATTGTCGGATATTTCGATCAATTCAGTTTCTGATCTACGTCTTTCGCTTTTGGTATTCGAATGATGTTCCGATGAAGATTTGAATGATATTTTTAGTGCGGGTCTTTTAAAATTTGTGAAGCCAGATTCTTGGAAACTCGAATTAGATGATTGATATTGAGGACGATGTTGTTGATGATGATGTCTGTTGTTGTGACCATTTTCCTCTACTTTGCTGGATTTTCTACTTGATATCAAAGCATTAGAAGACTTTCTCGATATCAATTGGATTTTAAACCTACCTTCTCTTCTTAAAACAATCTTTCCGTCACCTAAATGTTTAGCAACGACTTTTTTCTTGAATTCTTGCAAAGGTAAGCTTGGGACTGGTAATTTTACAATTAAAGAATCATGTTCTTGATATAAAATTTCTGAAATCAAGAATAAATTTCTTTTTTCAAGGTTTCCAAGTAAAGACGAATGAAGTAATTCCCATAAAATATTTTGCAAACTCGTATTTGGTGCCAAGTCTCTTCTTAATATTTCTATTGCACCCATTATAGTTGTTCTAGCAGATTTGTCATGCTTTGATTTCATGTCAGAACTCGACCCTTCATCAATTATTAACATCCTGGAAGAATCCAATGGACCCGTATTAGCATTAGTTATTTCACTCCGCTCATCTTCAAAATTGTTATAACTCCCATTAATTGCAATCAAACATATAGACTCAATTAACGTTGAAATCAACTTCTTGGTGTACAATGTTCTGTAAAAGTTTAAAAGGCTAACTTTCAAAAAATACTCATTAATCTCTTCATTACTCATATCGCTCAACAACAACAAGCCTTTAAACGACTCAATTCTTATATCAATTGGATTATCATCTAATGTGTTGAGTAACAACTCTTCCAAGGGTATTTTTATTGCTCCTGCTAGTGCCATTCGTATTCTTGATCGTACACATGTAATCTGTAATACTTTTTGAAAAGATGGTCTCCATTCATCCAATTTCTGTATCCTAACAATTTCCTCATAAACTTTCTCAGCAAAATCAACATTGTTACTTTCAGGCAAATCTTTTCGCCATCCACTTATTGCACAAGTCGTTAAAGCAATGATCAAATCTCTCATGTATAACGAATCTTGATATTCATTCATAGAATTATCGTTATACTTCACTAAGTTATATATGAGATTTTGTATTTCGTATGGAACTTTACCTTCATGATTTTTAACTTTACTTAAAATATTTGGAATTTCTCTTTGAATCAAAAAGGATTTAAAGTCATTAAAATCATTTGATTTTGGAATTGTACTATCAGGAAAACAATATAGCTGCTTATAGGCTCTAATCAAATACTTTACTCCAATAAAATCGTTCGACTCATTCGAATGATTAGTTAAGGATTCAGCTGCTGCAATTCTTACACCGTAGAAATACCTTTCATCCATTATTGTCCTCACCAATGCTGTACAATAAACAATAGACGGTTTTTCAATTTCCCCAAGATACCTGATGGCATCAATTTGAGCTTCAACATCTCGATCATACACAAGTTGTGATCCGAACATAAAGTCTGGTTGCAAAACATCAACTTTAGCTATCCATTCACAGTCAACGTCTCCCCTAATCCATTCAAATGGTTCACTTGCTAAAGAATCTTCATCTCTTTTATCCCAATCTCTCAATTCCCATCTTTGCATCTCTTGGTCCTTGGTTAAAACATCTCCAAACTGATTAAAATTAATACCTGGATCTACTCCTTCATCTTTTTTCTTGATTTTTCGAATTTTTTTGGACAATTGTATGTCGATTGTAGTTTTCATTTCTTTTATATGAATGATATGTTCGTATGGCGTACCATCGGACTCATGAACCCTAATAGTCATTGGACCAGTGAACACATTCTGCCTTATAGTCACAGGTTCTTTATTCAAGTAGCATAAAGCATCATCTATAAATGAATTTGTATTTAATGGCACTTCTTTGTTTTCATGATGTTGAACTTGCCGTATAATCATTTCGATCATACCTTTCTTTTTGTTGAACCTTTGACTTATCTTAAAGCTTGGCGTACCAGCACCAAACACCCATTGCTTGAAAAAACTTTCCAACTTATTCCTATTAACTTTTTCACATACGTATTGTAAATGATCAGTTCCTAATGATCCATTTGGTAATTCACCAGACATAGCTTGTAAAAAAAGTTTTGGAATTACTCTCGATAGTCCAAATGATTTATCCGTCTTGGTCATTCTGTTATTTAAAATGAAAAAAATCATTGGTGATTTTAGCTTAATGAAATCTAAATCATTTTCTGACACGGGGTATTTTAAAAATGGATTAGCAAGAGGTCGTTTGTTGATATCCTCTTGAACTATTTTGCTATTTAACTTCTTCAACTTATATCGATACTCATTAGTTCCCATTAACTTTTCAATAAAAGAAATTGCCATAAATCCAGCAATTCCTATTGTACACCATATATCTTCAAAACTACGAGGTACAATATTTATTCCTGACCATTGACTAGCAATACTCCTCAATAAGACATCAGTGGTGGTGAACATTGGTTCAATTAGGTCCGGGGGATAAAGTAATGATGATGACATGATTGATAATCCAGCATACCCATTATGCCCCACAGGTGAAAATTTGATAAATACAAAACTATATGAACTAAAAGGAAATGAACCAAATTCATTCAGAAAATAATCCAATGCTTTATGTGCTATAATACAAGTATTTTTCGCCAATTCCATATCTTCTGGTAATGCATAGATGGTAATTGGAGAACTGTTGCTTTCTTTCTCATTAAAATCATTAACATCATTATTTTCATTAATATCATCAAAATCGTTATTATTAGATGCTGAATTTTCAACTAAAACAAAACTATCAAAAAATCCTATTGCCCAGCCAACATGATGTGCCGAAACTGAATTAAAAATGGACCAAGAAACTACTTTTTTCGATAGATCTATTTGGTGTGGAGTTTCCTTAACATTATTTACATCTGCGGCACAAACAACCAAATCTGGATTATCTTCATTATCTTCCACATCGTCTTCTTCATTGCTTTCAGTTCTTTTCTTTTGCTCCAAAAAATAACGAGAAGCCTCTTTTGATCCTATCAACCTAGGATGTCCAATATCTCGTAAAGTTCTAGGCACACTTACCTCTAGTGACCATGTTGATCGACTGTTTAAACTATCTATGCAAGGAACCCATGATGATGTGGAAACGTTGTATTCTGAATTACTAGTATAGACATGCCATGATTTTTTATTCAAATCTTCATTTGTCACAAAATTTATTCCATTCTTTGAATTTTTCAAACTGTATTCAATTTTAATATGAATTGGTGTATAAACTTCACTCAATGTATTCTTAGACTTTAAATGAGTAGGAGTCATTGTATTTGGTTGACTACCTAATGGAGTTGTTATCGAGTTCACATCAGTTAATTCAAACTTCATATTATCAGGTAGTAGAATTTTCAATTCCTGAGTGTTAATTATGTCAAGCGGATCTTCCTCTTCACGATCATACTTCTCCGCAAATATGTAATTTAATTTTTGCTTTATGAAATGGTGTTGGTGCATGTTGTATCTATCCGAATATAAGTCAAATACATTGATTTTGTCGTCTGGAATATCATCTCCAAACATCGAAGGATCATTCATGTATAGCATGTCATCATAAATGTAATTTAAATTTCTTATTCCATTAATAAATATGTTTTTAATTTTCATTTCACGGCAATCCAATTTGATTATTTTTAGTTTGTTGGATAATGGTAAAACTGTAATTTCTGTAACTCCTTCAATGAAATTATTTGATAAATCAACATCTATATTGATTTTTTGATGCCCTATTTTAAACATCGATTGTCCTGTTAAGTTTGAAGGCATACCAGACAATCGAGGTCTAGGTGTTAATTGTGAGAGCCCTCCCAACATTTTATGCATTCCCGAGCCATTTGTAATTTCATCTGGATTCACCGAGGGCATAACCTTGCTTCATGAAATGGATTGAGTTAGATTTTAAATTTAATCTAGTAACTAATGAGTTTGTTTGTTTTTTTCAGTTTGATTATGGAGTTCGTTTTGCGCCTGCATACAACAAAAACATATACCGAGAATAATACTCAGAAGATGATAAAATTTGATTTACTTCATTACTCTCATTTCTATAAAATTTATATACATCAATTCTACTAATTAACAAGATAATCAAATTTGTTATATTTTGTACTCCACTCAGAATCAATTTCACTAGCAGAGGTTTCCAATGTAGGAAACGAAAGTATCTTACCATCTTGCATCACAATAGGTAAAGCATCCATTCTACTATCAATTGCATATTTGAGCTTCAAAGAATTGCCAACCATTTTGCAATGTAATTTGTGTGAGTAAGGAATAACAACTATCAGTAATTTCTCTTTTTTCTTTGATCGAAATCGTAACCAAAATCGTTTATCGAATAGAAACCACTTTGACCAATTTTCATCAATATTCAACTTTTGCTCCAAGCCTAACACTTCAGAACGTGTCAAGGGTGCTCTTGTTATTTCCATATAAACTGAGGACGGCTTAGTTGAAATATTAAATTTTAAGTTCATCATAGTGCATTTCAAAGGAGTAGGTCGATTCATATTCAACCAATTTGCAATTTTCGGTACTAGTTGTCTTTCCAATTTTGCATATGCCCAATGATAATGATTTAAAGTGGAATAAGGATATAGTCTTTGATATAAAAATCTGCTTACAGTAATTTTGTTGGTACCCGCAAAGTAATTTTTTGGCAACTCTATGAGTAATTTACTAAATGATGGTGACTCATGAATCTTGTTAGATCTAGAAAGAGATCGGTGCATCAAATATGCTTTTCTTTCGAAGTCTTCAACTAGATTCACACAGCTTTGATGAGTTTTGATAATTTCATCTTTCATAATTGACTTATATGGAAATAATTCTGAGGAGCCATGTTTAGATTCAAATTCTTTCAACTTATCCGGTAAAGTTTCTCCAATAACTTTTCTTAAGTAATTTCTCCTTGTCAAATTGATATCCGAATTTGTTGGGTCTATCACGTATGGAATTTGATTTGTTTGACAGGTTCGTAAAATTTCTTGTTTAGTAAAACTCAAAAACGGTCTCAATATTTTAACTCTTTGAAAACTCAACAATTTTGAAGGATTCAAATCACTTGTCAAAGGCATAGTTGCAATACTTCTAGTTCCAGCTAATCCAAAAATTGATGAATTACCTTGTAGTCTTTGAATAAAAGTTTCTAATTGATCATCTTGATGATGACCTAAAAATAAAGCTGGTGCACCTAGATCATTGCAAATAGTGTTCATTATCTCATACCTTTTAATTCTAGCAATTTCTTCAAAATTAGTGATCGTCTTGGGATCTTGAACATTATATTCCAATTTTTTGATGACATGATTAACACCCCATTTTTCCACATGTTGTGTCAAGCTTGATGCTTCCACGTCTGAACCATATCTATAATTGTGATCGATAGTAATTGCATGGATATTCAATTGATTCAAATTTACTGAGGTTCTCTTAAACTCCGAAAGAAACCATGTTAATAACATAGAATCTGGGCCACCAGACAAAGCTATGGCTACATTTTTAGGTGGGCATTCAAATGATGATAACACTCTGTTTAGTGACAGCTGAAACAGCTTCAAAGTAATTGTCATATAAACATTTATTGATGGTGTTTTACTCTAAATTACTTTGATTTAATAAATTAATGGTCGTGTGAAACAAGTGTTTTAAGTTGATTTTGTATTTGCAATTTTGGTTGTACTGAAAAAAAAAAATTTGTTTCATTTATTATGATCTTGAAAAATTAATTATTAGTCACTTTAATACAACCTATTATATTAATAATCATATTCATATCACTTTAAAAACAACATACTTTTACTCATATTAATTCAACGTATCGAAAAATGAGTGAACAAGTAGCTAATAATGTTCCACAGGGTTCATTTAGCTTCCCCAAAGAGGAAGAGAAAGTTATTAATCATTGGGAAGAAGTTGATGCATTTCAAAGAACTTTAGAATTGACTGAAGGATTACCGCCATTTGCATTCTTTGATGGTCCACCATTTGCAACAGGAACTCCACATTATGGTCACCTTTTAACATCAACAGTTAAAGACATTATACCACGTTATGCAACTATGAATGGTTATCATGTAGAAAGAAGATTTGGTTGGGATACTCATGGTTTACCAGTTGAACATGAAATTGATAAAAAATTAGGAATTACCTCGAAAGAAGATGTTTATGCAATGGGTATTGACAAATATAATGCAGAATGTCGATCCATTGTTATGAGATATGCAGATGAATGGAGAAAAACTATAACAAGATTAGGTAGATGGATTGATATGGATAATGATTATAAAACTTTATATCCAGAATTTATGGAATCAGTATGGTGGGTTTTCAAACAATTATTTGACAAAGGTTCAGTTTATAGAGGATTAAGAGTTATGCCATATTCAACTGCTTGTACTACTCCATTATCAAATTTCGAAGCTCAACAAAATTATAAAGATGTAGTTGATCCAGCTATTACCATTGCATTCCCATTGGTTGATGATGAAAATACAGTTTTAGTAGCATGGACCACAACTCCATGGACTTTACCAGCAAATATTGCCTTAGCTGTTAATCCAGATTTTGAATATGTAAAGATTTTTGATGAAAAAGCTCAAAAGAATTATATTTTATTAGAATCATTGATTGGAACATTATATAAAAAACCAAAAGATGCTAAATATAAAGTCATTGAAAAAATAAAGGGTAAAGATTTAGTTGGATTAAAATATGTTCCATTATTTAATTATTTTTATGATACATTTAAAGATTATGGTTTCAAAGTTATTCCAGGTTCTTATGTTACAAATGACTCAGGTACTGGTATTGTTCATCAATCTCCATCATATGGTGAAGAGGATTTTAAATGTGCAACTGCAGCTGGTGTTATTGATGAAAAAAGAACTCCACCAGATATTGTTGATGATTCAGGTAATATGAGAAAAGAAGCAGAATTGGTTGCCGGAATGTATTTTAAAGATGCCGACAAAGTTATTATCAAAAAATTGGTGGAAGAAGGTAGAATACTAGTAAATACTCAAGCTAAGCATAATTATCCATTTTGTTGGAGATCAGATACTCCATTAATGTATAGAACTGTTCCTGCTTGGTTTGTAAGAATTGGAGAAATTATTCCTGATATGTTAAAAAATGTTGAAAAAACAAATTGGGTTCCTTCAAATGTAAAAGAAAAAAGATTTTCAAATTGGATTGCAAATGCAAGAGATTGGAATGTTTCAAGAAATAGATATTGGGGTACTCCTATCCCAATTTGGGTCAGTGAAGATTATGAAGAAATGGTTTGTGTTGGTTCAATTGATGAATTAAAAGAATTATCAGGACGTAATGATATAACTGATTTACATAGAGAATCAATTGATGATATTACAATTCCTTCAAAAAAGGGTAAAGGACAATTGAAAAGAATTGAGGAAGTTTTTGATTGTTGGTTTGAATCAGGTTCAATGCCTTATGCTTCAAAACATTATCCATTTGAAAATAACCAAAAATTTTTAGATGCTTTCCCTGCCAATTTCATTGCTGAAGGTTTAGATCAAACTAGAGGTTGGTTTTATACTTTAACAGTTTTAGGAACTCATTTATTTAATACAGCACCTTATCAAAATGTTATTGTTACAGGTATTGTATTAGCAGCTGATGGTAAAAAAATGTCAAAACGTTTGAAAAATTATCCTGATCCAAGTTTAATATTAGATAAATATGGAGCTGATGCATTAAGGTTATATATGATTAATTCACCAGTTTTGAGAGCAGAAACTTTGAAATTTAAAGAAGATGGTGTAAAAGATATTGTATCAAGTGTATTATTACCATGGTATAATTCATATAAATTCTTCAAAGATAGTACTGACTTATTTAAAAAAAACACTGGGGAAACTTTTATTTATAATCCGGACTTAAAATCTTCCAATATTATGGATAAATGGTTATTAGCATCAATTCAATCATTAATTAAATTTATTCATGAAGAAATGAATGGTTATAGATTATATACTGTAGTTCCAAGATTATTAGCATTAATTGATGATTTAACAAATTGGTATATTAGATTTAATAGAAGAAGATTAAAAGGTTATGATAGTGATGATAAAGAAGATACAAAACATGCATTAAATACATTAGTTGAAGCATTATTAACCCTTTCAAGAGCAATGGCTCCATTTACACCATATTTAGCAGATAATATTTATCAAAAAATAAAATCATCATTTAAAGAAGAATATTTAAATTCAATAGTTGTTAATCCAAAACATAAAGATTTAAGATCAGTACATTTTTTAAGTTATCCAAATGTAAGAGAAGAATATTTTGATGAAGAAATTGAAATTAAAGTAGGTAGAATGCAAAAAGTTATTGATTTAGCAAGAAATATTCGTGAAAAAAAAATGATTAGTTTAAAACATCCATTACAAGAATTAGTTATTATAAATTCAAATCCAAAATTTAGATCTGATGTTGAAAGTTTAAAAAATTATATTAGTGATGAAATAAATGTTCGTGATATTATTATAACTGATGATGAATCTAAATATAATGTTGAATATTCATGTGTTGCTGATTGGTCAGTATTAGGTAAAAAATTAATGAAAGATGCCAAAAGAGTTAAAGCTGCTTTACCAAATGTTCCATCAGAAGAAGTTAAAAAATTTTCAGAATGTGGTAAATTAAATGTTGATGGAATTGATTTAATAAGTGAAGATTTACAAGTATTAAAAGGTTTATCAGAATCAATGACTTCAGAAGGTCAAGAATTTAGATCATATCAAGATTTATTAATTATCTTGGATACAAATATTCATCCAGAATTAGAAAGTGAAGGATTTGCAAGAGAAATTTTAAATAGAATTCAAAGATTAAGAAAAAAAGCTGGATTAAATTCAACTGATGATATTCAAGTTAAATATAAATTATTAAAAGATAATATGAATTTTGAAAAAGTATTGAATGATAATAAAGATTTAATTTTAAAAACTACTACTTATCCATTAGAACCAAGTGATGAAACAAATAATAAAGAAATTATTATTGATGAAGAACAACAAATTAATGATACTGTATTTAATTTACAATTATTAAAATTATAGTTTGATTATTTATATAATGTATATACTTTAATGAAAAATGATAGAATATAAAATTCATTGTAGTATCTCTATATACCATTGTTTTATATATTGATTTTCCATGAACTTAAACCAGAACCTCCAATAATCAATATTTTTTCGTTATTTATAGTGGTGATATCACAACATCCAACATCAGCTACTGTAGTATATTTTGCAGCAATACATTTTAAATTTGGATTAAAAGTCCATAATCTTACAATTTGATCAACACTAACAACAATAACATAATTATCAAAATGAGATATTGAAGTAATTGTTGCAGATGCTGCATTTAATTCTTCTTGCAAATTGATCAATTTTAATTTTGAATCATTTACGATTATTTGACTTGAAGTTAATGAATTATCATCACCTCCTGTTATTAAATAAAAATTATTTTTCAATTGAGCTAAACAAATGGCTTTAACACCACTTTGATGTAATTTTTGTTTAATTTCTAATTGAATATTTTTTGGATCATTTATATTCCAAATTAAAATATATCCATCAGTTGCTGAAATGATTAAATATTTATTTTTATTAATTTCAAAAATTTCACAATTTAATATACAACAAGTTGAATAATTAAATTTATTTATTAATTCAAAAGTTTCTGTTACTTTGCTAAAATTCCAAAATTTTATAGTTGAATTAGAATAAACAGTTATTAAAAAAATATAATTTTCATATTCAATTCCATCAAAATCCATAATTCTTAAATCTGGAATTTCTTGAGTCAAACTTAATCTTTTTAATTCTCTAACAGTAGGTATATCATTTTTAAAAAATGATAATTTCCAAATTAAAAATTCTTCATTTGCTGCAGAACTTAATATATAGTTGTTATTTAAAAATTTAATTTTTTGCATACCTGAAATATGATTATTCATATTCCAAAAATTTTCAATTTCTCCATCTGAATAAATTTTATTTATACCAATTGTTGAATCTTCAGATGATGTAACCATTAATCTTGAATTATCGGTGAATTCTTGTTTCAGTATTGATAAATCTCTAATTTCTCTACCATGAGTTCCTCTATGTAAAATTCCAAAATCTTTATCAATGTTTTGATCTATAAATCTTCCATAATAATCACATAAATATAAATCATTTTTAAACAGATAAATAAATTTAAATTTATTTAACATTCTTGGTTCAAAATAAAATTTAAAATGTCTATGACCATTACCTCCACAAATTTCATTCATAATTTCAATTTGTTTAGTTTCATTCCAAACAAAAAAATAAGATGATTTAAACCCATATAATAATAAATTATTATTATAAATAAATCCACCTTCAATTAAACCTCTAGTTAATTTATTTTCTAATAAAATTTCAATTTCAAAATTTGTATTTTCAAAATTTTTAAATATTTTTGTTATTAAATAAGTTCCATCTCTTGATAAAATTAATAAATTTATAAATTTTGAAGTTGTATTAATTACAGAAACAGAACTAATAGTATCACCAGGTGCAATTTTTCTTTTAAAACATTTTATTGATAAATCCAATAAATCAACAATTAATAAAGACATTTTTTTAGAAGTTAATATAATCCATTCATTTTCAAAATCTATCGTGAATGAAGTTAATTGAAAATTATTATTTGGTCTTGATATATTTTTAAAATTTTGTAAATTTAATTGATTATTTTCAAAAAAATATTGTTTTAAAATGAAAGGAAAATTTGGATTTGATGGTTCAAATAATATATAAAACATAACTGAATCATCAATTACATAAATGTTTGAAATTTTTATATCTTCATTTTCATACCAATTTAAATGTATATCATCATTTGTATATGAAATGCTTAAAAGTTTTCCATTTTTGTCCGCTATTAAAACTGTATTAGCATTAATAAACCCATTGACCATTCCATTAGTAAAATCATCAAATTGTGCTAATTTCCTATACTTTTTTGATTTATAATCATATTCTAAAATCAATCCATTCAGTGTTAAACAAATCAATTTATTCAAATAAATTAAATAAAAATAATCTTTAATTGAAATATTTTTCAAATCAATTTGTAAATTTAAATTATTTATAAAATCTGTTACTGTTAATTTAGTTGTTAATTGATTTTTTTCGTCTAAATCATGAATTCTAACTCTACCATCAGCACCTCCTGTACAACAAATTTTTAAATTTTGATAATCTTCATAACGATCTTTATTTGTATATTGAACATCTCCAGACCAAATATGTTTACCTCTATGACAATTTTCAATAACTTTTAAACTTTTCAATTTATCACTACCGGGATCATTTTCCCAGATTCTTAAAGTACAATCTTCTCCAATACTCATAATCTTTATATTACTTTTATCATCTTCATCAATATTTAGAGGAATCATAAATTCTAAATTCCAAATTCTTGATCCATGACCCCAACCAGTTGATAATAATTTCCCAGTTTTAAAATTATATAATTTTATACTTCTATCATCTGAACATGATATAATATATTTTCCAAATTTATCAATTTTAACTCCAAATATTGAACCTTCATGATCTTTTAATCTATATTTAATTTTTTCTGTGTTATAACTCCAAATTATAATACCATTCATTACTGTACCAGAAGCAATAAATATTTCACCATTTTCTAATATATTAATTGATCCACTATATAAAATTGATTTTTCACCACAATGAATTTTTGTAATATAATTACTTTGAATTTGATAAATTTCATTATATGAATTTAAAAGTAAAATAGTTCCATCATCTAATATACATGATGTTATAATCCATTCATTAATTGATTTTTCTTCAATTTTGAAATTACTATAATGTGATTTTCCAAATATCATAAATGGTTCTAAATCTTCAAAATCAATAACAGTATATGATTTTGATCCACTTATAATTACTTTAGATTGAGATTCATTAATATAAATATTATGAATCTTATTTCTTTTAAATATTTGTTTTACAAAATTTAATTCAGGTGAGTCTGAGAAACTAAATTGATATATATAAAGTATTGGTCCATATCCAACAAATACATAATTTTTAAAAATTTTTATACATGTAACTGGTCCATAATGTTGAATAGTTTTGAATTTATCTTCATTTAAACTTGAAATTTCATTATTTATAGTCATATCATTTCAATTTGTACCTTTGGTTGTGTTTTGTTTGTTTGATGATGATTTGTGAAAGTTTTGAGAATTGGTTGTAAAAAAACAAGATGGTTGTAAAAAAAAAGATGTTAGAAATTTGCAACAAATTAAAACACAATACAAGAGAGTGTACACTCCAACAGTTCTATAACTTCTTTAACTGTTCAATAAGTATAAAAGGTCTATTAAACAATGCTAAAATGGAACAGAGAAGAAGAAATAAGTGCAATGTGAAGTAGATAATCAAGTTCCACAATTCGATGAACTGTTTTATCTGTTTTATAATTATAAATTGTCTATTAATAATGCTAAATGAGTGAATCATTGCTTCTTATCCTTATCCTTATCATTCTTATTATCTTTTTCTTTCTCCTTTTTCAATAACACTTCCTCAGTTATTCCTAACCTAGTTTGTTCTAAACCATATTGTTTACAAAATTCAATACTTGAATCTAAAACACATTTCAATAAACTTTCATTATCATAACTTAAATCAACTTCACCAAAATTATTACTCATTGTTATATCATTATTTTCAATTAAATTATCTATTATTTGTTTTAATCCATAAATATGAATAATACTATTATTTTCATCAGCAACACTTAAAGTTAAACTTAATATATCTTCTTCCATTTCATTATTTTGTTCCCACATCGAAATTCCATTGGGAATCAAAACATTTGGATCTCTTGAAGCACATTGAATTTCATGTTTTCTCCAACCAGTAACAGGAATATTAAATGAAATTGATGATGATAAATAATCAACTTTAAATCCAATGGTGGCACTTTTTGAAAATATATAAAAATTTGGTCTATACATTGATCTACCACATCCACAATGTTTTATATGAGCTCTTAAAAATCCAATCCAAATATCTTCATATTTATACTTAGGATCTATTGAACTAAGTGGTATCATTTCAGTACCTCCTCTAATTGGACCTACTTTTTTTACATTTTTTTGAGAATCTTTATAAATAAACATACAATTACTTATACCATTTTCAATATTATTAGTAATATCACATTTTAAAATTTCTAAATTATCCCATTGATAAACAAAATGAATAAATTGATCTCCCTTGTTTTCCCTTCTTTCCCTTGGTATAATAAATGGAGTCCAATTTTTTTCAACTGATTGACGTTCTTGATTTTCAATTTTTAATTCTAATACTTTATTATATTTTATATTATCAAATTTTTCATTATTAAAACCATCAGTATTTGATTTACCTAATTGATATCTAAAAGGCCAACCAATAAACATAGATCTTTTCATTTCAAAATTTAATTTATAAGATATATCATTTTCTTTTGAAATTTGAGTTATATTTTTAACAACTCTATGATCAGAATTAAAAATTATAACTGGTTCTTCCTCTTCATATTCATTTTCAATTAACATTATTCTTGTATCTTCTGGTCCATACCATCTTCTTTTTGTAAAATTATAATCAAAATAATATGCAATTGGTAAAAATTTTGGAAAATTTAATGATTCATATTCACGGGATCCATCTGGTTGAATCACTGGAATTAATAAATCTAAATCATAAATTTCATTCCAATTTTTATCATAAATTTGAGCATACAATAAACTAATTTGAGGATTCCATTTTAAACCTTTTCTTGAAAATATAACTCTACTAATCATTAAATGAACACCATACTTTTTTAACCATATTGAAGTTCCAGCAAATTTATAAAAATGTTTATGTAATAAATTATCTTGTAACATTTTTGGTAATTTTTTTTCAAAAAATCCATCAATTTCAATAAATGATTCATCATTATTTAATTGTTCAATTAATTTTGTAATCATAATATTAAAATCATCATTAAATATAAAATTATCACTTATTGTTAAATTTATATTATTTTGATTTCTTGAACATGAATTAGGATAGTCTTGATTGAAAATTCCATTAAAAATTTGAATTTCATGTGAATGTTTCGGTAAATTTATTAATTCATAAGATAACATTGATGATGAATTTCCTGAATATATTATAAGATCTCTATTTCTATCATATTTAATATTAGTAACTTTTAAAGATTTCATTTCATCTTGATAATCTTTAGGGAAAATCATTAATTTTTTTGAATTTTTTTCATTTTTTAATAATACTTGATTTATAGTATCATGAAAATAATTTTCTATTGTATTTGAGTTAGGGTTTAAAGGTTTGGGGATTTGTAAATTTTCAAAATATGATGATGATATTGATCCATTAAATAGTAGATGTATTGGATATATAATCAATATTATTAATGTTATTAGTAGTATTAATTTTCTAATAATTGATGATTTAAAATATCTAATACTTAGGCTTTGTTTCATCTTTCTTGTTTATTATATCTTGGTGTTGGTACTTTGATGTTGCATAAGCTTTTACTTAAACTCTTCGAAGCAATGTGATTAAAGCTCGATAAATTAAAGTTTATTTTTTTTGTATGAGATTCTTCTAAGTAATAATAAAGATTAGATTACAGATCTGTACCTGAGCGCAAAAATAAAAAGAAACCATGATTACTTCAGTTTACCAGATTAGATCTTGAATCTATGTTGAAATCATTCCCTTTTGAAAGAAGATAAGTGGATTTCATTGTTTTACTAGCAAAATCAGACAACCAAATGGAAAAAGTAAATCATCAAGCAAGGCCCCCCAAAAAAAATATCAACTTTAGATTATTTTATAAATGAGGTTGAAGAATTCTAAGGAAAATTTGATATGAAGTCTAACCAAAAAATAATCATCAACTAAATTCCAAGAAATCAATATTAATGAGAAATAAAGGTTAAGTAGTTTGTACCTTATCATCAATTAATTTTTGAGTTAGCAGCTGGAAGATCACAAATTTATAAGTATGGCTAGCTTATAAAATAGAAATCAGAAAAATGAAAGAACTTTTATCAGTTTAATAAAATTAATAAGTGATGGACTTATGAGAAAATTTGAAGAACTCTTTAAAGGAACATTATGAAAATTAGTTTGACCACGATCTTCCAGTTGATGACTTCAAATTAGTTGATGATAAGTTATATATGACTTAAGAGATTATACTCAATTGATTTCTGTAAAAGCAGTTCCGCTTTAACAAAGTTAATAGAGTCAAAAAAATCTCTATAATACCACAATATACTAATAAATTTCAAGTGAAGTATGCAATTAATTTAAATTGAAAAAAATATAAATATTACAGATATCAAAATGTCTAATAAGAATTGAAATAAATATGAATGATATTTTTTCTTAACAACTAATATTTTTCCTTTAAACAACTGGAGGAGAAGCACCAGAACCAACTTCTTGATTTTGTTGTTGAATTGGTTGTTTTATTTCATCTTGTTTATCCTCATTTGAATGTTCATCTTGTTGTTCCGGTTGTTGTTGTTGTTCGGGAGATTGTTGTTGTACAGTAGGTTCACCTTCAACTTTCTTCCCTGAATCCTTTTCTTTTGTATCATCAATTTGTACATTACCATTATGAGCTTTTGCAATTTTTTTTTCTTCTTCTTTTAATTTATTTATATAATTTTCAGATACACCTAATAAATCTTGTTTTAAACCATATTGTTTACAAAATTCAATTGAATGATCTAATACACATTCAATTTGTTTTGAAGGTTGTGTAGTATGTAAATTACCATCCCATTTTAAATTAAGTGATTTTTCAATAATTTTTTTTAAACCCTTTACATGAATTAATTTATCATCTTTATCTGCTGTTGATAAAGTTAATGATAAATAATCAGAATTGGGTTCATACATTGAAATACCATTGGGGATTAAAACATTTGGATCCTTTTTAGCACATTGTATATGAGCATATTTCCAACCATCAACTTGAATATTAAATGAAATTGAAGAAGATAAATGACTTAATTTAAATTGACCATTTTTTTCAATTAAAATAATAAAATTTGGTCTATACATTGCTTTACCACAACCACATTTATTTAAATGAGCTCTTAAAAATCCAATCCAAATTTGTTTTAATTTATTTTTTGAAGAATTTTTTGTTTTGATAGGTATTAATTCAGTACCACCTCTAACTGGTCCAATTTTACTTTTTGTATTATCTTCTTGAAAATGATATTCACAATTTGATACTACTCCAGGATTTGATAATTCACATTTTAAAATTTTTAAATGATCCCATTGATAAACAATATATATAAATTCATCACCACCATTTAAATTATTTATATTTCTATCACTTGGATTTATAAATGGAGTCCAATTTTTTTCAGTTTTTTCTCTTTTTTTATCTTTAATTTTTAATTCAACCACTTTATTATATATTGTTTTTGAATATTTTTTTTCACCTCCATCAACATTTTTTTTACCTCTTTGATAACGAAATAAATATCCCATAAACATTGATCTATAAAATCCAAATTTTGTTGGTAATTTTTTATCATTTTTTGATGATGATGATTCACTACTTATTGGAATAACTTGTCTATGAAATGCATTAAATATAACAATTGGTTCTTCATCACCATATTCATTTTTACTTAATAATAATCTTGTATCTTCTGGTCCATACCATCTTTTTGCTGTTTTTTTAGAATTATGATAAAAAGGTATTGGCATAAATCTAGGAAAATTTAAATTTTCATATTTTCTTTCACCATTTTCATCCACAACGGGTAAAATTAAATCAATATTAAAAATTTCTTCCCAATTTTCATTATATAATTGAGAATATAATAAGCTAATTTGAGGATCTGCTTTTCTTGAAGTTTGAGTAAATAAAAATCTACTTACCATTAAATGAACTCCATATTTTTCTAACCAAACTGAAGTACCAGCAAATTTATAAAAATGTTCTTCATTTAACGTGTCTTCTTTAAGATATTCAGGAATTTTACCTTGGAAAAAAGATGAAATTTCTTTAAATGCATCTTCATTTTCAATTTGTTTTAATAAAGTTTTAACAATATATTGAAAATCTTGTTTTAAATTCTGGTATGGTGTTATTGTAATATTTTTTTCAATTTGTAATTTATTACATTTTTCATAAAATTTTTGATGAGGAACTTCTTCTGAAAATGATTCTCCAATAGATTCAAATATTGTTAATTGATGATTTGAATATGTTTGATTTGTTATAAATTCAGATAAGGGACTATAATTACCACTAAATTGTATAATTTCATTATTATTTTCAGTTATATTATGATCAATTTTTACTGTGGTATCAAAATTTGATGGTAATATAGTTAAAGATTTTTCATTATAATTTGAAATCGGAAAATACTTTTTCAATTTATTATTATTATCTATAACTTGAAATGTCCATTGTTTTACTTGATCATAAGTATTTAAATAATGTAATAAAAATAAAAATGTTAAAAAAAATGGTATTATTATATATATTTTTCTAATTTGTCTTGATTTTGGGAAAATTGATTTATAATTTTTGATCATATTGACATAATCTTGGTGGTTAGATTGTATGTTGTTAGTGTTTCAAGATTAAAATTTTAGTAAAAATTGATTTAGTTAGTCTTATGTGGCTAAGTGAATTTGATCTATAAATTGATTCTATAATGTACAGGTGCAGTTATTAGTTGAGTAGATGTGGATGGTTAAATTAGATGGTTGTTGTAGTTGGTGAATGATTGTTGTTGCTGGTGATAAGAAGTATATGTTGTTGTTGGATATCTAACAATTCAAATGATGATAATTTTAGCAGCAATATTTAAAGTAGAATAATACAATAATTATTTTTCTTAGACTAATAAATAATAGAATCAATTTTTTTGTACCACAGAACAAGATTTTTCACACGCGTAAATTCTCGATCTCGACCTAAGATCGGGATAATATGGAATCAATTTAAGATCCTGTATATCTTGTGAGAGAAGATTCATACATAGCTGCATGAAAAGTGAAATGCATTTGCATTTGGGACAATTACAAGTCATTAATTTAGGTCTTACATCAAATTAATTATCGTTCGTTATCATCGGGAATAATTTATTTTTCTTCTCGTACTTAATACGAAGCGTAGTTTAATTTATTTAAAATATTTTTATAGTCTACTAAAACAAGGCTTATCACACTTTTCTCTTCTCTTCTCTTCAAGATTTATATTCAAGTTAATGATGATAGGATAAATATATGGTTATGAGGAATATTATAAGTTTTCATTATAATTCATTGCTCTTTTGAATGAAGTTTTGAAGATAAGAAGTGATAGATGAAAGGATTTTAATCCATCATTGAGTGAAGAAATGAAACAATTTTATTATTATTATGAATACACAGTGATATTATTATATTTCTTGATAAACGTGGTACCCTTGATAAGAAAAATAAATCAAATGAAATTTATGAAACTTATACGTGCTACCAAATTTTTGGATATGATTACAGTCTATATTAGACTAATATGTGATGGAATTGAAATGTGATTGAATGATAATGTTTTAATAATTGATTTCGTTAGCAACTCCATTTGCTAGTAGGCTCTTGCATTCCCGAACTTGACAAATTAAATACTACATTTGTTTACCTTTATAGTACAATTTTTATTGTAGTGCCTTTATAAATTTACAAAAAGATTTGCAACCAAAATTTTTCAAATAGGTTGAGTATAATTTATGAAGAAACAAATAGTCATTAAAGTAATTCTAACAATTAAGAAGTACTCAAATCTATTTAAGATTGTGTTTCAAAACGTTATCCCGTAACTTATATTCATTAGGATTCAAAATATTCGATTTAATCGAAGAAAAAGGTAAGTGTTTGAAAAGTTTGAAAATGAACAATATCATTTACAAGTTGAATTTTAGACAATTTTTACAAATACAACAAAAAATTTGAAAAAATTAATTATAGATTGAAAGTATCCAATAAATGAAATTAAGTGACTCACATATTTTAGAATACTTATTAATCTTATCAATTAATAACTCACTAATTGTCATTCAATTATTTATTTCAAAACATCCAAAAAAATGAGAATAATTTAGTTAAAATTATAAAACCTACTATCAGCCTGAATGATTTATTTGGTATTTAAAAAAATCAAGTGAATTACTTACTTCTCTATTTCAAAATTGGATAAAAACAAAGTAAATAATACGATTAAGACTACTGAAATATTGTACTCCTAAAGTTTAATTAGATTTATAGCTTTTTTTTTCATGGTGTGGTTCATTGTCTTTGAAGTCACAAATGACTGGTAGTTTAGATTCTAGATTTTTATTATAGTCAACTAAGTAAAACTTAAAAAAAATTATTTAATTTTAGTATCTCAGTAAAAAGTAAAATACCTTTAATCATATATAGTTTTGAGGTTTTACAGTTTAAACATTTTCAAAATTTCGTTTACCATTTGCTTTATTAATTCCAAAAAACGGTAATTCAATATTCATATTCAACACTAAATTGCATAGGCCGAAAAAGAAGAGATTATCAACACATCATTGAAACAATCACAAAAAAAAATCAAATCATTGACCGACAAAACTCTGCATTTCAAGGTGTCATTTTAACCCTGTCGATGATATTCCTCAGCTTTTTTCAAGTCTGATAGGAATTTGTATGATAAAGGTGACCCACAGCTGATGAAGAAAATAAGTGTTTAGAAAACACGAAATTACTCCTCAGTTACACCACACAAATAATCTGTTATTGCTTTCAATGACTTGTTTATATTCTCTTTCTTTTTGGACTTTTCGATTTAATGTTAAATACAGCTGAATACCTATTTTTTGGAATTAGTGACTAGCTAGTGGTAGAAACAATTCGAAGATATCCATACAATAAAACCTCATCAAATTTCGTACCGCTGTTTCACCAAAAGTTATTAAAGCATCTTTAGTGTGATCATTTTGGTCTTGATTGAATACGAGAAGTTAGTAATTGATCTATTGGATTTGGATTCTTAGTAAATTTATCCGACAATATATTGTGGAGACTAATTTAATGATATCGTGGTGCTTTTGATTAAAAGGTTCTCATACTCCTGCTATTATAGCTATCACCTTGAATGCTTCATTTCATAGTTGAACAGTATTAAAATCATGATACATAATAAATGAATTTGAATGAGTAAACGAACCTGTAATAAAATTATAAATGAAATTGTTGATATAGATTATTTGTATTAATTTTGACGATATCCATTTGGTAGAGTTTAAATAATAAAATGTGAGATATTACATAACCTGTATATAAAAATTAAGTATCGTAAGACAACAAGTATTATGGTAGCATATTTTAGATCAAGTCACACTACTATTTTGTAACTATTTATAGTTTTGTGTAATTAATATGTATTAAAAAAGTCAGCCGTGTATTTTTTTCAAGGTTTAATGTACACAAATTTAAAATCATAAATAAATTGACTTAATTTGGGTATTAAATATTAAAAACTTTTCATTCCATAGAGGGGGGAAATGGAAAATGAGTTGTATAAAATGATTTGGGTTGTAAGTTTAAAGCTTAAAAAGCAGTTGATGATTGAATTGGATGTTACTCATTGTTACATTATAAAGTGTGATAATTGAAAATAATATTTGGTTGAATAGTGAAACTGTGTTAAAAATAAATTTAATTAACTCACAATAAACAAGGCTATTACATACAATACTACTATCTTATATATGATTTATTTTTAGTCGATCTTTTTCTATTTTTCGTACCACAATTTGAACTAAAATATATTATCAAGTGATACTACACGAAATATCATATCGTGTATTTCATGTATTAAACGTATAATAATAATACAAATTTGACATACTAACACAATAACTATAATAAAAATTAGAAACACAAAAATTGTGTAAGTTATTTTTGTATTTTACACGAAGTAGTAAGTCTAGCATCAATCTAGAGATCATTTTTGTTGAATACTCAGGTTCAAAGCTCCGAGAGATTGGTAGTAAGTTAGAATATGGTTGTTAACATGTATTTATAAAGAGATAATAAGTTAATAAATTATATCCCTTATCTTAATGAATTAATTACTTTATAAATTTTAAACTTCAGTTACTACCTACGTAAGACAATATTTTAAACTTTTACGCATAAGACAATAATAACACTAAATAAAAATAAATAAATAATAAATACAAGATTTTAAGTTTCCTTAAAAAATATTATTTATTAAAATTTGAGTGACTTGATTTTGGTTGTAAATTATAATTAATATTATTTGTATTACAGTAGTAATAGTATAAATATAAATATAAATATAAAGTAATATCCTGTTTAAAAAAATTTGTTGATATTTTTCTTATAGTTTACTTATATCTCAACTGTGATCTGATTCAATTTCAAAAAATCATAATTAAATTCAATTAGAAGTATTATAGATCATTAACCTAATATAATCAAATATTATCAATAACTAAGACCACAATCATTCATTTTTAAATTTAGATCAAATCATAATATTTACAACAATTTTACAACACTAATATAATGGCTGCTATTAAAGATAAATTAAAAAGAGTTTCAAAAGTTTTTACTTCAGATTCAAAAGAAAGTTTAGATAAAAAAGATTCAGAACAAATTGGTGGAAAAGATAATGAACAATTAACAAATACTGAACCAATTGAACCTTCATCAGATGTTGTAACAAATGAAGTTGTTGAAGAACCAAATGCTACCACTACTGCTGCTACTGCCACTGAAACTGAAACTCCAAAAATAGAAGATTCAAAACCAATTACTACCACTGAAGAACCAGTAGCACCAGTTGAAGAAACTAAAGTATCAGTTCCAAAATCAGAAATTGAAGAATCTCAACCAATTGCAGCAGAAGAAGAAACCACTACTACTCCAGCAGCAGATGCCACCGAAATAGAAGCTGCTGAACCAACAACTGAAGCAGAACAAACTACAAAAGAAGGTGAACCAGTCGTAACTAAATCATCAACTTCCACATCACCAAATAAAAAATTATTAGATTATTTTAAAAAATTATATGCTAAATTTAAAAAACCAGTAGTTGCAAAAGCTTAATAATTATCAAACGTCTAATATTGAATGCTGGTTCTTAATTTGTGTTGTTTCATTAATTTAATTTTTAATTTTTTAATTTAGTTGGATAGGCAAGTTTATTGGCTGTATCCACTTGTCTCTCTACTTCTTTTTTTTATAGCTTTAATTTGTTTTAACAGTTTGAATATCATTTTAATAAATAATAAATAATAAATAATACATAATAAATACAATAAAAGCCTCCAATAATAACTATTACTTTAAATATTTTACCTGAGGACCTAATACCTATCTTTTGATAATTTGGCAGAGCATTTAAACAAGTTTTGCAAAAATTATTGGTTTAAATAAGTATACAGAGATAATCAATCAATTCATACAATCAACTAAAAACTTGATGTTATGTTTGGTTGCAAAAAAAAAGATATTGGCTGAAGTAATAGAGAAATAACCCTCCACATCATTTTATGAAAGTCATACTCCTAATAGTATTAAAATAATTGTCTGTCAAAAGAATATATATTGGCACAGAGCATTTTTTTTCTTGTAAAAACCGTTTCAAAATGGTTTTGAAACAAACAGTTCAAGATCTTAAACAAATTTTCATCGTAAATGCACCCCCAATCCCTTTGAAAAAAAGATCTAGATTAATCGCAGCCATATTCACTAATTTTTTTTCGCAATAGTTCCTTCGTCTATTTTATTACGTTTTGAAACTTGTTGTTTCAAGTTTTATACATATAATGAACAACAAATGCGTATTTCGTCTAATGAAACTCAAAACCCATGGCTAATTCAGAAATATAATAATCCTCTAAATAGGGTAATTTGGTAGTGATACTACTTTGTTAATTACTCTAATTCTCAATTCTGATATTTAAGTTCTGTAACAATTATTGATAATTACACGACATACAAAGTCATGTTATAACTTAACAACATACATTTACACTCACTCAATACAATCCAATAAATCACTCAATTTCTTTAAATTCACATATCAAAATTATATATAGAATAGTTTAAATTCAATTATTTGATTTATTAATGTACTTTGATTAGCAAATTATTGGATTATTGCACTCAACAATCAAATCAATCAATCTATACTCGGGATTCAATTTCAAAATCATTGTCGTTTAATTATTAAATTAATCAGCAATTAACTTTTTTTTTGACAACAGAAAATTACCTAACAAAAAATTCTAAAAAAGAAACTTAAAGATATACACACCAAAAAATTTTTATTATTAACAACCAATCAATCAATTTAATAGCAAACAATTAAACTACCAATTAACGGTATAGAGTTGTAAGATATCAATCATCAATCATCATCATCAACATCAACATACCATATCAAATTAATCACCATCGTTAGATTAGGTTGTGTTTGTTTTTACTCAATACTACAATCACATCTTATCAACTTTTTTTTTTGTTCTTTACCTCCATCAAAATAACAAAATTTAAAGTCATTCATCGTCATCATCGCCGTTAGTCATCGTCATCATCAATATTCGTTTCCATCAATTTCCAAATCGATCACAAAATAAATTTAATATAATTTTTAAACATCACTCAATTAATCGATCAATACAACCAAATCAACTAAACAATGGATTTAAGAGTTGGTAAAAAATATCGTATTGGTCGTAAAATAGGATCAGGATCATTTGGTGATATATATTTAGGTACAAATATTATATCAGGTGAAGAAGTTGCAATAAAATTAGAAAATACAAAAGCAAAACATCCACAATTAGAATATGAAGCAAAAGTTTATAAAGCATTAAGTGGAGGAGTTGGTATACCATTTGTTAGATGGTATGGAACTGAATGTGATTATAATGCAATGGTTATTGATTTATTAGGTCCATCATTAGAAGATTTATTTAATTATTGTAATAGAAAATTTACTTATAAAACTGTCTTGTTATTAGCTGATCAATTAATTTGTCGTATTGAATATATTCATGCAAGATGTTTTATTCATAGAGATATTAAACCAGATAATTTTTTAATGGGAATTGGTAGAAGAGGTTCACAAGTTAATGTAATTGATTTTGGTTTAGCAAAAAAATATAGAGATCCAAGAACTCATTTACATATTCCTTATAGAGAAAATAAAAATTTAACTGGTACAGCAAGATATGCATCAGTAAATACTCATTTAGGTATTGAACAAAGTAGAAGAGATGATTTAGAAAGTTTAGGTTATGTTTTAATATATTTTTGTAGAGGTTCATTACCATGGCAAGGTTTAAAAGCTGCAACAAAAAGACAAAAATATGATAGAATAATGGAAAAAAAAATGACAACACCAAATAATATTTTATGTAAAGGTTTACCAACAGAATTTTTAGATTATATGAATTATATAAAAACTTTAAGATTTGATGATAAACCTGATTATGCATATTTAAGAAAATTATTTAGAGATTTATTTAAAAAAGAAAATTATAGATATGATTATGTATTTGATTGGACTTTATATAAATTTCAACAAGAAAAACAAAGAGCTCAAGGTAAAATTAATGATGTTGAAAATGAAAATAATAATAATAATAATAATAATCAAACAAATGAAAATAATAACAATAATAATAATGCCAATAATAACACCACCAACAATAATAATAACAACAACAACACCACAGATCAACAACAAACAAATGCTCAAACTCAACAACAACAATCTCAAGAAAAAACAGCTCAACAATTAATTGATCAACGTTATCAAAATCAAAAAGCTATATATACTCCAAATCAAAATTATTCAAGTAATTATCAAGAAAAACAGAAATCTAATCAACAACATCAACAAAATCAAAATCATCATCATGATCAACAAAATCAAGGTAATAATCCTGCTTGGCTTTAATGAATTTATTTTATTTGTTTTTTGATTTATTGTGTCATGGGTTCAAATAATAATGTTGAAGTGTTGATTAATAGAGTTTAATTGAATTAGAATGAAAATGGTATAGGTAATAGTAAGTTAGTAAGACCTGCTAACCGAAGGAAAATCAAATTTTCATTCTATTTCGAATCCTGTTTGGTCATTGCACTCAAATAAAGCTGTGATTTTGCTTATTGCTTTACTTGTTGCTTTTACGTTTTACAGTTTTGATCAAGATGATAAAAGCTTTAACATTGGTAAAGATCGTTGGGTATGGTGGTTTGATAATCATTATTTTTCAATTATTTTTTGAATTTTCATAATGTTTCAAAAAGGATCTTGCAATTTTTGCAAAATTTTCTAAATTTGTCGAATTGTTGTCAATTTGAATAAATAAATCATTATAAACCCGTCAAAAACTTGATCAAAAAATCAAATGAAATAAATTTTTTTCAAATTTTATGAAGTTCAATCATAAGTTAAATAAATTTAAATGAATTTAATATTTCACAATAATTTTCTTTGCATTTTAATCATCAAATTTAGTTAAAATAATCTACTTTTTGAATTCTCTGGTTTTGATATTTACTTTTTAAAAAAGTAATTATTATTTGCTATTATTATATAAAATTCATATTAAATAATTTACTAAATTAAATATTTTTTACTTTTAAAATCAATTCATTTTTAAAATTTGTCATAATTTCTAACTGAGCAATTTAAAGTTGATAAATTCTACTAACTTTTGAAGAATTTGTGTAGAATAAGAATTTACTAAACGTAATTGTATCCGAAAAGGTGGAAAAAAACCTTAAGATGATATTGCCGGGTTTATAGTGTAACAAATACACTTAATGAATAAAATGAACAAATTCATTTCATAAGATGATCGTGGAGAAGTCAGGATTCAAATAAAGGACATCGTATATAATCGATATTGAATCTTTTGTTTTAATTCAAAACAGTCATACTAATAGAAAATTCGAAAAACCAAGTTAAAATCAAAAGGAATATGGTGACTTTATTAGCCTATCGTCGATCATGAAAAAAAAACGGTGACAGAAATCAAAATAAGTCAAGATTTGAAAAAGGACCATTAATTACTAGTCTAGCGAAGATTTCATATTATTATTTTTTTCAATATAAAATCATAATGGAATCAAGTTAACTCAAAAAAATCAAATAAGTAAATCAAATTCAACCAGAATTGTTGACATTATTATTATCAGTCCATCATCAGAAAAAAGAACTGTTATAGCCCAAATCAAAACAATAAACTTTAACGTGATAAACAAGTAAGATATATCAATTTTTAGGTGTTTAGTAAATTTAGATGAAGGTTTTAGGATTGAATATGCAAAAGCATTAACAAAATTAATATTTGAAAAGACAAAATTTGAAGAGGAGTCATCAGTTACCTACCAGCGATTGGATCATAAAGTGATTCTAATTTAACTCACGTGGATTGTTTTTACTTTTAAAACCAAATTTAATGAGCAAACTTAAATCAAAAAAATTGGTGACATTATTTTAACCCTATAAATTATCATCGATATAGTGGACAAGCATTATAGCCAATTTAAGTAAAACTTTAACGTGATATCCAACTAAATATGATACTTTAAAGCCCAAGAGATTGGAAAAAATGACATCAATAATTATCGACAGCGATAAGATCATAAATTTTTCCAGTTTAATTCCCAGCCGGAGCCATATTATCTCAAAAATTTAATAAGCAGAAGCAAACTCAACTCAAAAGAAAAAAAGAATGGTGTTATTATGATAAGCCTATCATCGATGTAGAAGAAATATATTTTCGTCAAGTTAAATGCAAATGTCAACGTGATAAACAAATGTGACATATCACTGAATTGGTAAACTTATTAGAACTAAATCAAAAAGTTTATACGTGTGTGCACACACATTCAATTTCTTTTCACTTGATTGGTTTGTTTGCTATTGAAGAAAGAAAAAATAAATGATTTGATAAAAAAATACCTCGTTTTTGTTAGCAAGTGCCATAATTCCGTACAATAATATGCTAACTAATAAATGAAAAGAAATGTTACTTATGATAGTTGCATACTCGCAAAATCATCTATAATTTACCCGAGTGACACTTTCGAGAAATTTATTCAAAATTCATCCTTACATTGTAATTGGTATGATGATCAATAGACATTCGTGTTAACAAGTTCATTTCAAGTTGAAATAGCAAGAAAAATGGGTGAAAAAGATACTGATCTCAAATGGGATAAAATCGATACTTTGATCCCTTTCCACCGACAAAATCATAATAGATGGAATCACCTTCTTCTTTGTGGTCCGAACTGACTCACCTTTTCCCCCGATGGGTTTTTTGCATCGATTGAAATTGGTTGATTTGATGTTCAAATAAATCTAAGATTAGACGATAAACTTCTGAAACGCCGTATGGTAGCGTGTCAATAATACACGTCTAAGATAAAATTCAAAAATTATTACTGAAAAGAAAATAGTGGCAAGGTATTCAACAAATATGTTAAAGCAACCACAATAGGAAACAACAATCACTCACTATAAGCTTTGTCAATATGAATCATTTAAGATTGGATCTATTCCTTAAATTACCAGATGAAGTGTTGGTTCTAATCATCAAATACATTAATGATAATTCGAAAATTGAGACGTTGATTTCAATCCCTATTTTACAAAAATATGCTTTACCAGCAAGATATTCCAAATATCAACTTGATCAATTTATGCACATACCTTCTGATGGAACAATAAAACATTTAAAAGAGTTATATGAGACGTACAATTTCAAACCTTCTAGAATAATCATTAAAGCAAGTAAAATGCATGAATTATTGATATCAGAAGAAGCACCTACGGACTCACAAAAGGAACTTGTTTTTGGATTTGAAAAAATGAATCAATATCGTAATGCTGAATTTGAAATATTAGTATCAGACCGTATGGATGTCAAATTGGAACTGATTTTAAAAGAGGTTAATGTGGCGGGGGTTCATTATTCAGAAGGCTCTTCATACAATCTAAACGCTGAAAGTGTATCAAAAAAAGTTCAGATTTATTTTCAAGCTATTCAGTTCAGCAATATACAGATCATGTCAGCAATTTATGAGAGTAATTATCACGTTAAATTTCCAACGTCTTTAAAGAAATTGACAATAGATGCTCTTTGTCAAAAACATTTTGATACGAATTTGAATGATTTAAAATGTCTTGAATATTTTGATTGCCAGCACATCTCAGGAGTGGAATCGTTGGAAGCTCTTCAATTATCTAAAACGATTAAATCCATTAAACTTAGCTTTTGTGATTTTAAAACTTTGGGAACCTTGAAGAACTACAATTTTTTGAGGTGCTTAGTAATTCATTATTGTCATAGTTTATTTGATGTTATCAAAATTGTTTTCCCTCAATCACTAGAAACTTTGGTAATGGATTATTTTCACGTGAAAAACAAGATCACTGAATTGTTTGATTCTGTGAAGCAAGGAATAAACAAAGAATTTGAATTATCAGACTTTTCGAGTGATGGCCAGTCTTTGATTTTTGGACCTAAATTCAGACCTCCTTCGAATGCAAAAATTTTGATAATAAATGGTAAGTCTAATACACATATGTTTGAGTTGGGGACTAAACTTTGCTTGAGCGCCGTTCACACTTTGGTGCTTTGTGGAATCAAAAACATAGATTTAAATATGCTTTTTGATTCTTCACTAGAAAATATGAAAAAACTCGAAATTCGCTGTTGTGAAATATCAACCGTTGATAAGCGTTTAAAGTACCCTAACATTCAGCAATTTTATTTTTCGTCCAACACATTATCAAATCTTTTCCAAATAAATTTAAAGCAGTGGATAAATTTGAATTACTTTGAAATCGAGTGGAACACTTTGGTTCCACTCCTCAGTAATGATAAAGAGGAATTGCTCGATCCATCTTGGTTTCTATTAAACGAGGTCGAAGTTTCTAAAGGAATTAGCGAGTATACGAATGAAAAGAGGAAAGCATGTGCAGTAATTAGAACATTGCGAATAGATTTATCTAGTATTACACATTTGAAATTGACTAATTTCGACGGATTTTTATTTGTTCATTACTCAAACTATTATCCAAATAATCTTCCTTCTGAAATTGATATTAAAGGCTGTACAACATTAAGAGTTTTGACATTATCAGGGTTGAGCATTCAAGTGTTGGATTTGAACAATTTCCCTTGTTCCTTACAAAAAGTAAAGATCATGAACTTGGAGTTACTACAAATAAGAGGTAAATTTAGTAGGCTAGAACAATTAATGTACTTGAACCTTGTTGATAATAAAATCACATATTCAATGTTGGTCACTCAAAAGTTTCCATCAAATTTAGAAACCCTAGATTTATCTGAAAACAAGATTGAGGATTTAACTTGCTTGGAATTACATAATTGTACCAAACTAAAAAGCTTAGTTATGGAAGAAGTTACAGAACTGGAGAAACCGAATGGTGCAAATGAAGTAAAAGAGTTTTTAAGATCACTAGGCATAGAACAAATTAACTATGCGATTGTAACAACCTATAAATTTAAGATTTTGTTCAGGATTAAAGATGGGAAGGAAGATTTCGTCTAAGATTCGAAACTAAATCTTGAAGCAAAAGGTGTATTTTAATTCTCATTAAAATTTTATTATGATATTCCTTCTAGCTTTAATCTTGATATTCCTTCTAGCCTTAATCTGAATTAACTGTATTATATTTTCTCGAGATTTCTTTATGGCCATAACTTCTTGCGAAAGACATACGCCATTGAATAGGATGTCTTGAAAAACCTTGTACTCGAAACCGATCCAATCGCTTTTCTAAATTCAAGGCAAAAGTGAAACGATTTAGCTTATGTTTGAAATGTCATTGTTCCAAAAGAAAAAAAATATTCATAATAATAATTATAATTATAGTTGATAGTTGTAAGTGAGATATGCTAGAAATTGAATTTCTTTCTTTCTTGTCAGTGTATGTTTTAAAAAGTGTTAAAAATTTGGAATTTTAAATAATAATGTTTGAATTCAATTAAAGTACAAAGGATTAGTCTTACTCATTTTGAATTCCTTAAATTTCACTTTGCTAAGCTAATTAAAATCTCAGTATACTAATCAACATCTCAGTATACTAATTAAAAAGAAAGCTAAATATTTGAAACCCAAAAATGATAAAAACCAAAATGAACCACGACATGGAGCCCGACGTAAGGACCTAAGAGCGCTTGAATAAACCGAAGGTGGTACGTCAGGGGCTACATGTCATAGCTCATTCTGGATCCATAATTGTTGGGTTTTCGTCAAAATATCATATTCTTTTCTTTTTTGGTTAAACTTATGAATCAAAATAATGTAGTTACAATCTCCTGAGGAATCAATCAGATTGAACTGTGTAAGAATTTTTACTCCTTATTTGGTGAAAAACGATAGCTATTTATTTTGAGGTACTTTCATTAAGGTAGGTTCCATTCAAATTTTGTTTTTTATTTTAATATTTCAATTTTTTATCATACATTTTGATTAAAATTGAATTGATTATCAAATCAAGGTCCTTTGAAAAAGTCACTTCCTCACTTCCTCATATCAATCAACACATCCTCCGAACTTAATACTAATCACTTCCATCAATGAGTCTTGTATAAAATTTTTGCTCGCTCGAATTTAATTATATCTTTTAGACCTAATCCTAACACAAATGATTGAAACCATTGCACCATAGATAATTCTTTTTATTGAATTCTTATCATTTAAAAGGAGTAATAACTTGTAAAATTGATGTATCGGTAATAAGATTGAAAATGGTCACTCAACCAATTTGATTCAAAGGTATCTGAACTTTGACGATATAAGTGAAAGTTCAAACGTTTTTAACTTTTTCCAAATATATGACTGCAATAAAAAGACTTTATATATCATTATGAGTTGAGTCTAGTCAAATTATTTCAATAAAAACTATATCTTTCCAAGAAAGTTTTTATCTAGTTCATCTTGTGGTTTAAAAATCTAGGAGTGGTGATAAGCATGTTTGGTTGACATGCTTGTATCTGAGCCAATTGTCATAAGACTGATTAGTCATAGGTAAGTTCGTAGTTTTAAATTTGTATAGTGAAGAAAAAGTTATTGATAGATTGATATTCGTCGAAATTTATTTTCGGAATTTAGAATACACAAATTACGTCATGATCAATATAAAAATGGTCAGTAATTGAAAAGCGAAGATTTAGAGTACAACCATCAATTATTACAGCGATAAGATCATATAATTATCATCGATTTGGAGAAAATAGAGTTATGGTCAAGTCAAAACAAATGTTAGAACGAGACAATCAATTCTTAATTGGTAATTGAAAGACCAAAGTTTCAGTAAAGCCATCATATATCAGAGATGAATAACGTACATTTTTCAATTTAACTCATTATGGAGTGTTTTTTTAAAGCAAAATTTGATAAGTAAACTCAAATTTAGAGAGAATTTGGAGATGTATGTCACTCACTGGATGAAATCAAATTGTTCAAGTCAAAAATGGTAATTGAAAAGTCAAAATTTGAATAAAGGTCATCAATTATCAGCTATAAGATCATAGATCGTAAAAGCTTTTACTTTAATTCATATGGGAGTTTATTTTGAACCAAAATGTAATAGACTAAGCAAATTCAATTCCAAAGGATTGATTGTCATTAATGGCCTATTATCGATGACGAGAGAAAGAATTATGAGCCTATCATCGATGTAGAGAAAGAGTTATAAACAAGTTCAACAAAAACCACAATGTGTCAATCAATTCAAAATAGAAATTGAATGGCAGGATATCAATAATCAATTATCAGTGATAGGATCATAGATCTTTCAGTTTAATTTCAATGGAGTCCTATTAAAGTAAAAGTTTATTAATCAAAATTCAACTTAAGGAAAATCGATGACATTATTATTAGCCTATCATCGGTTTACTAGAAGAAAAGAATCATAGCCAAGTCAAAACAAAATTTTAACTTCACAATCATATCGAAATGGTAATTGGGTAACCAGGAATTTAATATAGCCACCAAATATTAGCAGTAAGATCATAAAGTGTTTCAATTTAACTTCATGATGGAGTCAAATTAAATTCAAATTTAATAAATAAAACGAGCTCAAAAGAATTGGTGTTATTAGAATTAGCCTTGATGTCGAGGAAAAAGGATTATTGTCAAGTTAAGCAAAACTTTTACCTTGAGAAACAGATAAGAGTTAAACATGCAAAGTCTCATCTTTTTTAGTTGAACAATTGAAGAAAGAAAGAACAGATAATATGATAGATAACTAGCTGGTTTTTCTTTGAAATCCCCATAGATTAAGATAAATTTTCAATTTAATAAAAAAATTATAGAAAAGTAAAACCTACTTATAATTGTTGGAAAATCAATTATATTTTGATAGACTGACACTTTCAAGAGGAAAATTACACTTTATTCTTGGAATTGTAATTGGTATGAAGCTCGAACAGAAACATGTGTGAGTAATTTTATCTTGAGTTGAAATACAAGAGAAAATAGCATGAGATTGCAATGAAAAATATCGCTTCTTTGAATCCTTCTCGCCTATAACATTATACTAAAGCTACAGATTTTTCTCGCGGTCTGAAGTTATTCAGCTTTGCAACGCCGATAAATCTTTTGTATCGATTGAAATTGGTTGATCTGATGCTCAAATAAATCCAAAATTAGACGATAAAATTCTGAAACGTCGTATGGTAGCGAGTGCATAAACACGTCTAAAATAAAATTCAATAATTGTCAAAAGAAAATAGTGGCAAACAAAACAACAAATATGTTAAAGCAACTACTATAAGAAACAACAATCAATCACTATAAACTTTGTCATTGTCAATATGAATCATTTAAGAATGGATCCATTTCTTAAATTACCAGATGAAGTGTTGGTTCTAATCATCAAATACATTAATGATAATTCGAAAATTGAGACGTTGATTTCAATCCCGATTTTACAAAAATATGCTTTACAAGCAAGGTATTCCAGATATCAGCTTGATCAATTTAGGCACATACCTTCTGATAGATCAAATTCCCAACCTTCTGATGGAACAATAAAACATTTAAAAGAGCTATATGAGGCGTACAATTTCAAACCTTCCAGAATAGTCATTAAAGCTAGTAAAATGCATGAATTATTGATGTCTCAAGAAGAACCTACAGACTCACATCAGAAATCCACTTTTCAATTTGAAAAAATGAATCAATATCGTGATGCTGAATTTGAAATATTACTTACAGACAGTATGGACGTCGATTTGGAACTAATTTTAAGAGAAGTCAATGTGGTTGGGGTTCATTTTTCAAAAAGTAAGCCAAAAGATGCAAATGCTGAGAGTGTATTAAAGAAATTTCTGCTTTATTTTCAAGCTATCCAATTCAGCAATAATAATATTCAGATTATGTCAACGATTTATAAGAATAGTCTTGAAGTTAAATTTCCCACGTCTTTGAAGAAATTGACGATAGACAGTAGTTTTGAAAAAAATTTTGATACGAATTTAAACGATTTAAAATGTCTTGAATATTTTGATTGCAAAAACATGTCAAGGGTGGAATCGTTGGAAGCTCTTCAATTATCTTGGACAATCAAATCTATTAAACTTAGAAACTGTGAATTTAAAACTTTGGGAAACTTGAAGAACTACAATCTTTTGAAGTGCATTAAAATCTATCATTGTGATAATTTATATAATATCATCAAATATGATTTCCCTCAATCATTAGAAATTTTGGTAATAAAAGTTAGTTTCAAGCAAGAGGTTACTGAATTGTATAATTCTGTGAGACAAGGAATAAATAAAGAATTCGAATTATCAGACTTCTCGAGAGATGGAAATTCTTTTATTCTTGGATCCAACTTCAAACTTCCTTCAAATACAAAAATTTTGAAGATTGGTGGGAATTCAAAAATTTTTGAGTTGAAACCTAATATTTGCCTAGAACACCTTCACACATTAAAGCTTTCCAAAGCCAAAAACATTGATCTAAACAAACTTTTTGCTTCTTTACCAGAAACTATGATAAAACTCAGAATCCTTTCTTGTGATATATTAAAAGTCGATAAGTGTTTAAAGTATCCCAATATCCAGCAATTTTATTTCTCATTTAACAACGTATCGAATATTTTCCAATTAAATTTGAAGCAGTGGATATATTTAAATAATTTAGAGGTCGGATGGAACACATTGATTGGACCCGGCAATTATCAGGAAAAGCTCGATCCATCTTGGTTTTTAATGAATGAGCTTGATGTTTTTAAAGAAATAAGTGAATGTCCAAACAAAAAGAGGAAAGTATGTACAGTAATCAAAACATTGCAAATCGATATACCTAGTATCACACATTTGGGATTAATTAAATCTCCGGAAGTTTCAGTCTTTGACAATTCCAATTGTGCAATTCATCTTCCTTCTCAAATTTGTATTAAATGCTGCACAACACTAAACGCTTTGATATTGTCAGGATTGAGCATTCAAATGTTGGATTTGAACGATTTACCTAAATCTTTACAAAAATTAACAATCACGAAATTTGAGTCACTACAAATAAAAGGTAAATTCAGTAAGCTAGATCAATTAACACACTTGGATCTTTATGAGAATAAATTCACATATTCAGTGTTGGCCGCTCAAAAGTTCCCATCAAATTTAAAATCCCTAGACTTATCTGAAAACAAGATTGAAAATTTGAGCTGCTTGAATCTACATAATTGTAACAAATTAAAAATCTTAATTTTGGAAAAAGTAACTGAATTGCAAGAACCAAATGGTGCTAATGAATTAAAAGATTTTTTTATAAAATCAGTCGGTACTGAACAAAAAAGCTTTGCGATCGTAACAACATATGAGTCAAAGAAGGTGTTTAGTGTCATTAATGGTGAAGAGATTTTGGGAAACGTCTCTAGGATAAACTAAATCTTGAAGCAAAAATATAATTTAAATTTCCGCTAAAATATAATCATGAAAGTTCTTCTAACTCTAATCTCAATTAATTGTAGTTTATTTTCTCGAAAATTATTTATGGCTATAACTTCAAGTATTGCAAAACACATACGCCATTGAACAGGATGTCTAAAAATGTGTCAGACTCGAAACCGATTTAATTGCATTTATAAATTCACGGAAAAAGTGAAATGATTTAGCTTATGTTTGAAATGTCATTGTTTCAAAAAAAAAATATTCATAATAATAATAATAATAGTTGATAGTTGTAAATGAGATAGGTTAGAAATTGAATTTCTTTTTTTCTTGTCATTGTATGTTTTAAAAAGTATCAAAAAATTGGAATTTCAAATAATGATTTTTTAATTTGAATTAAAGTACAAAGGATTTGTCTTACGCATTTTTAATACACTATGAACAATTAAAGACTAATTATTTCTTATCTGCTTGATTTTCTTCTTGCTTTTCATCTACTTTTATAGGTTTGTCAGCATCAAATTCTTTATCGTTCTTATATTCATTAATATAGTTATGAAAAAAATCAAATATAGTAATACTTCCAGCACCTCCATTACCATTTTTAATTTCTTCATTATCTAAAGGAATTTTATAATTATCAATAAATCCAAAAAATCCATAAAATGAATTTTCTTTAATTTCTTCTCCATAAATTTTATCATAAATAAATTTCATTTTAAATTCATTCATTTCTTTTGAAAATTTTGAAAAATCTATTATATCATATTGATGATCTTTTAATTTTAAATTATACGCATCAAATACTGGTGCTTCTAATAACAAACCTAATGAAGGGGCTTTTGGAATATTAATTTTTGTTGACTTAAAACAATCTTTTATCAATGTAGATGGTAAATCTAATCTTAATATTAAACATGCCATACAAATCATTTTTCTTATTTGATGAAGCATAAATGATTGACCATGGATTTTTATTGATATCCATTCTGTTCCATTTATTACAAATGGTTCAGATGTTTTAGTATCTATTATAAATCTTTTTGATGATGAATCTTTAAAAGATTTACCAATTGTAAAATTATGAAAATTATTAGATCCTTTATATTGATCCATTGTATTTCTAAATCTATCAAGTTTTTTAGAACTTATACGATATAATCTTCTTTGTTGATTTTCAATTGTTTTAATTTTTTTAACTATATTTTCAATTGTTTTATTTTCAATTTGAGAATCTTGATTTTGTTCAGGACTGTTTTCATAATATTTAGTAACTAAATCCAATTCTTCTTTGCTTATTCCACTTTCGAAGACTTTTTGTTGAGTTGTTTCCCAAAATGTGTTACTTTCTCCATCATCATCAACAAATAAATTCGGATATTTTTCTTTTTCACTATCAATTAATTTAGCTAATCTTGTACCTGGCTTGGGACTAATGAGTGAATAAGTAGGTAATAAATACTCATACCACCTAGAACTGCACATCTTTCTACAATCATAACCTTTGGTAGTACGTTGTATACCCCATACCCTAATTTGATCAGGTAAATTATCATTGATTTTTTTTAAAATTTCAGAATCTTCAATAATTAATTTTAAAGAAATAACATTTCCAGCAGCATGAACTCCTTTATCTGTTCTTGCACATCTTTGAAATCCCGATTTCTTTAAGTCAATTGAATTTTCTAAAGATATTGCACCAGCTTTATAAAATGCTTCATAAAGATCTTTTTCTATAGTTTTTGTATTTGGATCATTTTGAATTTGTAATCCATTATATCCTGTACCACAATAACCTATCATTACTGCTACCTTTTTCTTTGGTTTTCTTTCTGATTTAGGTATTGGATTACCATTTCCATCTAATAATGCAACATATTCACTATAGTTTATAGTTAGTACAAAGGTTCATATTTTTTTCAAAATTTTCTTTACGAAAGGGACTTACCTACGATTGCTCATATTTCTGTCTATTTTGCCTTTCCTTGGAATTGGCTTTCCTACTATTAATTTGTTGATCTTTTTTGGATTCATTAGACGATTGTTGTTCCTCTTGCCTAAGTTCGGTAGTAGTTGGTTCAGAATGTGTATTATTTGATTCATCCATTTCAACATCTTCTTTTATTTCTATTACGTCTGGTAGACTATTTGCTGATGACATAACGACTTGCGAATTTTGAAGATTTGTGATTCAAGTATATAGAATTGAAAATTTAATTTTTCTCGTAAGTTTGTATTGTTCCAAAATGTTTCAAATTTGAACTTACTTTGAACAAAATTTTCTTTGACAATACTTTTGAAATCTAAAAGATTACCGTGTTATCAGGAAATTGTCCAATCTAGTCAATTTTTAGGCTCTCCGATTTCTCAAATTTATTAGATCTCAATAGGTATAATCTAACATCTCCAGAATCCAATTTTGTGTAATGAATTTATTTTGAAGACATCGCGATGTTTTAAATTTGAAAAATTATTGTTAAGTAGAATAGAAGTAGTTAAGACTATATAGATACTAAGATCATAAGAGAAGGATCCATTTATAATTTTTCTCAACTAGATAATCACCTCGCTTTTTTTAACCCAACAACAACCAATACGTAAATAACAAATATCAAAGCCATCTTACACAAATATAATCATAAATGAGACCATTAACGGAAGAGGAAACAAAAGTGGTGTTTGAAAAACTAGCCAATTATATAGGTAGAAACATATCATTTTTAATAGATAACAAAGAAAATCCACATGTATTTCGATTACAGAAAGATAGAGTATATTACGTATCAGAAAAAATTGCAAATTTTGCAACATCAATTGCAAGAACAAATTTAATGAGTTTAGGAATATGTTTTGGAAAATTTACTAAAACTGGGAAATTTAAATTACATATTACAGCTTTATCATATTTATCACAATTTGCCAAATATAAAGTATGGATAAAACAAAATGGTGAAATGCCATTTCTTTATGGAAATCATGTATTAAAAGCTCATATTGGTAGAATTAGTGATGATATACCTGAACATGCTGGTGTTATAATATATAGTATGAATGATATTCCTTTGGGCTTTGGAGTTAGTGCGAAATCAACTAATGAAATAAGGAATTTATCACCAACTGGAATAGTGGCTTTCAGACAAGGTGATATCGGTGAATATTTAAGAGAAGAAGATACTTTATTTACGTAATAAGAATAACGTTTTGCATTCACTTGACTAGATTGTAGATCTATATATTTGACAAATTTTGGAACTTATATACATTGAGTGTCAAAAAAAACGCTACTCTAATAACTTATCAAGTTTTGTCTCAAAATTCCGTATGGATTACCTTGAGACACAACAAAGGATGATTGAACCAATTTTTCAAATTGTTTATCCATATCTACTTCAACAATTGTTTGCTCTTCATTCACTTCAGCTTCTTCTTGTTTGTTGAAATCTTTTTTAACATAATCTTCTCTCACTATCAAAACTTGCTGATCTTTCCAAAATTGTAATAATGATCTAACTTCATCTTTTGTCATTGAAGCCATTTTTATAGGTGATATTCCACCATTTCTTGATAATTTTTGTGCTACTAATAAATCCAAATTAGGATATTTCATATATGGATCATATTCTTCATTTGTATATACAGCAATATGAGTTGTTTTCCTTTGTGGTGCAAAATCACAAGATTTAGCTAATAATACTCCTCCTTTATTGAAATTTATATCACCACTTGCTACATCAAGAAGAAATTTTCCCAATTCAAAATTTTTAATATGTATTGATTTAAAATCAGGAGATTTATATTTTGTTATTGAAAAATCACTAAATGAATTGAAATCATCGATTGATATAAGTATTGGAATTTTTGATGAATGATCTTTTAATTGTTCAATGAAAAATTGGAATGATATAGTTGGTTGTCCAGTATTTATTTCTCTATTTTGTGATAAATAATCATATAATGTATGTTGATTTGCTTTTAATTCGATTTTGGATTTATCCTTAAAAAAGCTTATATCTTTGGTTAATTTCAATTTTTTGAAATTTTCCTCATTAACTCTTAATATTTTTCTTAACCATCTTTTAGTAGCCATGGGTTGTTGATAAAGTTCAAGTTTGTTATTGTAAAAATAATCAGATGAACCATTACCAATTACATCAGCAGATGACAAATGTAAGATGATCACGTCGTTGGAATATTCTTCTAAGGCTAAGGCCAATGCTTGGTTTATCAATGTCGATTTTCCTGCTCCTTTAATTCCGTCAATGTATTTTCTGTTGAATTTCGATTCAATTTGTAAGTTTTTAACAAAGTCGTTGTAGATGTTGATAGTATTGGAAGTGATAAGGGAAACAGGGTGCTGAAATAATTCGTGATGTTGAAATTTTTTGAACGCTTCGAAGTCATTTAATTTATTTTCCGTAGATGGTGAATATTTGGTGATAACTCCTGTGGTTAATTTGTTTGGATGTAAAGATTCAATGTGATTCATTGATGGAGCTAATTTCTCTAGTTTTAAATTTTGAACAGCTTTTTTAAATGGATAATGAGTTAAGCCTGTAGATTTTTTGACTTTGTCCTTCTCAACTACTTTTCTTCTCAATATTTGTTTTGACTTACCCTCTTTTTGTCTAGGCATAGCTAGTAAAGTTGAAGAAGTTGTGAATGTATTAGTTAGGGTAATGTTTGTGGACTTTAATCCCGTCTGAACATTATTTAACGTGGGCTGTAATTTCAACTTTCTTAGACTCCTTGACAATCGCAACATTTTGGTTAAATTGTTGAAGTAATTTGGTTGATCAAAGTGACTTTAATTGAAAAATTTTTGAAACATAAATCTGAATCTTCTATGCACTACCAGTTTGTAACATAATTTTTATCACGAACTTCTATTCAGATGGGTTATCAAATAAATTAAACAAACCAGAACACATTCAACTAATGATAAACAGGTTTATACGGCATGATAAGGATATAATATCGAGATTTCTCAAGAGTCAATTTTCTTGTCAATGTAGACATGCTTCAAGATATTCTTCAAAAATTAAGATTAAAAGCTCAAGGTTGAAGCTGCAAAAAACCACAAAGTCCAACAAAGACTCAAACGGCTCACCAACATCACCACCCACCAAGTCTGATAGCAATAAAAGTCGTATATTTGAAACAGGAAAATTTTCACAATTATACAATTCATTAAAATCGACAAATACTCAGGATCCTTCACTACAAATTTCAAAAATAAATGATTTTAATCAACTAAAGATTTTCCCTTCAGTGAGAGAAGCAATGATAAAAGAGATTAAATCACAATATAACTTGAAAGGTCCACAATATTCATCAATAGACCAAATAGAAATCAAGCCAACGCCAATCCAAGTAGCTGCAATTAAAAAGATAAACCAAACAAGATCAATTACACCAGCATCACCTAACTTAGATGAAATGGAAGAAGGTGAACGAATCTTATATGAATTGAAAAATGAGAATGAATCTAAAAAAACAAAAGTCTTTACAATTTCTTCAGAGACTGGATCAGGTAAAACTTGGAGTTATTTATCTGTTTTACTTTCAAAATTAAAAGAAGATGATTTAAATTGGTTTAAAACTAAACCTGAAAAGTATGAAGCTTTCAAGAAATCTCAACAAATTAGATCAATTATAATGGTACCTACTAATGAGTTGGTAGATCAAATTTATGAGACATTGCATAGAGCAAATAAATTTAGTTTAGAACATGAGAATGTTAATAAAAAGTATATTGATTTCTTAAATTTACCAGAGAATGAATCATTAGGTTTTTCAATAATGAAATTATCACAAGGTGATCCTTCTATCAGCTTATACAAACAGTTAAAGAATTATGGAAAAATAGATATATTAGTCACTACACCTGCAAAATTTACAAGTTTATCAAAAATCGAATCAGTTGATCGACCATTCAAAATTTTCAAAAGTGTAAAATACTGTATATTGGATGAGTCAGACACTTTATTTGATCCATCTTTCATCAAAGATACTACATCAGTGGTTAAGAATTTTCCTAATTTATTGGATTTGATACTAGTTTCTGCCACAATTCCCAAAGAATTTGAAAAGCAATTAAAAATTTTATTCCCAGAGGAGAAATCAATTATAAGAATTTCAACTCCTGGATTGCATAAAATTCCAAAAAAGATTAAAATTTTCACTTTGGATTCAGATTTACAACCATATAATGGATCAAAAGTCAGATGTTTAGCTCAAACCATATATGCGATATCAAAAGATGGAACAGAACCAGATCAAACTAAGAGGATAATCATATTTGTAAATTCTAAAGATGAAGTAGATGAACTTGTTGAGACATTAAAAGATAAATATTCCATTAACGAAGAAGATATATTTGGAATATCAAGTACCAAAAAGGTTCAAGATAGAAAAGATATTTTATCACCTTTTTTGAAACCTGCTCAACCAATAAATGATTCAAATAAATCTAAAATTAATATCTTGGTAACTACAGATTTATTATCAAGAGGTTTAAATTTTTCAGGTATTAAAAATATTATATTAATGGGATTACCTAGAAATTCAATTGATTTGGTTCATAGAATTGGTAGAACTGGTAGGATGAATCAATCTGGTAGAGTATTCATTATTGTTGATAAAAAATCAAAAAAATCATGGGTTAAAGGTTTGGGTAATGCTATTATAAAAGGATTAAAAATTGGATAGACTCTGTATTTGTAAGTAGTATTTAATAGGCAAATTGTAAATATTTAAATTCTTACCTTAGTGAGCCTATCGTTGGCTTTAATTGTATAATTGGAAAAAAAAAAAACTTTCACTGCTACTTCAAAGATTTCTTCAGCTGATCAATACAAGCTCACATGAATGCAAGAAGGAGTTCTTCGAACTCTCAAGACATTGATTCTTAGATCTATAATTATAAACCTGTTTGAATATGACTTTGTTATATGCAGGACAATTTGGTTCAAGTCTCATCTTCATTTTTTTTTTTATAGAATCGTTTTGTTTTGAAAAATTTGAAACATCTATTATTAACATCTTTTTACGAATAACTCGAGTTTGATGATCTATATAAATTGTCAATTTGAAGATCATTTAAACTGAACTAATTTAACATTCATTCAAAGCTTATCCAGATTCAATAAAGAAAGCGTATGTTCATATCCAACTGAGATATCTCAAAATTAATTATAATGATGAAAAATAGTATAAATTTAGACGTTAGACTTCCTAACTATATTGAGGAGAATTATACTATTTTAGCTGATTATAGGAGACAATAATATTTGATTTAATCGAGTTTGACAGCTTTACTAACTTACATCATCAGAATTTTGAAAACACAATTTATCAAATTGCTCAATTATCAGAATATTAAGTGAATGGTATGTTACATATAAATTACAGACTGGAAAATACATGCTTTTTTAACAAATTATATAATGATGAAATACCAAACAGACCAATTTAATGAACGCTTGACATCCTACATTTATACTGGGGAAAAGTCTACATTTCATATCTGACATACATTTTACAAAAGCATAGTTTAGACATTTTAAAACAATTCAATTCATGAAATACTAACAATAAAGCAAGACGAATTATTCTCAATTCATCATCACTAATATTTTTTGGAAAGTTTCAAAAGATTGAACTTTTCAAATTAGTATTAGTGACATTTAACTGAAAAATGTAAACAAAATCATAAACAGAAATGAGCCCCTGGGAACACCTTTATCTACTTACCAAAACATATTTTAGAATGGTATGATTTAGACTATACGCCCCAGGGAAATCGAAATCTATATCAACCAAAAACACTTTATATTTGAAAGGAGCTTTATTTAACAACTTCACTCGAGTATTGGATTTAGTTTGATACATTTATACATATCTTTGATATATGCTTTTATATAAATCTTCGTACAATCTCGATATAACTACATCTTTAACATTTTGTGGAGAAATAGATATCTTACTAATGTATTTAAATTTTCGCTTGCTTCTTATCTCTCTTTTATCTTTTGAATAAAAAAAATTGTTCAATCTTACTGCAAAAAATTATTCAATCAACAACAACTACAATCACGAGTAATAAATTAATACTTATGAGTAGATTGTTGAATGGTATATAGCAGTCTTACTAGATCAATAGTCATCAAGAAGTACCAACCACTTTCAACGATCATCAAAATGTCACACTCATTATATTCAACAGTGAAAGAAATTCAAAAAGATATGTATTTTGGTACTGAAGTATTAAATAGAGTATCATTTTTAAGAGAAGATAATGAATTTGTATCACAATCTTTATTTCATCCACTGACTAGATTTATATTTTTTAATAAACAAAATCCATTAGTTCATAAAAATTATCCAAATAAATTGACTGTGATTACTAATGGTGATAATCAAATTAATGTTGAATTATTAGATAGAGAAAATGATAAGAATTTAGGGTATAGAGGTAATAGACAATTTATTAATGGTGGTTTGTTAAACAATATACCTAATTGGAATTCGATCTTAAAAAAATGGAATGATGATAATAAAAATTATTCACCGAATTTAAGGGCTGACACAAATCCTGTGTTTCTATTCTTGGGTTTACTTGATGAATCGATTGGTCTTGATATAAACACCTTAAAATCGGATTGTGAAACGCCAGGTGAGGGAGAAAAATATCTTGATCATCAAGGAAGATATCAAGGAATAGCTTATTACGCAGTTGACATAAGTAGAAATAAAGATTTATGTAAAACTTTAGTTCATTATGTCAATGATTGTGTTAATAGGATTGAAAATATTGACAATACCCCAGAAGAAAATGGAATCTTTTTCACTCATTCAAGAAAACATTTTTTAAATTTCAATCATTATGAAGCTTCATTATTTAGTCAAGGTTCAATGTTTTTCCATTGGTTAAAAACAAATAAATTTTGTCCAGGTTGTGGTCATCCAACAATTCCTATACATGCAGGTGGGAAATTATTATGTACTAATGAAGAAACTATTGAATTACCAAATCATGAAGATGAATTAAATCCTATAATTAAATCAATATGTCCTGTAAAATCAGCTACTGTTTCAAATGTTAGTTTTCCAAGAACAGATATGGCAATTATTTCAATAATTACAAATCGTGATAGATCAAAAATACTATTAAGTTTAGGTAGAAGACATGTCCATTCTAAAATGTATTCATGTACAGCTGGATTTATGGAACCTAGTGAAACAGTAGAAATTGCAACTAAAAGAGAAATTTGGGAAGAAACTGGGGTTACGTGTAGTGAGATCCAAATAGTTATGACTCAACCTTGGCCATTTCCATCAAATTTAATGATTGGTTGTATTGGAATAGTTGATTTTAATGGTACTAATGAAGTTATAAATTTAAATCATGATAATGAATTATTAGATGCAAGATGGTTTGATACAAATTTTGTTAGAAGATTAGTTTATCCTAATGGAGTAACAAATACCGATGGTATGGAAAATGGTGATACAGAAGATAAAGTTGAAGATGAGGATGACTTTAATCCTGAAGGTATAATGATCCCAATGAGTGAATCTATAGCTTTTTCATTAATTAAGCTATGTGTTGATGAAGAAAAAAATAAGCATCATTTATGATCGGCAAACATATGATTGAGTGGAAATATTACTTAGATATGATTAGATACTAGAACATTTAGCTTTAGAAATTATTTATTTATTTATTTATTTGCAACCGTGTAAACTCTAAAGTTGAGAAAAAAACAACAAATTGTAACACTGGGGATATTCCAACAAGCATCATAAGTCAATTTACTAATTACTAAGTTGCTAAATTTGTTCATTAATTCAAGCTTGCAAGGAGGTAACAAATTTCTACACTATTATAGTTTCAGAACTGTGAAGATCTGATAGTATTGTATCAAGATCTGATTAGGAGACAGGTTACATTTAAATCTCAATCATGATCCTACGATCAACTCTTTATTTTAAGATGTTGGTCTAAACTCTAAAAAAATTTCTGAAGATGGCAATATTTGGATGAAATTGCAAAAAAGCTTTATTCGTCTATGAATCTAAATAACTCCTTAAAACATCAAGTTCTGAATGACTCTCCCATATTAATAACATTTGTAATATTCCAAATAGTAGCAATAACTACTTTTCAGATTGATTGATCAAATTCTGAAAATTATAAGTTGCAACCACTTGGAAAATTGATGGACGTGGAACGCATTGTGAAAATAAATTGATGGACATGGAACTCATTCAATATAAAATCAACAACAAAAACCTCTGTTTAGTTGATATTGAGCCCTAAAGTTTCATACAAATTCTGTTCAAAATCAAATGAAACATAGCTAAGTTCTAGTCTCTCAAAACTTTTATGAATTTGAACAATTTGCCATACACTGGATCACAACTGGACCCAGAGTCCCAGCGATCAAAAAAAAATTAAGTCTGCAAAATTTACAAAAATTATTCAATAACTAAAACATTGTGCTTCTACAATTGGATGAAATCTCTATTTAGATACTTGAACTCAGTGGGGAGTTGTTGAAACAATCGAAGAAGTGATTGACCATAGATATAGGCAGATAAGCAATGAGTCAAGAAAAACAAAGTTATGAGAGTATATGCTAAGAACTGTTGATTAATATATACCCTAGATTCACGTACAATGATCCTTTTGATGCATCGTGAAATAGGTACAACAATCTAGATCTTAGCTAATTAAAAAACCCAGACATAACCTCACCATTTATCAAAAATCAAAACTTCTTAAGCGGATCTGGCAAAGATCACGATTCCTGGTCGAGTAAATAAACTGCTTAAAAAATTAAGTTACGTAATAAATCTATGAGATTGTTGTTGAGTAGGTGGTGCTTCTGCTTCATATTTAGGGCCAGCTATTCCTTTATGTTGAATTTTCAAGATTGATTAAAAAAGTTCAACATTTTGCAGCCATTTGAATTTTTTTTTTTTTTTTTTCATTGAACTTATTTTTACATTAGTAAAACAGGAACAAACATATCTTTACAATAGCTCCGTCTCCAGGTAACTAGGAGAATAAGCTATGACTAATCAACGGAGCTAGAGTCGATACTGCGGAGACCATTTCACTTTTTCCAACCATTTCAAAAATATGGAGTATCAAATAGTGGCTTTTTCTGCATAGAATTACTAAGAAGGAAATATCAGCCAACGAATAAATCCGGTTGTAGAGTTGATTCGATCCTTATATTTCTTGAAGCTCCTGTGCACTTGTTTCTTTTGTTACGGGAGGTTACAAAACAGTCTGAATAGTTCTATATTGAGAAGGTAAAGCTCTGCAAAGGTTGATTGAGGTCTCATTCAATTGATTCGAGCCAATCTAGCTTGTTCTAGGTTTATTATTATATAACCGGCCGAAAAAAAAAGAAAAAGAAACGATGCACGTGCATATAAAAACTCCACAAACTTTTTATGATATTTTTAATAATTATATAAAAACAACTTATATCCGTCAATAACTTTAAATGAAACCAACAACCACAATATAGTTGAGTCTGATTTTCATATATAGAGTATATAATTCATGGAGAAATACCCAAATTCTCAGTTTGAAAAAAATGTCATCTTCAACAACTAACAACATACATAATTCTTCACCGCTGATGACGTCATCTACAGTTTCAATATCATCACCAACGTATTTACCATCAACATCATCATCACCAGTTATAACAGGTCATAGAGGATTTAAAAGTAAATATCCAGAAAATACTTTATTAGGATTTGAAAAGTGTTTTAAAACTGGAGCAAAAGTTATTGAAACTGATTTATATTTATCAAGTGATAATAGAGTGATAATATCTCATGATTTAAATACAAAAAGAGTATTTGTTGATAGTGAAGGTAATGAAACTAATTATAAGATTACTACTACTCCATATGATCCAACATTAAAGGGATTAAAGACAAAAAATGGAAATTATCCATTATTATCATTTGTCGATCTTTTAAAATGGTTTAAAAATTATATTAAAGATAAAGATAATTCAAATGAATATAAATTACAATTAGATATAAAAAAATTTAATCCTACAAAAATTTTAAAATATTTATTTTTAGATTTATTAAAAGTTCATAATGATATTGAATGGTGGTATCATAGATTACAATTTGGTATATGGGATTTAAATTTTTTAAAATATTTAAATCAATCTGAATTTTTTCAACCATATTTTGGTATAACTAATGAATTTGGTTATTTTCAATTTGATATTTTTCATATAAGTGTAAATTGGAGAGATTCAATAAATTATATAAATTATAATTATTATTTAGATGAAATTGTTGAAAAAGAAAGAACCAAGATAAAACTTACAGGGGTTTCATTAATTTATATATCAACTTGGTCAACTGAATTTTTAACAAAATTTATTCCCTTGTTGAAATTACAAAATTTAAAATTTTATTCATGGACAATAAATAATAAATTTCAATTTGAATATTTAATTAAAATTGGTAAATTAGCTAAATTAATTGAATATGGAATTATATCTGATTATCCTGATTTAATACAGAAACTAAAGGAAGAAGAAGCAGAAGAAACAGATGTTTCAGATACAGAAACAACTGAATTAAAAACTGGATCATCAAAAGAATATTATTATAATGAAGATGGAGATATTAAAATTGAACTTACATTTAAACAAAAATTATTATATTGGTTATATTTACAATTTACTTATTTAAATGGTTCACAAAAAAATATAAGATTACAACAAAAATTAAAATATGATTTAAAAGTTGATGAAAATAAAGTCTTGGAAAATAAAATGAATCCTTTTGTTGCTTGGGCTTTTCAAACTTGTCAAAAATATGGAGTTTTTTAAATGGGGGGTGTTTTGGATGCGGATGCTAATAGATTGATATAGGCTAGTTGGGAAATGATTTTTTTTTTTTTTAGTTTTGTACATATTTGCTTTTTATTGGGGATATTTAGACTAAATAAAAGTTGGAATTTTGCATGTTTCTTATGGAAATTGATATATAGTTTTTAGCTCTGAAACATCATTTTGCACCCAAATTTTGTTGAAAGAGTACACAAAGAGAGTTTGAAACGATTTAATCCTAGGATAAAATTCTGTATATTTTTTTTTCTACTATTGGAAACTGATCGTTTTATTTAATCTGTAGTCTAGTTTACCAAATTCATATATCTAAAAAAGAAAACCTTGGAAATCCATATCTATATTGTAAATACTAAATTAAAATATCTTCTTATTTTATTACAACTCTCCTTTAGCTTTTAAAATTTGTTTAACTGAATCATCAATAGATGTATCAAAATCAATATATTTAAAACCTAAAATTCTTCTTGATTTAGAATCATCAACTTTAGGTACACTTTCTAAAGCTTTTTTATCACTACCTGGATCTCCCTTTGGTAAATTTAATTTAGGAAATTTAGAATTAATAAAATCTAAAATAGTTTGATCAGTAAAATTTCCATTATATAATATAATTCTTTCACCTTCTGCATCATTTTTTTCAAAAGCTAATAAATGAGCTTTTGCAACATCTCTTACATCAATCCAACCACCTTTAAATGGTGGGATTTTATCATCTGGTTTTAAATTTATAATTTTATTTATAACTTCACTTGATGTATTTAATTCTGATTTAACTTCTGAATCAAATAATTGAGGTCCAAATACAAATACTGGATTTATAGTAGATAATTTAAAATTTACCTGGTGATTCTTGATAAATGACCAAGCTTCTTGTTCTGCTAATGATTTGCTTGCTCTATATATAAAAACAGGATTATTACCAATTTCTTCTGGTGTAGTTTGAGTATTCCAATCTTTTTCTGTAATAATATCTGTTGGTTTTTTATCTGTTCTTGCAATTGATGCATAACTTGAAGTAACTACAACTTTTTTAATATTTTTACCATATTTTTCAATAGCTAAAAATACATTTTTTGTACCTTCAACAGCAGGTTTTATTAATATTTCAGGATCAGTAGTTTTAAAATGGAAAGGAGAAGCGGTATGTAAAAAAACCGAGGCATCAGAATGGTGTTGTAATACATGATCAAAAGCTCTTGGTGCTGCTACATCTTCTACTATTTCATAACTTAAATTTTTTGGTTTTTCAAATAAATTAATTACTTTATCTCCTTTTTCTTTTGATCTTGATGTGAAAACTACATTGTAGTTGTTATTACTTTTTATTAATTGATTAAGGATATGTTGAGCAATGAAACCAGTTCCTCCTGAAACAATTACTTTAGTCATTTTTTTGGTGATTTTGGTTGGAACAATTGAGTATTACTTTTGAAGGTCAAATTAGTTGTGGTAAGTATTTAGAAGATGTGTGGTCTACTTATATAATAATAATTATTTTTTGAATAAAAAACCCCGAGATCAAAATTGTGGTGTCATTTGAATCTTGATCGGAAATGTTAAAAATTATTACGATAATTTTTGGTCTTATGGCAAGCCGATTCACTAATTTAAACCAACATAATTGAGAACCCTTGAAAGGATTGAAGGGTCTTTGAATAATCTAGCTAGATCAATTAGGGCTAGAACTAGAAAACACATGTACAAAGATGAAATAAAGCTACAAATTTAACATCTTTTTAGTTAGAGTGCTACTCTAAATTTAAGATATTTGGGATATAGCCGTACCCCCAAATAATCAATGGTTATTGATTTGCAAATTCGATGTTTTTAGTCACATATAAGCATTCAGACCTAAAGTTTGGGGCAACCAAAAGGTTTGATCGTTGCCGATATATATCAATAATCTAGGTAATGAAATTACTACCTCTTGTGAATTTCAATCGGAAGCTGGCCTTTGATACTAATTGATTCATTCCCATCGACAAAGTCTGGGGTTGTTTACAACTATAGAGTTATCACGGATGATTGAACTTTAATTTGACTATGTACTCGATTTACACTTTTTCTACTTCCTGATTTATTTCAATAAATCTCCTTTATTTATAACAAATGCTTCAATTACCGCCATAGCAGCATATAATCTATTTTCAGCTTCTTGAAAAACCACAGAATTATCACTATAAAAAATATCATCACTTACTTCTTCTTGATGTCTTGGTAAACAATGCATAAAAATCCAATTTGAATTAATATTTGCATTATTAATTAATGAAGAATTAATTTGAAAATTTTCAAATTGTTTTAATTTTTGTAATCTTTGTTCTTCTTCACCCATTGAAATCCATGTATCTGTTACTATTATATTTGAATTTTCAAGAGCTTTTATTGGATCATTTAAAATTTCAAAATTTAAATTTTGTTCTTTTGCTATACTTATTGCATCCTGTTCAACATCTTGATCAAATTTAATTGATTTGGGGATACATACTGAAACATTTATACCCATTTTTAAACTTGCAATAGCTAAATCATTTATAACATTATTTGCATCACCAATCCATGTTAATTTTAAACCCTTTGTATTTCCAAATTTTTCTTTTATAGTTAATAAATCAGCAATAGCTTGTAAAGGATGATATTTATCACATAATGAATTTATAATTGGTACAGAAGAATATTTACATAAATCTAATATTTCTTGATTTTTATTAACTCTTGCAAAAATACATGAAGTCATTGAACTTATAACTTTTGTTGTATCTAAAATAGATTCATTAACACCTAATTGAATATCATCTTTACCTAAAAACATAGGTTGAGCTCCAAAAAATGATGCAGCACCTTCTGTACTAATTCTTGTTCTTGTTGATCTTTTTGAAAATAATAATGCAACTAATTTACCTAATAATTTTTGATGATTTTCTATAGTAAGTCTTGAATCATTTGATTTATATATTTGTTTTAAATTTGATGCTTTATTAATTAAATTTGAAAATTCTTCATTTGTAAATTGTGAAATATTTACCAAGTGTTTTGGCTTATTTTGTTGATGTTTAGTTGATAAAAATCTTTTGGTTGTAGTCATTGTAATTGATCTAATTGACATCTTGGATCGAAAGTTTTTGAGTCCGATGATTAAAAGAAATTGAATAGAACGATTTATATAATATTGGAATTATTATAACTTGAAAAATTGTCTGATCTAATAAAGTGAAAAAATTGAAAAAAAAATTTAAGCGAGATACCAAATTTGGCAATCGTTGAGGATATGACTCTTTTAACCGCGCTAAACTATGACTAAAGATATTTGAGTCAAATTAGAGATGAAATAGAGTGACAAACTGATTGCATGCCAATAATTTATAGTAACTATACAAGGTTCTTTAACATAAGCAAAATCTTTTCTTTTTTATCTTCATATTTATCAATTTCCAGTAAGATCTCAGTTCGTTTGATCGATCTCAATTTTGTTTCAATTTCGGCAGCATTAATCAAAGATGTAAGATTTTCAATTTGTTCTTCAAAAGATAAAATCTTTATTTCTTCCATATTTTTGAAATTTTGATTATTTTCATCATCATTTTCAGATTCAGAAATTTCTAAATTATATTTTGTTGAATCAAAATTTGGCTTTTTAATAGTACCCATATCAGAATCACTTAATTCAAAATCATGTAAAGGTTCTTCTTCAATTATATCTGAAACAATTTGATTTTGTTGTCTTTGTTGCTTTTCAAATTCTCCTGTACCATCATCATAATTAAAATTTTTATATTCATTTGATAATTGAGTTAGATATTTTCTTCGAGATAGTGGTTCTTCTGATGGTTCTTTGTTTGTCTCTATTGGTACATATTTTTTAGCTGGTTTTATTTCTGGCAAATTTGGTCGCTTGTTTAAATATTTTTGTTTAAAAGTTTCATCGATTTCATCTATATTTGCAATTACAGGATTATTATCAGGATCTTCTTCGTCGAAACTCAAGACTTCTAAGGCCTCATCAGACTCAATTTTGTCAGGAATATAGTCAGTCTGGTTTGGTTCTATTGTTGTGGATGCTGTGAGTGGCTGTTTTGACTTATATTTTGAAAGTTGTATTCGTCTTGGTTGTTCCTGTTGGTTCTCCCTCCTCGTGCTTTTAAATGACAATTTTGAAGATTTTGAAGTATTATCTCGTAATACGGATCTATTTGAAGTCAATCTGATGTCAAAATCATCTTCATCTTTCTCTTCATCATTCTGTTCAAAAGTCAAATTTGATCTTCTTGATGTTTTTGAAGTATCGCTTTCATTTTTGACAGGTTTAAATTTTTTGAACAGTAGCTTAGACTTCTTCGGTATAGATATGTTTGGGGTGTCTTGTATGTCATCTGAGTCGTCGATATTTTCATGATTCATTATATCATAATTGAATGTTGATGTTTGAAGTTGATGTTATCTCGAGGAAAGAAAACACACAAAATCAATCAAAGTTTGGAACCAAAAAAATTTACGAAGATCATCAACATCATCATTACCACTGACCTACAGCATAAAATACCTATCGATAGCCACCTTTCAAACTCGATAACTTCTACTTTTATTATCATAGCCATTATTATTATTTTTCCTTCACAACAATTACAACTTCACCATGTCCACCAATTTATCTGAAGTTGCAAAGCTTCTACATACCAAAATGATTCAAACAAATGCACAGAAACAATATAGTGTTGAAGAACTTTTAAAAATGTCCAAAATTGAAAAAGAAACAGAATTAATGGTACATTTACAAGAATTAATGAATTTAAAATTAATAAAATTAAGTAAAGTTGGAACTGATTTAAGATTTCAACCAATAAGTATTGGAGAATCTGAAAAAATTAGAAATATGAATGATGATGAAGCAATGATTTATCTGTATATTGAAGCAAGTGCAAGAGAAGGTATATGGACAAAGACATTAAAAGCTAAAACTAATTTACATCAACATATTGTTAATAAATGTTTAAAAAATTTAGAAACTCAAGGATATATAAAATCTATAAAATCAGTAAAACATCCAACAAGAAAAATTTATATGTTATATCATTTGCAACCAAGTATTGATGTTACTGGAGGTCCATGGTTTACTGATTCTGAATTAGATACTGAATTTATAAATACTTTATTGCATGTAATATGGTTATTTATAGTTAAACAAACTTTCCCACTGAGTAAACAATTTCCAAATTTAAATCCATTACAATCATCATTTACTAAATCAAGTTTTATTGGAGTTGATTTAGATTCCATATTAAATTATATAAATACAAGTGATGTAACAAGTGTTGAATTAGAATTAAAAGATGTAAATGCATTATGTGATGTTTTAAAATTTGATGATAAAATTGAAGAAGTTGAAACAGGTTATAGGAGTGTATATAAAGCAACAAGACAAAGTATTAATGAAGCTGGATTAACTAAAAATATAGATGATATTAAAGATCTAATTCCAGAATCTAATAGAGAATATCTAATTAAAAATAAAACTTTTAGTATTTTTGATTTTAAAAATGTTGAAAATGTTGATATTGATGATAATAATGATAATAATGATGATAATGAATTTAAAGATGATGTATATTTGGATAGCTTTTTGAATGTTTAAGAATATATGCTAAATTGAAGTATTAAGAGGTTGAGGTTTCAGTATTTTCAATTTTTGCAAATAAAGCAAACATAGCTCTGATACATCGTGATGAAAGTAGGTAACGCTTCGTAGCTTGTAACAATTGACCTGATGCATCTGAAAGTTGCTTCGTCAGTGGTATAAAATTCTACTCAAATAGAACGAAAACTCTCATTGAGCATTAAAACCTAACATTTGTAAGCATGAGCTAGTTGAGATTGAGAAACTGTCAGCAAGAGTAGAAACATAGCTTTAAAACGATACTCTTCCAATGATATGAGAACAATGTAAGTATTTTCCATTTGGCTGCGAAATGAATGTATCTAATTATAAAAGTAGTGTAATCTTAACAATACAATAACAAACATAAAACACGATTATTTTTTAAATAGATCTCAGAAAGAATCAATACATATCACTTTGTCAACTAAACTTCACATGAATGAGTCTACTAAACAAAACGTTATATAACAATGATATGCGTAATGAAGAAAATATCAAATCAGATAGGCAACCGTTGTCCAAACTATCTAACAATACTACGAATTACAACCATCATTTCAATCATCAACAATTTGATTCATTTAAAATAACTAAATTAAAACCTAATACAACAACATCAGCTAAAAGGAAAAGTTATAAATTAGATTCAAATCCATACCTGATTAATAGAAGATCAATTAATGAAATGACATCACCTACTCCTTTAAGAAATCATTTAACTAGTATTCATAATGAATTATCAAATATTACACCAATTAATAATGATAGAAATGGAATTATGCTAAATAATTCTTCATCACCTTTTATTGAGTCTCCTACTGATCAAAATAGGAGGATTCAGAGTAAAGCAAGAATTCAACAACAACAAAATCTACAAAATCAAAATCAAAATCAGCATCACAACCAACATAATCAACATCAACTACAGAAGAATCTAGCACCACCCCCGACTCTAAAACCATTAAATTTACACACACAATTTAAAACCAAACAATCAACAACAACCGCAGAATCATCCCCACTTTTCAATATCCCAGAATCAAAATTTGAAGATTTTGAATTAGGTAAAATATTAGGTAAAGGCAAACTAGGAAAAGTTTATTGTGCAAAACATAAACAAACAGGATACCCAATAGCATTAAAAATAATGTCCAAAAAAGAATTAAAAGAAATGAAATTAGAAAAAAATTTTAAAAGAGAAATTGAAATTCAATCAAGCTTATATCATTTAAATATAACAAATTTATATACATGGTTTCATGATGCCATAAATGTTTATTTAGTATTAGAATTTAGTATATATGGAGAATTATATCAATCCCTAAAGATTCAAAAAAAATTTAATAATGTTTTAGCAAGTTATTATATTTATCAAATTGTTTTAGCTTTGAAATATTTACATAATAAACATATTATTCATAGAGATTTAAAACCTGAAAATATAATGTTAAATATGAATAATATTGTTAAATTAAGTGATTTTGGTTGGTCTGTATATACAAAATCTAAACAACAAAAATTTGAACAGCAAACAATTGAAGAGAATGATAATAATAAAAGAAATACTATATGTGGAACAATGGATTATTTACCACCAGAAATGATTGAACAAAAACCACATGATTTTAAAGTAGATAATTGGGCATTAGGTGTATTAATTTATGAATTTTTAATAGGAAAACCACCATTTGAAGAAAATGATAAAAATGCAACATACAAGAGAATTTTAAAAGTTGATTTAAAATTTCCAACAACAACAAAATTAGATAATGATGCTATTGATTTAATAACGAGGTTATTAAAATTTAATCCTCATGAAAGATTGGAATTAGATTTAGTTTTACAACATCCTTGGATTTTAAAAAATTCTAAAAAATGGCAATATTTAAAAGAATAAAAATGCATACCCCGTATTTATTTCATAATAAATATTTCAAATTGTTCTTATTCATTAATAATCATCACCTCTTGTTACTACTTCTTTTTTATGAGGATGTAATAATATAGTATGTTCAAATTGAGCAGTATATGATCCCTTGGTATCAACAATAGGAGGATAATCTTCAACAATTCCTGCACGAACTAATTGATTTAAAGCTAATAAATATTTTTCTTCACCAGTTCTTTCTAAATATCGTTTACACCAAGGTAATGTACCAAAATTTGATTTTATGTTACTTAACAAGGTTTTTGCTTTTTCTGATGGTAATTTTATATTGTCAATATTTTGATTTAAAGCATAATGAGAACATTCCCCTTCTGGTAATACATAACCTTTACCTGTTGATCCAAAAGTTTCAATAGCAAAAGTTTCACCTTCTTCCATTTTTGTCATATCTCCATTCCCAACAATAGGAACAGTTTTTCCCAGATGTATAACGAAATCTCCAATATTATGACCATTTAAATTTCTTATACATTTTATTGGGTATACCTTACCATTTTCTTCCATTTCATAACTTTCCATAACTTCTTGAATTGCAATACCAATATCATTTAATCTTACATCTATTCCACTTTCTTTTATACCTGTATTTGTTGCTTGTTTAACAGCTTCCATTATAATATCATATTTCCCATCATCATTAAAAGTCATTGTGAAAGCAGAATCACAAATTCTACCATTTACATGAATTCCAATATCAACTTTCATTATATCATTTTTTTGTAAAATTAATTTATCACCAGTGTTTGGAGTATAATGAGCAGCAACATGATTTAATGATAATCCAGTAGGAAACCCAATACCTTGTTTTAAAGTATGATCATTATTTGTATATGTACGAATAGAATTTTCAATTAAATCAGCAATTTCAATCATTTTCATTCCAGGTTTTATTGATGATTTGGCTTTTTGTCTAACTCTACGATGAATTTCTGCACCTTTTCTGAAATCTTCCCATTTATTGTTGAATTGACGATCAAGGTATCTTTTTTCTTCATCTGTTATTCTTTGTTTTGTTGAATCTAATTGATATTCTTGCCATTCTCCCTCGGGGAAAATACCATCTGGATATGAAGAGTCAATGGACACTAGTTTTTTCTTTTTCTTGTTTGATTTCTTTTTTTTCTTTTTTTTATCTCCTGTAGTTGTAGTTGTTTGTTGATCATCTACCTCATCATCGTCTTCTTCATCATCTTGGGGGTCATCTGAGGTTTTTTGTTTAATTGATTCGGAATTGATGGTAGAACTATTTGTACCATTTGAATTCGAATTAATATTGAGTTCTTTTGTCTTATCTTCAAGTTCAGTACTCTGTTCGGGACTCATTGTATGATCTTCAGGAATATATGAATGTAATTATGGTAGAAAAGTATTTTTTTTTTTTTTTTCATAATTCAACATGCATTAAAAATCTATACATAAACTATAAACTAATAATTTAAAATTTATATACCAATTTCACACATGCAGGCTTTCTAGCTTTGAAAGCGTTCACTGCGAGAAACATCAGGGGGAAAATAATAATTGAAAAAAAAAGAGTTTCCGTATAGATGTACTAAAAAATTCGCACGACAATAATGGTTGCAAAAAATATCAAATTTCGCAAATCGGTATTACGATAATCAGAACAACTCCGAAATCAATCAAAATAGAAACCAATAGTACTTCAATAAAATGTGTATACGTATATTACTTTTTCCCTAAGACTACTCAATAGTTACAAATACTAAATTAATATTTATGCAAGAAGAAAAATACAAAAAGAAGCAAAAAAAAACAAAACCAACAGAAACGAAACGAAAAACAATTTTTATTATTTGCCAGGAGGATTACCACCACCACTATTATTATTATTCAAATTATGATGACCATGATGATTCAAATGATGATGTTGATTCATAATATGATTAAAATCAGGAGTCTTCAATAAATTATTAGCAGCATTAGCTTTATTTAAATTAAAATTTCCAGGAGATGGGGTAAAAAAATTAACATAATCATTCATATTAAAACCCGTGGGGGTCAAAGTTAATCCTGAACTTGGTAATCCATTATTATTTGAATTTAAATTGTTGAAAAATGGAGTTAATCTATTTTGTGGAGTTCGAGTAATAGTTGATGATAGGTGATCTCTTTGATTTGATATTCTTTTTGGAGTTACTGGTGGGACTGGAGCTATGAATTGTGATGATGAAGATGTTGAATTTGTTGTTGATGATGCGTTTGAGGTTGTATTCGATTGTGGTTGTGAATTTGGTTGAGATGATGGAGCATGAGATGATGGTTGTACTGGTGCTGGTGTTGGAGCTGTATTGAAAGAAATTTTTGGTTTATAAGCTTTTGCAGGACTTGGAGAAGTAGCTAAATATATTAATAAATCAGCACCTTCAGTATCAGTTGGAGCAGGAGTTTTAGCAACATCTAATTCAATTTGTCTTTCAATTTCTATTTCTTTTGCTTTTGCTTCTTTTTGTTTGGGTGTTGTTGTTGATTGATTATTTGAATTTGAAGTCATTTCTAATGAAGGTTTCAAAGTTTGAATATTTTCATTTCTATAACTATTGTGGTTTCCACCACCAGTTGATGAAGGTGGGGTCATTTGTGTTAATATTAATTTCTGTGGTGAACTAGTTTTCCTTCTCTTTGTAGGTGAATCATTTAAATTTTCATCTGAATCATTATTATCTTGATTATTGTTATTATTATTATTTGCTATATTTTTTAAAGGTGAAGACAGAAGATAATGTTGAGCAGGAGTTCTTATATGAGTTGGAGATTTACCTTGTGGAGAATAAAAATTATTTGGTGATGAAGATAACGAAAATGTTGATGAATCAACAATGCTATTATTCATATATTGATGATGATTATTTGTGGGTGAATTCTTATTTGATTTATTTATTGAATGTTGTAAATAATTTTTTAAAGGTGAAGATTTTGGTAAAGATGATGATGAATTTTGATTATATCGTTGATGTTGTTGTTGCTGTTGTTGCTGTTGCTGTTGATGATGATGATGACTTATTGCTGAAGATTTTAAATTTGTTGGTGATAACAGTTGCTTTGCAGTTATACTAGCTTTTGATAATTTTTTCTTTAATTGACGAGCTATTTGTTCTAATTCTTCCTTTTTTAAAGGTGTTTTAACTTTAGATCCAGATGGGGGTATGTTATTAATTATTTGTTGTTGAGACATGGTGGTATTATTTTCATTTGTTGAAGTGGGTGTTGCTGAAGTAGTTGTAGTTTGTATTGACATATTAGATAATATAGATGAGTTAGTTGTTGTATTTGTAGAATTTATATTATTATTTAAATACATGAAAACAAATTGGTTATATAATTGACTTTGAGTGTTTTACCGGTCTAGGAGGTTGGTTTGATTGACGAATGAATGATTTTGAAGTGTTTTAATTGATTGATTATAGATGTATTTAAGACGTGTCTGTTTTTTATGAATTTTTTTTAATGAAGCTATCAAAAATTTGCTTTGAATTTGGTGCTTTAATTGTAGGTATTGATCTGTGTTATCAAAATTGCAATTTGAAATTCAGTTTGAGTTGATAATATTAATGATATACTTTGGTCAAGAATGAGTTGATTTGAGTTGATAATCTTTTGCTGGTGATGGTTACTAATTGATTTAAATTCTCTTTATTAATTTTTTTTTTTTCTATCTTTATAAAATGAGAAATACTTGATTCTAATGTATTGCAGTGTTCTTTCAGCTCTTTTACCAGTTTCTGAATAACAAAAGTGATTAATGATAAATGAATAAGATATTGGAAGAAATTAAAGAAGAACAAATTATTAAAGGTTTTATTAATTCTAATTCTATTAATTAATAAAAGCAATAGAATATCTCTACATATTGAAAGGAGTAAGTACTTAGAGATAAATTAATGACACAATCACGTCAATATTAATTAATTTAGCTTAAAGTAGTAAATTGATTAATCACATACAGAAGATAGATGCTACCATATATCATTCCTGATTTTTGAAGGGGTTTTGTATATTTACAACTTCAATAATATCCATTCTATAATTTTATATTCAAGTTGAAGAACAGTTCTTCTTTATACATGCTTTGAAGGTCTTTTGTATAAAACTCTCAACGTCTTTGTACTGTTTTTATAAGTTCTTTTTAGTGAAATCGATTTCTAAATATTTTCCTTGGTAGACTAACATCAAATGATATACAAACTGAATTCGAAAAACAGGGATTTTTCGCAATAATGGAACTTAAGGGTTAGTATTATAATCTGTAGTAAATAAAGATATCTGATCATTTAACAGATAAATCTAGATGAAAATCTATCAATAATTAGACTTTTCATTCTAGATGAATGTAAATTTAGATAAACAAAAAAAATATTATATTGAACTAGAATTTGAGCTGAATTTAAATGATTTTTAATCTTGTTCATTATCACACATCAATATTGGTTCAAACTTATTCTAGTAATTAATATTTGTTACACAGGTACCCAAATGCTATAATTTAACCTACTAATATTGCCATTCATGACTGTGAGTGACAGTACTAGTGGATTAAATTACAGCATTTGAGTACCCTTGTAACAAGTTTCGTTAGTATAATGTGATTCTTCTTGATGAGTGGGTGAAAAACATTTTAAATATCATTCAAACCCTGTTCGGTGAAGTAAGTATTTATCAAATTAAAAGTCTCTATCATTACCTTTAACTAATTTTCAATCTCAAAGAAGTCTTAATTCTGGAATCATTGAATAAACTTTATTTGAAGGCAAAGACATTACCAATAGAAAAACCCAAATGGAAGAAAGAGAAAAGTAATAGAAAATCCAAAAAACCGAATAAAGCAAAACCCAAAAATTTGAATTTTCTTCTAATGGTATCTTTTTCTTCAATTTTGGTTTTTCTGCTGGAGCTGTCTTTCCCTTCACTATTAGCAAAAGTCCATGTAGTCTCAATCATTTCTTTTGTATAATTTGTGAGTACTTCAAAGATGTGTCAGTATAATTTGCAGGCACGTACGCATTGCTTTAATGATGGGAGTTACTTGATTCATCTTGTAACATTTTAAGGTTCACCAAATGTTGTAAGTCTTTGACTTTTTTATTTACCATCGAAAGATTGAGGTGCGATTTACTATTCCAAACAGATGTGATCTAAATTAATTTTGACTTTCTTGGAAACTACTTCAAACCAAGATTTTTCAATAATCTCAATTGACCTTCACATATGTTCTTAGGTAATTCTCCATGTTAAAATTCGGATGGCTTTATGCTGATCTTGATCCAAAATAATCGGTACACTTAAAGCAAATATTCATCATAGACCTGGCTTAGCAATGAAAATTAATCAGCAAATTGTAATCAGACAGTACCCTTGTAAGTAAAACTCATGCAATAGACTGAACAAAACTCATCAATAATTGAACGTGTAAAGTTATAAACTTCTTTGAATGTTGTCGAAAATTGTTTCTTCAATCAAAAATTTTTCAATAAATTTTCTATTATTGCGAACCTGCATACAAGTCGTCACATGACTATTCTTATCGGCTACAAAAAGCTCAAACAAGCCAAACTGAAAAATAGATCTTATCTTAAAAGTATAATCCATGATTTGAGGTTGTTGAGAACATCACCCATAAGTCAATTGAAAATTTCTCACCCATTGGAAGCCTTACAACACTGACATTATCCAATAAACTTTATTAAAATGTGGTTAATACTAGGGGTACTAATAACTATATATTTTATTCATCAAGTTTTCAATAATATATTACCACATTATTTCTTAGTACCGTCTCAAAAATGGAGAGACAAAATATTAAAAGTAATAAATTATGATAAACCAATATATCTAAAAATAGGATGGAAAAGATCAAGTTTTAGAAGAAGATTAATATTAGCTAGTGAAAATCCATCATTCTATACAAATTATTTAAATAATAAATTAAAAATATATCCTGGTGATATTACTAATAAAGATAAATTTATTGAAGAAACTAGAAGAAGAGATGTTGATGATCCAAAAAGAAGAATCTTGTATGGATTTTATCATCCTTATGCTAATAATGGAGGTGGAGGAGAAAGAGTGTTGTGGCAAGCTGTTAAATCAACTTTAGATTCAGATCTGAAAAATATATGTGCAATATATACTTCAAATTTAGATTCAGAACCTATTTATATATTAAAAAGAGTTGAAAATAAATTTCAAATTTCCGAATTAGATCATTCAAGAATTGTTTTTATATATTTAAGAGAATTTAATAAATTTATTGATAGTTCATATTGGAAACATTTTACTATTTTAGGTCAATTTATTGGTCAAATATTATCAAGTTTAGAAGTATGTTTTGAATTATCTCCTGATGTTTGGGTAGATACTATGGGATTACCTGGGAGTTACTTTATTGCTTCTGTTATATTAAGAATTCCTATAATTGCTTATGTTCATTACCCTGTTTTACAAGAAGATATGTTTAATAAATTGAAATATAAAAAAATCGGGGATATAACAAATATTGGAAATTTTCAAGATTTAAAAAGTTATATTAAATTTCTATATTGGTCAATTTTATATTTTATTTATGTATATTTAGGATCATATGTTGATTTAACTTTAGCAAATGGGACATGGACTTTCAATCATATGAATAAAATATGGACATTAAATAAACCTTTAGGTAAACAAATTAAAATATTATATCCACCATGTGGTACAGAAAATTTAATAACTGAATCAGAACCATCAAATGAAAGAGAAAATAAATTATTATATTTAGCTCAATTCAGACCTGAAAAACGTCATATTTTAATTTTAAAAGAATATCAACAATTTTTATCAAATAATTATCCTGGTATAACTAAACCAACTTCGGATATTCCAACTTTAATATTTGCTGGTTCATGTAGAACTAATGATGATACTGCAACATTAGAATTTTTAAAAAATGAAACAAAAAATTTAAACCTAACAAATTTTGTTGAATTTAAAGTTGACATTTCATACACGGAAGTTATTGAATTATTATCAATTTGTAAATTTGGTTTAAATGCAATGTGGAATGAACATTTTGGAATTGGAGTAGTTGAATATATAGCAAGAGGTTGTATTCCAATAGTTCATGCATCAGCTGGACCTTATTTAGATATAGTTACAGATGAAGAAGATGACGAACCATCATCACCTCATAAAAAGGATTGGGCAAATTCAATTGGTTTTTTTTTCAAATCTTTTGCTGATCCAGATTTTAATCAATCTGATCAAACTAGAGAACTGAATGAAGATAAATTATTATTATTTGAAATAAATGGTGAAATTTTAGAATTTCCAACTTTAGAACAATTATTAACTAACATTTATGTTAAGGAACATGAATTAATAAGTCATGCTAGATTGAAAAAAATGAGAAAATTAGGTCAAGATTTAATAATTGATAAATTTTCAAATGATACATTTAATAAACAATGGATTGGGTATATAAGGAAAATTGATGCTTTGGAAAAGAAATATAGAGATGAAAGAAGAGGTAAACTAGAACGAGTTTATTAACTATTTTAATGTATAAATATCCTATTATTGTATTCGTAAATGTTGGTATATAATTAGTATCTATATGGTGTAGTCGTGTAAAAAAGTGGTTAACTTGGTAGCTACTTTATATTTTAACGTGTTCAAAGATTTTTCAAATCAACAATACGAAACCATACAAGTTTAATCAAATACTATCTCTAACCCACCAACAACAACTCCAATTGAGTGATCATTTGACTTATTTTCTCTTTTCATCATGAAGTTGGATATCACAAAAACATTTAGTCATCATTCAGATAGGGTTAAAGGTATTGATTTCCATCCAACAGAACCATGGGTATTAACAACTTTATATAATGGTAAAATAGAAATTTGGTCATATGCAACAAATGCATTAGTTAAATCTATACAAGTAACTGAATTACCAGTACGTACTGGGAAATTTATAGCAAGAAAAAATTGGATAGTTGTTGGATCAGATGATTTTCAAATTAGAGTTTATAATTATAATACTGGTGAAAAAATTACTCAATTTGAAGCTCATCCAGATTATATTAGATCAATTGCTGTTCATCCAACAAGACCTTTAATTTTAACTTCAAGTGATGATTTAACTATAAAATTATGGAATTGGGATAATAATTGGAAATTAGAACAAATATTTGAAGGTCATCAACATTATGTTATGAGTGTTAATTTTAACCCCAAGGATCCAAATACTTTTGCAAGTGCTTGTTTAGATAGAACTGTTAAGATTTGGTCTTTAGGTAGTCCACAACCAAATTTTACATTAATTGCTCATGATTCCAAGGGAGTAAATTATGTTGATTATTATCCACAAGCTGATAAACCATATTTAATAACTTCAAGTGATGATAAAACAATAAAAGTATGGGATTATCAAACAAAATCTTGTGTTGCTACTTTAGAAGGTCATTTATCAAATGTTTCATTTGCAATTTTTCATCCAGAATTACCTATAATTGTATCAGGTTCAGAAGATGGTACAATAAGATTTTGGAATTCAAATACATTTAAATTAGAAAAATCAATAAATTATAGTTTAGAAAGAGTTTGGTGTATTGGTATATTACCAAAATCAAATGTTATTGCAGCTGGATTTGATTCTGGATTTGTTATAATAAAATTAGGTAACGAAGAACCATTATTTTCATTAGATTCAAATAATAAATTAATATATGCTAAAAATTCAGAAGTTTTCCAATCAATAATTAAACCAAATTCAACTCAAGGGTTAAAAGATGGTGAATCATTGAATTTACAGCAAAGAGAATTAGGTAATATTGAAATTTTCCCACAATCTTTAAATCATTCTCCTAATGGAAGATATGCTGCAGTTTGTGGTGATGGTGAATATATTGTTTATAGTGCATTAGGTTGGAGATCCAAGGCATATGGAAGTGCATTAGATTTTGTATGGAATAGTCATGATTCTTCAGCTGCTTGTTCTTTTGCTATTAGAGAATCAAATGTAAATGTTAAAATTTTTAAAAATTTTCAAGAATATTTACAACTAGATTTATTATATCAAGCTGATAAAATTTTTACTGGTGCATTATTAGGTATAAAATCTGAAGGTTGTATATCATTTTATGATTGGGAACAAGGAAAATTAGTTAGAAGAGTTGATATAGATGATGATATTACTGAAGTTGTTTGGTCAGATAATGGTGAATTATTAGCTATAATAACGTCAACTAGTACTGCAGGTAAAACTAGTGGTGTCAGTACTATTGGTAAAAAAAGTGATGAAACTTATTTCTTAAGTTATAATCAAGCTGCTTTTGAAGAAGCTTTGAATAATAATGAATTAGATGCAGAAGAAGGTGCAGAACTGGCTTTTGATGTATTATATACTTTACCAACTTCAGAATCTATTTTATCAGGGAAATTCATTGGTGATGTATTTGTATACACTACAGCTACCAGTAATAGACTAAATTATTTTGTTGGAGGAGAAGTTATAAATTTAGGACATTTTGATCGTAAATTTTATATTATAGGATATAATACAAAAGATGGTAAATTATATTTAATTGATAAATCATTTGATGTTATTTCATGGTATATTAATTCAGAAGTATTAGAACTTCAAACATTAGTTATGAGAGGTGATTTAGAACAATTTGCAACGGAAAATATAATTGATGAAGAAACAGGTGAAGAAATACCTGATTTAACAACAATCACAAAGGAAAATTTATCAGAAGAATATAATAATCTTATATCTAATTATTCTAAAACTGAATTAAATCAATTATCTAGATTTTTTGAAAAATTAGGTTATTTATCACTATCATATTCATTATCACAAGATTTTGATTCAAAATTTCAAATATCTTTAAATACTGGGAATTTACAACAAGCTTGTAAATTATTATCAACACAACAAAATGAAAATCCAAGTTTATCACAAATTAATATACAAAAATGGAAAAAATTAGGAGATTTAGCATTAAAAAAATGGAATATAAAATTAGCTCAAGAATCTTTTTGGTTAGCCAGGGATTATTCAAGTTTATTATTATTATTATCATCATCAAATAATAAATCACAATTAATAAAATTAGCAGAAGAATGTGAACTAAAAGGGAAATATAATATAGCATGGCAAGCTTGGTGGTTAGTAGGAGATATAAATAAATGTTTGGATTTATTAATAAAAAGTGGTAGATATACTGAAGCTATATTATTTGGTACAAATTATGGAGTTGATCATGAAAAATTATCAAATTATATACAAGATTTTAAACAAATATTGAAAAGTAAGAATAAAGAAAAAATAAGTGAAAGATTAATTGATGATTTTACAAATTTGAATATAAATGGAAATAATGGTAATGGTGGTGCTCCACCTTTAATAAATTTAGAAGATGAATCAAAAGATGAGTCAAAAGAAAAAGAAGAAGATGATATTGGTGCAAAAGAAACTGAGACAAAAGAAATTGAAAGTGAAGAAATAACGGAGGAACAAGATGATGCAAATGGAGAATCTGAAGTTAAAAAAGTATAAGAACCTCTCATTCATAGATAATTACAAAATAAATTCAAATTAAAAATGTAATAATAAATACTCAATTTTGTTACTTTTTACCTAAACATACAAATATACACTCTTTCATTAAATTAGTAATATGAACATTTTTAAACATTGTCATTAATTTTTGTTTCATTATCATAATTTCAGGATCTTCATTATTAATTTCACTTAATTTTAATATAAATTTCCCTCCTGGTTTTAAAATTTTTTGCATTAATATTATAGCAGCATCAGCTAAATCTAAATTCCCCTTTTCTGGATTCATTATTGAATGATTTAAACCTGAATTATTATTATATCTTAAATATGGATGAGTTTCTGTATGATCATAAAATCCACTTTGTTGTCTTTTAGGTTTTGATAAATCACTTACTACTAAATCTATTTTCCAATCATTACCACTAAATTTTTCCGAAATTGATAAATTTTGTAGTTTATTTGAAATTTTCAACATTTCTTCATCTGATGCTGATGATTCTTCCAGTTCTTGTTCAAAATAAGATTTTTGAATTAATTGATCTTGAGTTTCATTAATTAAATTATATTTAAAACTATTTATTTCAATATTTTTAAAATGTTGAATTATATTTTTGTGAATAAAATTTGAAAAAATATTACCTTGAATTGATGATGTACCTAATGGAGGATTTTTAAACAAAATATCAACTCCTAATATATGAATCTTTTTGGAAAATAATTTATTATCTTTTATTTGATTTATTTGAATTAGTTTATCAACCATATAATTTAACCAATTTCCTGGTGCAAATCCAATATCTAAAACTTTTTTTGTATCTTTGTTAATTATATCATATTTATTATCTAAAAATTGTAATTTTTTTTGATCTTCTATCTTTTGTAATTCTGCTTCTTCTGCTCTTGTTATTTTTTTGAATTTTTCGAATCTCTTATAATGACTCGAAAATTGTGGTGTGACACTGGTTTTAGTGGATGTGGATGATGAAAGAAATTTTATCAAATTTTGGTTTAGTCGTTTATTATGCCGTATATGTGAAGTTAATTGAGAATTTGATAGTAGGGATGTCATTACACTATTTGAGCTTTCAACTGAAAATCATAATATGATTCGAAACGCGTTTGAAATAAATTTCGAGAATTAGGAAAATCTTTAGACAAGTGCGGCTGAACACTGATCGTCGTGAATAGTGACGTGAAATATTTTTGACACAAATTCTAAGTCGGGTAACAGTCATTTGAAAGTCATGTGACCACTTCTTGAAACATTTACGCAGCATCATTTGGTAGTTACACTTTGAATTTTTAATTTTCATACAAATAAAATTTTTCACTTTTTAATTTTTCACTCTTCTCTTTCTTCCTTCTATATCCACGTCGAATCAATCAAATTTACCAATTTATTTTTGGGAGACGAATATCAATATAGTCAAAAATGTCTAAAATCACTTCATCTCACGTTCGTGAAAACGTCAAAAAATTATTAGAACATTCCAATGAAACTAAAAAGAGAAACTTTTTAGAAACTGTTGAATTACAAGTTGGTTTAAAAAATTATGATCCTCAAAGAGATAAACGTTTCTCAGGTACTTTAAAATTACCTCAAGTTCCAAGACCAAACATGACCATCTGTATTTTTGGTGATGCTTTTGATGTTGATAGAGCTAAATCTTTAGGAGTTGATGCTATGTCAGTTGATGATTTAAAAAAATTAAATAAAAATAAAAAATTAATTAAAAAATTAGCTAAAAAATATAATGCTTTCATTGCTTCAGAAGTTTTAATTAAACAAATTCCAAGATTATTAGGTCCAACTTTATCAAAAGCTGGTAAATTTCCAACTCCAGTTTCTCATAATGATGATTTATATTCAAAAGTTACTGATGTTAGATCAACTATTAAATTTCAATTGAAAAAAGTTTTATGTTTAGCTGTTGCTGTTGGTAATGTTGAAATGGAAGAAGATTTATTAGTTAATCAAATTATGATGGCTGCTAATTTCTTAGTTTCATTATTAAAGAAAAATTGGCAAAATGTTGGATCATTAGTCATTAAATCAACTATGGGTCCATCATTCAGAATTTATTAAACTCTTTTCATCATTTGTTATGTCTTTGATGTTTCAAATTGTTGAAGAGATGATTAGTATTTATTTTCTACTACGTTAGCTTTATAGTTTTTCAGTAATGAAATATTTGCTAATCAATTAAGTAATTGTAGAAATTGAATTAATCTGACTAAATATGCCAATTCTTGAGTTTGGTTACATGCTCGTCGTAAGATCGTCGTAAGATTTAAATGCCATAGAAATGTAATCGATAACCGCATTATTCACACACAAATTACTGCAATTAACAAATGCAAAGTTCGGAAAGGAATTTTATAATAGAGATCGCATAGTTCCTGGGTCGTACGATGTTATGTGCAATACATCAATTCTTAGAGGTCAATTAGAGAAGCCCTACAATTGTTAAATAGTTCAGTAAAATAATCATTAAATTGTCATTAAAAGAAAAATGCTACTATCATAATCTAATATCCCACTACTCTTAACTTTTTATCCTGTTTTTTATTCTTTTTATTATGTTTTTTATCAGATTTTGTTGGTAAACTTATAGTCTTCTTATGAAATGGTGAATTGATTTTACCTTCAATATTATTCATTGCAAAAAATTCTTCATCTAATTCATCCCCTGCACTTTCTAATTTCGCTTGTTTACCTCCGTAGAACAAAGTATTTGGAGTCGACGTCACACTGGTACCTTCTGTAGTATCTCCACTATTACCTCCAATGTGCATCGAGAAGTTCAATTTTGATATATCCTCCCTCAAATTAAATTCATCTATCGGTATTCCTTTGACTTTCATTGCGTGTTCAATTTGGTGTTGTCTTGACTCTGGTAAATGTTGTAATGTATATAAATCTTTGTTGAATTGTCTACTTTCTGATAAATTTTGCAATTGCCATTCTCCATTTTCCAATTTCACAGGTGGTGGATTCACATATAATAATTTTCCATTTACGTAATCTTTTAAAATATATCTTGCAGCTCTTGGTTCATCTGCTGCACCAAAACCTTGAGTCATATAACCTCTAGCTCTGGCATAAGCATTCAACAATTCTCTTGCTGTGGGATATTCTCCGTTACCTCCGTCTTCAACTTTTTGAATCGGTATATGTATACCATAAACTGCTTCAAGGAAGAATTTCGGTATACGTTGACAAACTAAAGCGATTGGTGGGATATGTTCTCTTAATTGATCAATGGGTAAGACACCATTACAAACTAATTCAGCATTAGTATAAGCAAAATTTGGGAATACTAAACCTGGACAATCACATAAAAGAACTTGTGGAGTTAAATGTAAAGTTTGGAAATGTTTCGTTTTACCTGGTGTTGCTGAAACGGATACCTTTTTAGAACCAATTAATGCATTTATGGTGGATGATTTACCAACATTTGGATAACCTACTAACCCAATTTGTAGCTTACGATCAGGGAACTCTGAATCTTCTTCAAATTTCGGAGCTGAATCCATGAATAATTGTTCTAATTCCTCAATCTTTAAAATCTTTATCGATTCATCTTCTATCTCTTCCATTATTATATCATTTTCAGTCTGAGTTTGTTGATGCTCAATTTGTTCTAATTCTTCTCTTTCCTTTTCCAATAATTCATTAGCTTTTGCAGCTGAGAAGAATACATAATTTATATTTTTATCTTTAAAATATTGTGCCCATGCAATTCTTTGATCCCTCGTTAGTAAATCAGCTTTATTGACTAAAAGTAAATTATTCTTTTGATGATTGGAATCATTTATTTCGTTAAAACCATTTACATATTTTTCCAAATCAACTGATCTAAAAAATAATGGATTTCTGGCATCAACAATTTGAACAACCAAATCACATCTTTCAACAACTCTCCATAATTGTCTCCAAACTTCCAAGTTTCTTTCAAATGGTGTCAATAATAAATCATTATTTTCAGTTAAATTTGCTAATTCTCTTCTCCATGCTAAAAATGATAAATTTTCTTGTCTTTCAATTTCTAATTTACTTTGATTCTTATTCCATCTTGGTCTTCTTGGTATAGTTAATTTATTTTCAAACATCATATGTTTTTGTCTCATAGCTAACATTTCATCAGTAGTTAATAATCCATTTGAATTTACTATATTAGTATTTCCTACTTTTATTATTTTAACTTGTTGACCTCTTTCAGCACTAAAATCGGTATCTGCCAATTGAGCAGTATTTAAAAATTCATCTAATGCATTTTCTTGAGTTACTGATTTTAATTTAACCCAATTTGGATCTCTTTTATCTGTAGTAAATCTCATTTCACCATCTGGTAAATATTGAACTGCATTTTCTTGTAGTCTTTTATTTTGAATAGTTCTTCCTAAACCTATCGTGTTTTTATTCTTATGTTGCACGGGTTTTGGACCCTTTGGAGCTTTCCATTTTTTTTGTTCAGGGTGTAACTGACCTTTGTTTGAGGACTCCATTATGATTATATATGATTATTAATGGTTTAATATTATCAAAGTTGCAATCTTAAATAAATGCTTGAGAAGAGATCTAATAGTAAATAATATGACATTTTTATTTTTATGACTGAAAAAGCAGTCACGCGACACGTCCAGATTATTTAAGATACTTTGAAGAGCAAGACCAACATTTCAACTTCAATTAAACATTATTGTACATTATTGAATCTATATATATTGAGAAAGCCATTTAAAAGCTTCTCCATATCCTGATCTCATAACAACTGAAACCATAAATACTTCAATTGGTCTTGAACCATCGGCAACTTTTACATCTTTACCTGAAGTATTGTATAATCCCAAAGCATTCTTCAATTCCATTTCTCCAACAGCTGATGGAACGTCAATTTTATTACCCAAAATGACAAATGGAACTTGACTTAATTCTTCAATTTTAAATAATGATTCTAATTCAGCTTTTGATTCAGCAAATCTTTCTGGATCAGCTGCATCAACTAAAAATACAATTCCATTAACTTCAGGAAAATAATCTTTCCATAATCTACGAGCTTGTTGATGTCCACCCAAATCGAAAGTTGTAAATCTAACAGATCCTATAGCTAATTCTTCTGATGTTGGATGTAAAGTTGGTTGTAATGTGGCTAATCTATCATTTTTTAACATATGTAATAAAGTGGTTTTTCCTGCATTATCTAAACCAAGAAATAATAATTTTGCATGTTTATTCCATAAACCTAATGAGGCTAAAACATCTTGGACTATATTGGAGTGTTAGTAAAACAATGTTGTTGGGAGTTGAATTTATTAACCATGAATGACTCATTTGATTTCAACATACACCAATCAAAAATCCACATGTTTAAAATGTATTTATTATTTAATGACTACAGATAGTTGTTTAAATTGAAATTGTAACAGTATAATTTAAGTGGATAATTTCTAAATCATACGAACTGTGAAAAAAAAGTTGTTGATAACAACCAAATTTTTATGCTACCAATTTGAACTATTTTTTAATGACAGCCCTTCAAAAAATACTTTTTCCAGTTAAACTTCAATGATTTGAGCGAATCTAAAAGATTATAGTAATGTATTCTGCATTTATTGCTTCAATAATGGACTTGGCTCTTGAAATTATGGGGGTATCAAATGTGCGAATCGGAATCTGTGTGTTCAAATCAAAGTGATCTCCCTAAATCTTAAATGAATTAGGTCGGATTCATTTTTTGTCTACATTTTTCCGCATTATTATCTTATCGGAATAATTTTCAGTAATATCGGAATAATTTTCAGTAATATCATACAAACTTACTAAATTTAAGCTTTTGCTTCATAGTTCTTTTAAAAATGCTTCGGTCATTCACAAATCACAATACTAGAATACTACGACTTAGTTATGCCTTTCAAAGACTTAACTCAGTTTCATCCAAATCGAGAGCAGAAGAATCTAGCTCCACAACACATGAATCAATTCTATCAAACTCATCATCATCAGATGCAAATTCGGCTATAGTAGATAAAATGAAACAGATACTAGAAGAGAAGATAACTAGTCTGCTGTCTAACATCTCGTCCTTGAAGAATTTGGATCCATCCATTAATAGTATCTTGACTGAACACGATTATGGAAAGAAAGAAAATCGAGACCATATACAAGCTCAATCATATATTAAAAGTGAACCTTTATTAAACCGAAACAAGCATGCGAAAGATATATATAACTCAAAACCTTGGGATGGAACAGAATCAACATACGATTCAAATTTGAGAATGATCATAGATTCAGTTCCTAAACCTATAAATGATCCAATGAGTACTTTTAAAACTAAAAGAAGAAAATCTTCAAATGAAAGGTTATCAATTGCTAAAGATGTGAGTTTGGATTATAAGATCAATAAATCACCAGAAGATAAGGAAAAAGAGAAATTTCGTGAAATGTACAAGGAGAAATTATTAGGACCTTCTATGTTTCTTAACAAATCATCATTATCGTCTATTGATTATGTTGGTGCTTTAGCTGGAAATAAAATTAATGCTTCGATTGATCAACAAACTGGTAGATTTGAAGATTCTCCAGAAATGGTAAATGTTAGAGGAAAACCTTTGAGTAAAGAGCATTTGAAAAATTGTACTGATACAAACTATTTTATGAATCAAGTATTGAATAAACAAGAGATTCTACCACCTTGGATAGAAAACCAACAGACATTGAATAAATCAATTAACGAGTTTAAAAAGAGTTTAGATGAAATGTGGTTCAAGTGGATAATTAATGAATCGATAATGCAGAATATAATTGAACGAGCAAGTTCTGTTGATGAAATACTAGATTATTACGAAAACAATATTTCCAAAATCACAATGGAAGATAATTCATTAAATGAAACAAATATGAACTATATAACGGCAAAAGTGAAATTGTTGAATTCTGAAATAAGGCATTATAATTTACAATGTCCCAGCTTAAGTAGTCACAAATATAAATTACGTGAAGATATCGAAGTGGAAAATTCATATTGGAGAACATTGGAGAATTTCTCATCTCACATAGAAGCATGGTTTGATCGTAACAGGAAAAGAAAAAATTCCAAACTTATTGATCGAACCAATTTGAGTAGTGCTGGTAAAGTATTTCAAAATTTCAGCTTGAAAGGATCACCTGACCTTCATGTTAATACTGAAATTGATACAAAATTACATTTATGGCAAGCTATAAAAGACATTTTTAAAAAGGATACTAAAACCGTATATAGATAATTAAATTCAAGTATCTGAATTAAAAATTACTAAAAAATGCTCTATAAATGATGTAAGAAATAGTCATAATTACAATTGGCATAAGAGTAAATACTCTTGGATGTATAAATTGTCTTTTTGGATGTCTTAAAGCATGTTCCAAATTATTGACAAATTCATGACTTGTTTCAGTTCTTGAAAATTTTTCAATAGCTCTATTATAACCATTTTCACCTAATTTTTGCTTAATGTCAGATTTGGTCTCATTATTATATTTGATCATAATTTTAGCCCATTTTTCATAATCGTTTGGTGCTACGAATCCTGTGGCTTCATTTCTATTATTTCCATCGAAATCTATTATAGTTTCTAGTGGTCCACCAAAATTAATTGCTAATACTGGAGTTTTATGAAGCATACTTTCCACAGGTACGATTCCAAAATGTTCTCTTGTTGGAGTATATAATAATAATTCAGCATTTTGTAACAACAGATTTTTTAATGAAGTTTTAATACTTGGTAAAAATAAAACATCAGTTGATGGAGGCATTATTATAAGTTTACCTCTAATTGTGAAATTTGTAAGTTTTAAATCATCACATATTTTAGTTAATTCTTTTAAATATTCCACATTTTCAGTTACTCTTGCATCATATCCACCTGCTATTACTAATCTTGGTTTACCAGGTAAGATTTTCTTCAGTTTTGCAAATGCTTTTATTGCAAGTTCTATATTTTTTGATCTTTCAAATCTATTTATTGATAAAAAATATTTTGAATTTTTGAAAAATTCAATTACTTCTTTGTTTGATTCGGGATTTGATTCAGTAGATTCAGTATCCACACAAGGATATATAACTCCAGGTTCAACGTTTGATAAGTTTTTAAAAGTATCGTGGAATATTTTTTTTGTAAAATTTGAATTGACTACTATTTGATCACTTATACCAGTTGTCCATTCTTCTATAAAATCAAAAGGTACTCTATAGATCTTTTTGAACAAACTTAATCTTTTAGTTAAAAGTTGATCGGGGAAATGACAATAAAATAAGATCCTAGTATTAGGTTCACTAAATAAATTCAATAAAGGAATGCAAAAACTTAATTGATCAACTATGAAAAAATCAAATTGATTTATTGTACCAGTTATAATTAACATAATAGTCAACCATAATTGTCTTAAAATTGCAAATAAAATATGAAATCTTTTGTAAATGTTTGTAGGTAACCAATCTCCATATACTACAACTTTTAATTTACCTGAATTTATTTCATCAAAGCAATGAGTATAATCACAATGTGAAGTATATATGATAACATCATTTCCTAAATTTTGTAATCCAATTGCTGCATCAACTACCAATCTTTCTGCCCCTCCAATACCTAGGTCTGGGTGAATAAACGCTATTCGTCTTGGTTTGTGTTCTGGTTGTGATGACATATGGGTAGATTTGGTTGAAGTGGTTGATTTAATATTAAAATTTGCAATCTTTCGGGGTTTTGATATTATACGCGTAAATATTTGAAACGTTTTTGAATTTAACTACAACTTTACAAATTGATACCAAAATTATGAGAATTTTCAACACAGCCGCATGACCATATCTCAAAATATATTTGAAAGCCAGGAGATATTTAATGTGAGTATCAACAATTCATACTCCGACCCAATAGTTTATACTCAAAAAAAAATTACACATTAATTACACATTATTTAATAAATAATTCCCTATAAAATTTCAATTTCATTATTTTGCAATTTTTCTTTCCTTTTAGCTTCTTCTTCTCTTGCTAATTTATTTTTCAATTTTTCAGCTTTTCTATCCCATCTTGTATCTTCAGGATTAAACCCAGCTTCATCAGATCCCCATATTGCCCATTCAGGAGTTGGTTTAATATAATCTATATCAACAAAATCATTACCCAGTTCTAATAATTCAAAAAATTTAGGATAATCAATATGAGTATTCCATATTCCATTAATTTTAAATTTTAAATCTGCTACTAATATACAACATGAATGAGCATGTTCTGCTGCTATATCATATGTTAAACCTCTTGATTGTAATTCTATATTTAAACTTACTACAAAGTTTTTACATTCTTCATAAAATGGAATATTTTGCATTGTTAATGGATTACCATTACCATTTGAAGATCCACAAAAAGTTGCTCCTTTAATTTCAATTTGTGAAGGTAATGCTCTTTCAACCATATCAGCATAACTTTCAATATCTTCCATATTAAAACCTTTTACTAAAGTTAATCTAAAAACTGTACGTTGATGTGATTGAATAGTTCTTAAAATATCTAAACATGCCATCATTCTTTCCCAAAAATCACTATTTAATGGTCTATCAACTTTTTTTAAATCTTTTTTAGTAGGTGCATCAATACTTACATATAATTGAGTAACTTTTGATAATTTTGCTAAATTATCTGGATGTTGTGCATTACATACTAAAAATGAACTTATATGTTGTTTATGTAACATATCAACAAATTCATTAATATGAGGATAAAAAATAGGTTCACCAACTAAAGATAATGCACAATGTTTAACTTTAAATGCTTCTTGAAATCTATCCATTTGAATTCCAGGTACACCTCTCATTTGTTTAATTTTTTGATAATGACCTTGTAATGCACCTTCCATAACTTTTTCAGGTGGATCTAATTCCCATCTCCAATTTGATTTTGCAACTGGATTTGTACCATGTCTCCAACAAAATACACATTTATTTGAACATGCTAAAGAAGGAGTTGTTTCCATACATAAATGAGATTTGATACCATAAAATGCAAATTTATAACATGATCCTCTTCCTCTTAATGCTGATTTTGTCCATCTACAGATTTTGACACCTGAATGTGATCCAACTATAGTATAACCTTGTTTTGTTAAAGATTTGTAAGTGGGTGAATCTTTTGCAACCATTTGTTTTATTTCCATAGGTTGTTGTTGTTGTGATCTTCCACCCGTTTTTCTAATTATATCACCCATATCCTCTACATCAACTAATGTATCTGCATCATCACTATTTGCTTCTTCATCTTCTTTATCACTATCATCAAATTCAGCATCATCATTTTCATCAATATAAAATGGTTCATCATCAACTAATAATTCACTAAAGTTTTGTATCCATTCTTGAGCTTTTGGTTCACCTTCAAATTTCATACAAACTTCACCCAAGGGAAATAATCGCCTACCACCTAATTTTCCTAACCATTTATCAGTTAATTTTGCTTGATAACAAAATTTTTCACCTGACCAACTTTCTGAATCTCCTAATCCTAATACTGCAAATCCTAATAAAGATCTTAAGGGATATTTATCAACTCTAAAATCTTGATAAGTATCTATAAGATGCTCCAAAAAATAATCAATTGGTGAATCGGTTTCATAAGATGGTAATACCATTATATATATATTTTTAACTTCATCACCTTGTTCATTGGTTTTTGGAGTTTTTAAAAAATATTTTTCTAAATCATCTACATCATCATCTAAACTTAATAACTTTGGACTATATTTTAATTCCATTAATGATAATTTTTCATTTAATTTTTTAGATATTCTTAAAGATGATCCAGTTAAAGTTGTATAAAATATGTAGATTTGTGAAGATTTTAAATCAACTTGTGTTTGACTTAGTACAGGAGAATTGTCTCTTTTTATGCTGGTGGTTGGTTTATTGGCTTTTATGATTTTGGGAGATCTTTTAGCTCTCAGACGTAATGACACAGTTTTGGGTATATTTGAAGTTGTGGATGGTATGAAAGTTGTTGATGTGAAATCTATGGCGTAAATTGGAGAATTTGAACTTTTTGACTCTTTAAATTTTAATTTTGATGTGGAATCATTCTCAGTTGTTGATATAGGTTTGCTTGTATTTGGTGATATTATTGATTTCTTTTTCTCTATGTTATACAAATAATAAAAAATGAATGTAGATAGCACTATTGTCAATCTCCCCTTGTTAAATAAATATATAATATCGCATAGTATTAATAATGGTAAACCCACTCCCATGATGTGAAATGAAATATGAATGAGGTTTAAACTAAAGTATTATCCTGACTGATCCCTTAGAATGGTTGCAACTTTTTATAAAATATTTTCATTAAGATTATGCAAATAGATTTATTTCTTTTACTGATTATGTAATACACATAGTAAAACAGAGGTCACGTGAAGAAGAATTGTATACAAATATGATACATTATACATCGATATTATACTAGCACAGTATTTCTCCAAATTATGTATAATAAGAGCTATTTACACTTTTACTTATGCTGAGCAGTCTAGCTAAATGATTCCTTATCGTAATAATTAAATGCTCCTGCATGAAATTCAGGTTGAACTGATCGTATTTCGATCTAGATATATGAGGTATCTTTCATTCATCTTTTCATTGAATTCCCTATTTGCATCTTTCAATTATCCTATTGATTTCTATGAACACCAATTCTTTCATTTTTAGATTGATTTTGACGATCTTGTAAACTTCGACCTTCTTTATAATTTGCTAATAAACCATCACCACTGTTATTTAATTGTTCTTGTAATAAAGTATCAGAAGGACTTAAATCAGTATTATTATGATTTTGATGTAAATTGCTATCATTGGGATTTGTTTGTTGAGGAGTTTGTGAAGTATTCTGTTGAGCTTGTTGAGCTTCTTGTTGTTTTAATATTTTTTGATGTTCTACAAATTCATCAAATTCTAACACATCCTCTGGTGATAATTTGATTGTAGTTGGATCTCTTCTAAGCATACCTCAAATGCTATGACACCTGATAGATGTGGTTCAGTGATACTTGGTAAGATACTGTGCTTGAAACGATTATGAAGTAGATCAATTAATTTAAGATAATAAATTTGGTTGTAGAACTACTAAATTTGAATTTTGAAACACATTACAAACAATACCATTTATATTCATTTATCTATCCTAACATCCATCAAATATCTTTTCGACTAAATCCTTTATCATCATCAGCAAACTGGAAGTGACTGCAACTTAAGATTTAGATCTGATAAGGATTATCAACTATCAGAGTTTGAGACACTCTTCAAATTTACACTACTTGTCACAAAACAACTCGTAAATCAAAAGCAACCACCTTAAAATCAAAGATTGATTAAACATATTTCAAATATCAGATCCAATTAAAGATAAGCATCGTTAGTATCGAAATTTTAATCGATAGTTTTGGCAATTTTACGAGTACATTTGGGAGAAACTTGGAAGATATTTGAAATTATTAAGCATTTAATCCATACTTTTGAACAAAAGAATGACAACTAAATCAGATCAAGTAATCACATTATCACAAATAAACTCAATAGTTGATCCAAATCTTCCCAAAAAATCTATAATTTGGAAAGAATTTGGTGATTATCTCGATAAAAAAGTCAATATCATTCATAATAATAAGGGTAAAACCAATTCATTTTTAAATCATAACAATATCGATAATTCATATTTATCACAATCAATAGAATATAAAATTTGTAAATCTTGTGAAAGACCTATTGGTATAAATAGTTTAGATAGTCATTATCCAAAGTGTGTTGATATGAAACAAAAAAGACAACAAGAAATAGCTGATAATCAAGCTAATAATAATGGATCAAATTCATCTACTATGCCATATAAAAAGAAAAGAAAAACTGGAGTTTTAGATATTGATGTTTCATCATCAGTGGATAGTACAAGAAATAATACTCCAATTCCAAATGGTGTAAAAGATGCAGATAATGAATCACAAAATAATTCAAATAATAATACATCAAATAATGCAGCAGGTAAACCCAAGAAGAAATACAAAAAATCTCAAGCTCAAAAGGAAAAAGAAGCAGCCAATGCTGCCGCAGCAGCAGCTGCTGCTGCTACTACAATTGAAAAACCAGTTAAAAAAACAAAAAAGAATTCTGTATCAAATCAACCATCAACAGCACCCAATCCTGTAAATCAATCACAACAAAAGCCGAAAACAGTCACCAAACCAAAAGGTCCAGTTGATGTTGAAAAACAATGTGGTGTAGCTTTACCTTCAGGAGGATTATGTGCAAGGTCGCTTACTTGTAAAACACATTCGATGGGTGCAAAAAGAGCTGTTCCTGGGAGATCTGCTCCATATGATGTCTTGTTACAACAATATCAAAAACGAAACCAAGCAAAAATAGCTCAAAATAATGCATTAGCCGCACAAAGAAGAGAAAATGCTGCATTTAATGACGATGGATTGGATTTAAATTTAAATAATGCCAATAAGATACTAGATCCAGATGAAGAAACTCATTTAGTCTTGGAAGGATTATCTAAAAATAACCCAATTCCATTAGAACGTAAAATTATCATGCCCGTAAGATATAGACATCGATTCTTACAAGCAAGGGAATTTTATGCAAATTCATTGATTATATCTGCTCAACATTCACAACAACAGCAACAACAACATCAACAAACTCAACAATCAGGAGGTGGAGAACAACAAACTTTAGCAAATCAAGCCATTTCTGGATCAATAGGTGGTTTACAAGGAAGATGTGCTTTAATTAATGTAGATGCTCAAATATCTCAACAACAAGATTCTCATACTCAACTGTTTAGTGCTATTCCTGGAGAAATGTATCAAGTTAGAGCTCCTTCAAAAGCAATATTAATGACTGCTCAACATAATAATATTCAACAACAAGCTTTTCAACAACAATATTTGAAATATCAACAAGCTCAACAAGCTCAACAACAAGCTCAGCAGCAACAACAACAAATGTTGATGAGACAGAAACAACAACAGCAGCAACAACAGCAACACCAACAGCAGCAACCGCAACATCAACCTCCAGCTCTGCAAGCTTCTCCGCAAAAGCAAGCTCAAACTACATGAGTTTAGGTAAGATAGCTCTATTATTTTCTCTATAGCTTAAATGAATTTAACGAATCATAAAATTAAAAAGAATTAATCTAAATGTAGAGGAAGTTTCTGCTTTATACTTTGACCAGTTACTTCTCTAAATTTGTTTCTCGCATCTACGATTGAAACTTCGAAAAAACTCAAATTATCTATTAAATGCAAAATTTTTATATAATTCGTAAGCAACGTTGATATCATTTTTCTCAGTTTCAGATAAAATCTTCCAATCTTTTTCAATCCTTTTGAAAAATTCATCACTATTATCATTTGATTCTTCCATTCTCAATTGTTGATAATACTTGAAAATTTCTTCATCATTTTCGATTTTTGAATCAACAATTGGTTTTTCTTTCATTAAAATTTGATATCTTTTAGTTCCTTTACCATTTGGATTTTTTAATTCTTGTAATTTAGGTAATTCTTCATTAATTGAAATAAGTTTCCCATATAAATAATCATACCCACTAACTAATAGATTTTTATATTCATCTGCTAATCTTTGCTTCTCTTGATCTGACATCTTTAGCCATTGATCTTGTAAATTTGAAATGTTTTGATCAGTTGAATTTTGAGTTAAAAAATAATTAAATATGTGAACATCATTTAGCGGTTCAACTAATTTAACTTTTTTGGAATTATGATCAATAATAATTGAAGGTGGTTTGATATTTTGTTTTTTACCTGACAAGTTATAACTTGGAGGTAATTGACCCCATACTTCTACACTAACATTTTTAAAATTATTTATTTCGGATTTTGATTCAATCGACATATTTTCACCTAAATATATGTCATAACCTGATTCTAGTAGTTGCTTGTATTTTAATTTGTAGTCATTTCGAGCCTCATCACTCATAGCTTTCCATTTACCAATAATGACATGAAGAAATGACACTTTGTTTTCACCTTCAACAAAACTTTTAAAATTTTCAAATATAAAATAATTGTAAGCATGCAATAATGTCAATTCTCCAATAATTAAATTTTTACCAGTCATTTGATTTTTTAAAAATCTTAAAGATGATGGTTGTTTAATGAAAAATTTATTTGTTAGTTGTGAAAATGTCATTTCAGGTACATCCTTCCATTGTGATTCTATATATTTTTCATCATATTCATAAGTAGTACCTCTGACTTTTATCACACTATAAGTTTTATAATTATTGATCAATTTCATTTTAGCTTCAATTGATGAAATTTCACCATTGAGCATATCTTTTCCACTTGCTAACAATCGTTTGTATTCATCAAATATCTTAGATCTGGTTTCACTATTTATTTTAATCCAATTTGCTTTACATTTCTTGATCAATTGACTCAAATTTATATCGGTTGCTGATTGTTTTTTATTGTTTATTTCCCTACTTAAATAGTAATTCCAAACATGAAAATAAGTTAATCCAAAAACATAAGTAAATCCAGTCATTTCATTTACAATAAATTTCAAAGCAGGTACTTTTCGTTTATGATTCTTTCCCGGATCTAGTACAGGTTCGGGTTCATAACTAATTTCAGTTATGGCCTTATCACCATGTTTAGAAATAATAGGTATTATTTTAGTCAAATCATCATTAATATCATTCCCTTTCAACAATAAATTTTCATATTGCTCTTTCAATTCATTTCTTATATCACCATTCAATTTTCTCCATTTAATATCTAATTTATTTAATTCTTTATTGAATTCAATAAATGTTAGACCATTATGTTCATTTCTTAGTTTTTTAAGTTCAAGGAATTTAAAATAATTTTTCACTCTTCTATCAGGCATTGGAAACTTTAATGATAAAGTTCCAGATGTTAAATTGTATCTAAATTTAGGAACTCCTTGACTTTGATTAACATCTTTGTTTCTTTTTATTTCATCCTTTTCATGGGTTTCAGCATTTTCTCTAGCATTTTCTCCTTCTTCCGGAGCAATTGCGTCCTTAAAATGGGAAGTGAATGTATTGCTTTTAGCCAAAATATCATGTACAATATTTTCAAAATTTGATTTTATCAAATCTTGTTGTTTTGAAGTTTTCCTGTTCCATAAATCTAATGATTTTTTTAATTTGAAATCTTCGGGTAATGATAAACTATATTCCGATGCTTTTAGTAAGGTATAATATTTTTTAACATCCTGCTTTGTTAATTTGATCTGTGGATATATTTTATCTTTTCCCTTGGTTAAATTCTGTTTTGGAATGGTTGGTGTTTGGGGATCATCTTCAATTGAGGCTAAATGGTTTATTGGCGCAATCTCAACAGCTTTATCATTTCTAATTTTAGCTTGAGTTGAATAGTACCTTGTTCTAGTTACTTCGAATGTAATAGATCTCCAATTGGCATGTCGTAGGTTCATATATTTTAAAGAATCAAGTGGTTGCAATATCTTAGAATTTTTTTGCGTTTGAAATCACTAACTAGCGAGAGGTTTACGATATTGAGATTGTGAGTACAAAAAGTAAACTAGACTCGGTTTTCTATCTTGCTCTTCGTTACTACAATTAAAGGCTCTTTATTATGATAATTAGACTATCAAACAATTAAAATGACATTTTGTCTGTACTTTTTATTAAAAAGTTTTTTAAGAATAATATATATACAAGTTTCCAAATGCTAAAAAATATTGTCCCTGTTCCCACCCTAATTGATCAACTCCCTCCTTTACCATAACCTTATTCTTTTGATTTTTTAATTTGATTTTCCATTCGTTTTGCTCTATTCTCCAAAATAATTTCATTTCTATTTTTTCTTGCTTGAAATCCATCTTTTTCAATTTGAAAACTTAATCTCAGTTCCAATGTTACAATTTTACCATTATAATAATCTTTACCCAGTAATAATAAATTCTTGTATTCTTCATAATACCGAGATTTATCTTTATCTGAAATTTTTTTCCACATTTTTGTTATTTCTGTTTTCGTAAGGTTTGGAAATTTTATTAATTGTTTTGATTGATAATATAACCAAATATGTTTTAAATTTAAATTTCCTTTTATTTCTACTTTTCCAGTTTCAGGGTCAATTTTAAATCTTAATTTTGTTTCTTCTCTACTTGGTTTTTTTGATTTAATAGTAGATACTTTATCATCAGATTTTTTAGCTTGTGATTGTTGTGATTGTAATTTTTTTTTAATTTCATCAAGATTTATTTCTAACATTTGTTCTTTAAATAAATTTTTTCTAATTTTCATTTCTTCAATTGATTTAATTTCTTTTCTTTTTAATTTTATTGGTATTTTTTCAGGTTCATATGATGGACACCATTCATTTATAATTGAATCTTGTATAATATTCTGAGGTGTTTGATTTTTTTTAAAGTTTTTAAGACTGAAAAATCGATTAATGCTAGAACGAGGTTCTTGATCTGTTAAGTGTAAATGTTTGGGGATGAAAAACCAACCTAAATTAGTATAAATTGCAGATGCTTCATTGGGATTATTGATTGGGTCAAATGTTGATGGATCAAATATTTTAGGAGGTTTGGGTGTTGATTTTCTTTTCCTACGTGTTTTTTTCTCTTTCGTAGTTTCTATTATTTCTGAATCTTCCGTAATTGCTTCGGAATCTAGTTCAGGTGTTGTTGTTAAATTCAATTCAGTTTCAGATGGTGAAAATGAAGATGTTGTAGTAATTGATCTTGAAAAATTAGGATATAAAAAGTTGTTTTGATTCATGACTCGTAGCTTGTTCATACTTGTGTGACAGCATCTCGGTAGAAATCTTGAATTTCTATATATATTTAGCATCATAGTGAGGTTCTTAGTTGTAAGAAGTTAAGTTGCAAAAAAAAATGATGCAGAATTAACAATTTCAAACTTGATATTTGAAAAAATAAAGAGATCTGAACATCGCGCAATTTATGCGTAATTTTCAAACTACATTATTACAATAAATTTTATAAACACTAATAAAAATGTCTTAATTCTAATTTACAATTACAATAGTATAAACTTATATATACTCAATTGAAAAGCAAAAGTCCGAAAATTAAATGAATGAATCGAATGATTGTATGAAAAAAAAAAAAATAGTAATAATAATACTTTTTTAAGTTTAAAAAAATTAAAAAAACTTAAACATATCAATGTTTGAAATGAATATAAATCGTTTCTGAATTAAAAAAAAATTTTTGAAATATCTGTGAGGTTCAATGAATAAATATTATAAAACGAATCAGAAGTCTGTATTTCTTGAAAACAAATTTGGTTTAAGTCCTGATGATTAATAATTTAATTTTTTGAAATCTAATGTCTAATTGTTTGTATGTCCTTTCTATCCTTTCTTTCTTCCTCAACTTATCTTAATAAATTTTAATCACCATTTTCAATTTCAACATTCCAATTAAATCCACCAATACTATCATTTAAAGAATTTGAATCAACATCAACATTTCCATCACCCCATAATTGATTAATATCAAAATCAATATCATCAAAATTTGTTGTTGATGATGTTGTACCAGTATTAACCGGTGGTCCTAATCCATTATTATTATTTGATTGAGATTGATTATTTTGATTGTTGGTGGTGGTTGTTGGATCAGATAATAAATCAACATTAAATAAATCATCATTATTACTACTATTACTACCCATTAAAACATTTTGAAATTCATCATCACTATTTGTTGATTTATCTTTAAAATCTAATATATTTTCTTTTGAATCTTCTTTTATTATGTTATTGTTGGTAGTGGTATCAATTTTTTTAATTCCATTAGATATTGTTGCATTTGCTGTAGATGATGTTGGTATTTGTTTAGATTGTTTTCTTGGTGATTCATTTACTGTATTCATTTTACGTTTCTTTTTATTATTTGTTATTGGTTCACTTACTGGTGTTAATGGAGTAAATTCTTTTTTACCAATATTTGGAGTATTTGATCCTCTTCTTTGTTGTTGTTGTTGTGATTGTTGTGGTCCTCCTGATGGTGGAGCTATTGGTTGTTGTTGTTGTTGATGATGATTTTGATGTGGTGGTAAATGTTGTTGTTCAGTGCCTGCACTTGATGGTTGTGATGTTAATGGAGTATGAGCTTGTTGTTGAGAATTCTGACTATTTTGTGATTGTTGTTGTTGTGGATTTCCTACAAAACTTTGTTTCCTACTTCTTTTACCTGTTGGTTCCTTTTTAGGTTTTTTATTACCCATTGCTGGTGATGGTTTATTCGCAGTCAATGGAGATGGATTAGAGGAAGTTGCAGGTGAAAGTTTTTGAGGATTACCATTGAAATTTTGTTGAGTTGGAGGTGGAGCATTAAAAACAGCGGGTGTTGAATGTTGAGATTGAGACATTTGTTGTTGTTGTGGTGGTGGTGGTTGGTTTTGAATTTGATTTTGTTGAGGTGGTAACATTTCATTTCCTAATACATTTTGTTCAGAATTACCAGTAGTTCTTGCAATTTCTAATCTTTTCTTATTTTGTTTTTCAAGTAACATTAATTGATTTTGATAATCTTGTAATGCATTCATATTTCTACCATTTGGTATATTAGGATTGACACTTGATGATTGTTGTTGATTATTAGTTTTTGATAATTTACCATTAGCTGCAGTATTAATGTTTATAACACCAGGTTTATTCTTAATATTTGATGTAGAATTAGAATTCCTAACAATTGGTGGAGCATTATTTTGAGGTTGTAAAGGAGTGTTTGCAGTAGTATTTGGAGCAATATTATTATTATTATTTTGTTGTTGTAAAAATTGATCTTGTTGAGGATTTGGATGTGAACCATTTGGACCTGGACTATTATTCATCATATGAGGAGTTTGATGGGGTTGTAACCAAGGAGCAGCAGGAGAATTATGATTAGATCCAATATCATTTGCTTGGAATTGTTGCTGCTGTTGCTGTTGTTGCTGTTGTTGTTGTTGT